>NC_132987.1:43287000-43605500 GCF_048564905.1 Vicugna pacos
TGAGCTCTCAGCCAAATCTGCCTCCTGGCAGGGTCACCCAGGCACATAGGGAGCCCTTTTGGGATTTATGAGCCAATATGGGCATTGTGAGGTACCCGGCTTGGCGAGAGGTGCTCTGGGGAAGGATTCAGCCTGGCCAAGTGCGTAAATGTAGTGGCCCTGCTGTTCCTCATACAGCAGACCCTGCTGAACTCCACATGCAGACAGACCAGCTCCAGTCCTTAAGACCAATTTAGAGATCTGAATTGTGGCAAGACTTATTTAAAAGCTCTGGCCAACCCACTGGGACTCCACATCAAATCGCCCTTGCTTCTCCGCATGTGGCCGTGTGACTGGGTGCAATAACTGGGTTTCTGCCTTATACATGGACTCCGGTGGCTGGGTGTGCGGTGACTGTGCCTGGGAACAAGTGTCTGTTCCCTCGGCTTGCAGGAACCTTGCCCTTCTCGAACCCACAGGCCTGCCCCATAAACAAACACAGCGAGGGGTCCGGCCTCAGGTTCTTCTGTCACGTTTCTTGTACTTGGCACCCTTCTGGGGGCCCCCTGGGAGTTAGCCCAGCCCAGTTAGAGCAGACTGCAGGTACAACCGAAGAAAACAGCTTCCCGAGGCTTCTTTTGTCCATTTCAAAAATTAATACTAAGTCATTTTTGTGTCAATGGAGGAGACTGAGCAGGAGTGAAAAGTTTCTACTATAAAAAAAAAAAATCAAACACTTATGACTTAAGAAATGGAAAAATCCTAGAACCCAGGATGGATTTCTTCATTAGAAGCAGTGTTTCCAGATACTGTGCTAGGACCCAAACAGATCTAAGGTCTCGATGGCAGTTGAGTGGGTAGGTGTCACGGATGCTCTGTTTACGCAGCGTCTCACATCTATAAATCATTATGTAGTAACTGGATGGACCTTGCAGTGACAAATATGCTATCTCTGGAAAAATTTGCAAATATCTGAAAGGCTTATACATTTCCCCAGGATGAGTCAAAACAAGCATAGTTGTCGCAACTTTCTCTCATTATCCTGTGGGTGTTCTCTCAAATGTGTGGGTCTTCCTAATGAGTCACTGTTTCCAAGGTCTGTCAGAAATATCAGTGTTTCAAGCCTAGGGAGCGTAGCAAGTCTAGAGAGAAGGGCAGAACTTTACATTATGGGCGAGAATGTAAAACGTCCGAAATCACTGGGGTTTTATTACTCTGCCAGATTTGCATTCTTGTACTATCTACTCACTCCCTTTTAAGGACTCTTTGTTTCCTATCTATAGTTAAACCTGTGAGAAGTAAAAGAGAATTTATTTTACATTTGGTATATTTATATAGCCACCGGTCCTGGAGTGGGTATTTTTCACCACCAGAGTAACCCTTCCGCTTGCCCCTGCTTGCTGGAAGTGTCATTTAACTTAAATACACAGATCAGACTTGTTTAAGACTCTACCCTTTCACCTTGCTCCAGGCAGGGAGAAAGATCAAAGCTTCCTCTATTTTTTAGGGATGACCCCTTCTTTGTTCTGAATGCTTCTCACATCTCCTGTTTGTAGAAGCTTCTGCACAGGCTGAATTGTTTCTTTTCCATAAATCTACTTCTCCCAGACAAGACCCTCATTGCCCACTTGGCATCCTAGAAAAGGGAATTTACCCGTGTGGATAGATTCCTCACTTTATGATGGTTGTTGTTGTTGTAGTTGTAGTTGTAGTTGTAGTTGTTGTTTTAATTCCTAGTATTAAAACAGATATTTTTAGTACAAAGAGTTGTCAGAACTGCTAGGTGAAAAAGGGTATTTGTAATTAATATGCTATAATGATAAGACTGATAGAGAAAGTGAAAAAACTCACCTGTTATCAGTTCTGCCTGGAAATAACGAAATGACAAAAAGGTATGATGTGTTTTAATTTTACTTTAAAGTGACCGTAATTTATTTACTAATTCATTAATTCTTTTTGGGTTGAAGCAGACACAGGATAAATGATGATGCTATTATTTCACTTAGTTCATGGATTTATTCTCGATTAAGACGATGTAGGGTGCGGGGGAAGGGTATCGTTCAAGTGGTAGAGCGCATGTGCAGCATGCAAGCGTTCCTGGGTTCAATCCCCAGTATCTCCTCCAAGCAGAAATGAATGAATAAACCTACTTACCTCCCCTTCATAAAAAATAAACAATACAAGCAAGACTATGCAGGGTGCTGACCAGGGTACGAGGTGAAAAGAATTTGGGAAATGAAACCTCTTTTTTTAATTGAATTGAATTTTTTAACTGACGTATAATTGATTTACAATGTTGTGTTAGTTTCTGGTGTATGGGAAATGAAATCTTAGGAGTCAGTCCACAAAACAGAGATGGTACAGAAAGTAAACACCGCTAAGGACCAAAAAGAAAATCATCTCACCTCTTTGAGTCTCTTAAGTTTTCTCATCTATAAAAACCAAAGAGTCAAAATTAATTGTAAGGTCCCTTTAGCGCCAAAATTCTGGGGCTGAAAGAAATATGTGCCAGGGTTAAAAGTGAATGTAAAACTGCAAACTCTCACATGCTTTGTTTGGCAAATATCACGAGCAAGATAAGCTCAAAGTTGAATTATGACTACAGATAGGGAGATAGCAGAGATAGCAAACAACAGGAGGCAAAATATGGAGCTTGGCTGTAAATACGAGAAAATCTCTAAGTGGAGTGGACAGCCTGAGCAGGAGGGAGCCAGGGTGGAGATCTGTAAAGCAAGACTGGACTGAGTGCACTGCAAGTCTTAGATCCATCCATCAACGAGGATTTTATTCTACTCGGGTTACTTTATTTGTTAAGGGACTCTTAAGGGGGCGCCTGAGATAACACGGCCAAGGATTACAAGCCACACTAAGTATAGTAGACTGCGAAAATACCCTAGCATCTAGCTCTATAGGCCTAGTGGAGGAAGGGCATCTGTAAGGAGAGACTGCTTAGAAAATATTTTAAGAATGCTCTGAGGTTCAGCTTCAAACGGTAGATTCTGGCTGAGGATTGTGAAGAAACAGCAGCTACAGGCAGCCTGGGGATGATAACCAGAATGGAGATACTCTCTTTAAGCAGAGACTTTGGACAACCACCACTTGGGAGGCAGATTGCCAAACTATTGCAAAAAATCACTTTGGCTACAAACCGAAGAAGAATCTTTACACGTCCTCAAGACATAAACAACACTTTGGTGTAGTAGAAAGATTTCTCACACGACTCATTTCTCCCAAGAGATAAAGGAGTGATGTATTCCCTTCTACAATGAGAACTAGGCAAAGACCACAGCAGTGCCATTTTGCCTTGATTGCCAGGAAACTGGAGACAGAATTTAGATTTGATTTCAGGACTTACATTTAAATCTCTAATCCCCTATTTTTAACATCTTAACCTCTCCCTCGATCTTTTGCTCTTCACAATTTTGCTATATATTTCTTTCATTATGTGCCACCTCATTCATTCATTTATTTCACAGATATTTATTAAGCACTTACTATGTGCCAAGCACATCAAGTCCTTTTAGAGGGCAGGTGGAATGTGCCTCTGGCCCAGTAGGCAGGAGACTCTGTCTCTGGCTTGTGCTGTGTTTAGGTCTTGAGCTTGATGTTTACACGTGGGATACAGTTCAGGCATTTTCCAGACGAAGAAGAGTTCTGGGGTATATAGCTGGTTTTCCTAATAACTCATCTCATCTCCATCTCAGTTAAGACTGGATTTTTCCCCTGAGGGTCTTTGATCCTACAGCTGCAGACATTCTGGCACCAGGGAGCCTTAAAGGTCAAGGCTCCAGGGCATGCAAAGGTCGATGAAATCAGGGGACATCTTAGCAACCGCTGAGAAGCCATGGGGGTGAGCATGATGGCTTCCAAGATGGATGGATGATGTCATTTGTGGTATAAATAAGTGTGTGCTTACTAAGCTCTGACTGAGATCCAACAGGTGTGTTCCGGAACAGTGCTGTTTGGAAGAGACCCTCGAGGAAAAACAGTCAATAAACTCTGTGCTTCCTTTAATCCGTGAAGTCCCCTTTTTAAACTTCTGGCATCTCAAAATTAAGCATCAGGGGATACGAAGGCAAGAGTGTGAACTTGAACCTCAGTTGCTTCATCTGTAGAATAAAGGAGCTGAACCCACTAGTCCTCTAGCTCCTTCTAGCTCTAATCGTACGCCACTTTACGACCATCATTTCCACTTCCAGCTCTTTGGCTCCACCACTCCATACAGATAGTCATCATCAGTTCTTTTTTTAAAATTTTATTATATGTTAAAAATTTTTTTGTTTATTTTGGGGGAGGGGAGATAATTTGGGTTTTATTTATTTATTTATTTTAAAGGAGGTACTGGGGAGTGAACCCAGGACCTCGTGCATGCTAAACACATGCTCTACCACTGAGCTATACCTTCCCGCACTATCTCTTCAAATACAACGAAAAGCAATATGCAAACAAGTACAGTGGCAACATTTGTATAATGGCAATACTGAAGGACAAGATTGAGATCTACTTAAGGATTATTGGGTTATTACAGCAAAGACTTACCAGAAGTGGTTATTACTTTTCAGGATAAATTACTTCCTTCATAGCATATTCAAATCCATGGCAAACTGTGTTTACCCAGAGTACTAATATATATGTGTATATACACTCATATTCACATATTGCTTAGCAGAGTGATGTGTATATGATAAACATGAAAAGTATCCAAATAACTTTTGAACTTAAGAAATGGTTTACAAGCACTTTTATTTCAGATCAGTGACTCACATATAGAACAATATCTGAGAGTATAAAACACACAGATATAGAGAAGACACAACTCCTGCCTAAAAAGAATTTATAATTTAGTGTTAAAGCTTTAAAATGTAGCCTGCATTGTGTGCAAAACAATTTTAATAGGTTCAGTGGTATTTAAAAGATGTCATATGAAAGCTCTAAGCTTATTTACAGTGAAATATCAATATTGGATACCACTCACTATGCTAAATGCCAAGTATACAAAAAGATAGCAAATGTCCCTGCACTTTATAGCCCTATAATCTGATCAGAATGATACATATTCATTCATTCATTCATTCATTCTGCAAACAATTATTGAGCACTAACTATGAGGAAAGCACTGTCATAGGCTCCTTTTTCCTCTGAAGACAGAGGCATGATTTCTAAATGGTTCCTGCCTTTCAAGATCTTAAAATTTAGTGGAGTCACAAAACAGCTAACAGAGTGGAATGGAAAAGAAGTATCAGTAAAGGGCTACAGAGGACACTAAAGGATAGAATAACTATGGCCAGAGATTAGGAAAGGCTTCATAATGGAGGTGGCCCTAGAGCAAGACATGGAAAGATGAATAGTTTTTTAATGGTGGAGACAAGGGGTGAATTTCATCTCAGAAAGAGAGATCGGTGAGAACAAAGGCACAGAGGCATGAAAATTAATGCATGTCCTGGAAATAGCAAGTAGGCTGGTGTGCTGGAGCGTAGGCTACAAAAAGGGTAGGTGGAGGTGAGGCCAGGAAATTAGGATGGAGCCAACACGTCGCGGGGCCTCCAATGCCCCATTAAACCTACTGATTCTACCAGTTAAAATAGGGAGCTGGTAGAAATTCTGAAGACCAGAACAAATAAGAGGTTGGGTGCATAATCAATATCAAACGAATAACTTCTGAAATAAACTATTGCCAAGGAGCAATCAAGTATAGTAGAGAGAAAACGTCTTTTAAGTTAGGAGACCAACATTACGGGGCAACATGGCAACAAGAAGTAGTCTTGTGAGGGATGTAGTGATAACGTTCACGTAGCCAAGTCCAACGCATTCTTTAGATCTCAAAGTGACCATTCCTTCCTCAGGGAAGCCTCCCTGCACCTGGGTTGAATCAGTCTCTCTGTTGTGGAACTGCAGAGATCCTTGTATCTTACCTTTGTAACACTTAGCAGAGTTTGTAATTATATACCTACCCGCATTCAGTTAACATGCGTGACCCTCATTGGGCTGTAAGCTCCCTAAGGGCAGGAATTATCTTTCTGTTTTACTCTTCAGTTTTACTGTAGGTGACCCAATATGTTTGACCCAGAGTAGGAACTAAAATGTTTGATGAATGAGTGAAAGAAACATGGGAATGGACACACTGTTGGAGAAGAATAATGAGAAATAAAATTTGGGACCCTAAAAGTAGATGTGCTGATTCTAAAATATGGCTGCCAAATTCTTTGACACTGTCCTTATCAAAAGGTGGGATCTATATCCTTTACCCCTGAATCTGGGCAGCCTTGTGACAAATAGGATGTGGTGAAGATGATGGCATACAATTTCCAAGGCTAGGTTGAAACTACTTGGTTCTCTTCTTAAGCCTGCTCTAGGAAAAGCCAGCTACCATCAAAGAAGTTTGACCACCCTGAGACCAGCAGGCTGGAAAAGCCACTATGCTAGACAAGCTCTGTGCAGGTGTTTTAGTCTACAGACTGGGCTTATCTCTGCCAAGAGATGTGAGTGAAATTATCCTGAATTTTTCATGCCATCTCGTCTACCAGCTGAGCACCTTTGTATGACCTAGCAATTTCCTCAAAAAGCAAAAGAATTGCCCAGCTGCCTGAATATCTGACTTAAACAGTCTGTTTGTACAATAAAATGGTTATTGTTTTAGGTCAGTCAATGCAGGATAATTTGTTACACAGCAAGTAACTAAGACATCAGCCAAAGTCTCAATAGAATCCTCCCCAATAACCCCCTGTTAACAGTTGAGAAAACTGAGATCCAGAAAGATTAACTAATTTATCCATGGTTCTAAATTGGTAGCAGTAAAGCAAGTCCTAGGAACCAGTCTTCTGACCCTCAGGCCGTTGCCTCTTTCTTTTTCATATATAATAATAACACATGAAGAAAATTTATGTATAATTATATGCAGGGTCCAAAGAATCACTCTTTGGTCATGCCACAATTTTATCCGCATTGATGCTTTATTCCCACTGATAATTAAATGGATTAGTCAGACTCCTTGATATATAAACAAAAAATGAACTATGGTCTTATGTGTAGAGCTTACAAACGCTGTGGAAGATTTGGACATTTGAATGCAACTACCTCCCAATTAGAGGAAGAAGCATGCTCAAGTGGATAAAACACAATCACAGTTCTTCTTAAGTTTGTGGCACTCAAATTTTTAGCTGACTAGGTTTTCAACACTGTCAGCTCCAAAGTCACTGAAAGATCTTTTCTGCTGAGAGAAAAATGCCTCCTCTATTAATATCAACCTTCTCCTCCTCAGAACATTTGCTTGCTGGTGATTTATTGTGGACAAGCTGCTTCCTGCTCCTTCTGAAAGTAAGATTTTTTTTTTTTTCAATTCCGCAAGTGGCAGAGGAATTCCTCATCTCTTGTCCTCAGGGCAATTTAGTTAAGGCTAATCTTCAGGAGAGAGTTTGGGTATTTACAACTCACAAATTGATGCTGCCTGATACCACACAAAAAAGAAAAGGATCTTGTTGCTGTGTCTGATGTCAATTGGGAACTAATCCAAAAACAAATAAGGAAGACCAGCTCATGTGGTATGCGTGGGAAAGAGGTCTTTTTAGATTTTCAAACCTTGCAATTATATCATAAAGATGGCAAGTTTTTCCTTAAAGAAGATCAAAGGTATTATCTTTCTGTTAGTGGCAATGCCGTGATTTGTTTTAAAGACTCCATTTGAGGGAAAAAAAAACAACTTAACAATCTAATGTGCATGCATTCCATAACTACATCTCAAAGAAAACTATGTACACATTACTCAAAAGTTAATGTTTATCTTACTACAGTTTTCCTATTCCTGGAGTGAAACCCATCAACAATCAAATAAAAGACAAGTGTTAAATTCAGTTCAGTCCAGAAGTTCTCAGAATTACAGTTCACAGATTTTAACAAATGTTCATTTCTTTAAAATCCCACCGTAATGCAGAAGGTACTTGTGGAGAGCATGTATACCTGGCTCCAGGTAATGTTAGACTGATCAGGACTCTGAGTTGCACTGGCAGAACACCCAACACAAACTAGTTTTAACAAAAAGTGGGATTGATGGGCTTACGAACCAGAAAAGTGCAGATGTAGAACTTGCTTCAGGCACAGCTAAAAGGGGAACTCTGTCTCTAGACTCTGTCTCCCTGTCCCTCTCTTTCTGTTTTCCTCAGTGTTGGCACTTTCTTGTGCAGGCTCAGCCCATGTAATGGAAAAGATGGCCACTGGCAGGGCTCAGCTTACATTCGGCCAACTTCCAAACCCAGCCCAAGAATTTCTGGATCACTCCGGACACAGTCCTGGGGCTGATTCCACCTAGTCCCTCTTGAGTCACATGCCCACCCTTGTGGAATTCTTCCTGGCCACACCTATAAAGTACTGATGATATATTTTAGAATTTACCAAGAACTGTAGTGAGATTTCTAGCACAATTTATTTTTGGCTAAAACCTTTGCCCTGAAGAAAGTATATAGGATGACTTGCCAAGATATACAGCTAACCTTTCCAGAAACACTGCCTTTCTCTTAAGCTATTTTCCCACACATAACTCACCTTCTTTTCCATCCCAAACTTACCAAAAGCATCATCTACATTTGCTTATTCCCCCTTCTCGCCCTAACCCTCCGGCCGTCTAATCCCCCTTCTCTACTAAAGCAGCTTTCCTGACATCACTCGTCACCTCTCAACACCACATCCAAAGGCATCTTTGTTGGTGCTCCTCCCGCTTATCCTCTCCAAGCATCAGACACTGTGGAGTCACTGTTTTCTCAGACCCCTATAGCCCTACAGCGTGTGCTCCTTCTTTGAATCTGATAGATTCTTCTTGGTTTTCCTCACCAGCTTCTGTTATATTCATCCTGCTCCCTAAATGTAGATGTTCTCCAAAGTTCAGCCTTCAGTCTCCTTGTCCTCTCACCTTATAGTCTCTCTTTGGGCAACTCGCCTAGTTCCATGGCCTCAACTGTCTCCTCCCTGATGTCAGCTTTAGGATCTATAAGTCCAGTCTTCTCTCTTTTTTTAGGTGCTAGACAATAATTTTAGTGTTCCTCTGCACTTGGATGTCTGTCTTAAACTGTTCAGGCTACTATTACAGAATACCATAAACCTGGTGGCATATAAACAACAAGTCTGGAGGCTGAGAAGTCTAAGATCAAGTCACTGGCAGATTCCGTGTCTGGTGAAGACCCATTTCCTGGTTCACAGATGGGCCACCCTCTGTCTGTGTTCTCACATGGCAGAAAGGGTGAAGGAGCTCTCTGGGATCTCTTTTATAAAGGTACTAATCCCATTCTTGGAGACTCCACCCTCATGACTTCATCATTTCCCAAAGGCCCCGCTTCCTAATGCCATCACATTGGGCAATAGAATTTCAACATATAAACCTGGGGGGACACAAACATTAAGTCTATAGCAATGTCCTTCCTTCATATTATACTAGGCATTTTTAGAAGCAAATTTATTAATTCACCCCTTGTTGTACTCTGTGCCCTAGAAACAATTTCACCATCACCAATATATGTATATACATTGATTCTTGGTGTAATTTGATCCATTGAACACATTAATTCTTTCTCCCATCCCATCCCAACTTCTCAGGTTATTATATTATTCTTGAGGTTCCTAAAGAATAAGGAACTGACTGTAAGGTCGCAGCCTCCTTATGTTAAACACTCCCTCCCCCTGGTTTCCTGAAATCATTTTACTGGTAGGGAGGGAGTAGGGAAGGACCATTATGTCTCCTTATCATTAATCCTAGAGACTGGGTGGTGGCACTTCCTCCCTAACCAGCAATTTTAAGGCTTTGAGGAAATAACAATAATTTGTGTCCACCAAAATAAAGTATCTCTGTCGTTCTCTTTTGGTCCTTTCAGCCCATCAGCATACATCTATTCTTTATCATAATAAGTTTCATTCTCTTCCATGGTATTTTGTGGACATTTTTTCCCCTTGGGTTTGTGGGTTTCAGTACAGTTCAGGAAATAGAGCAAGTGCTGAGCAAAGAGTGGACCATGGCCTATGAGGTGTGGGAGGATGTTCTCCTACTCCCCCAGGTGATGACCCACAAAGAGCTGGACGCAGCTCATGCAAGGGCCAAGGACGTGGGTCTGAATAAAACTGTCCAGTTCTTGTTTCGTTTTTGTTTCCCATGAGCAGCGTGACCACATGCAATTCCCTTAACCATCCTGAGCTCAGTCTCTTTCATCGGCTCACTCAGATACTAAAACCCTAGCATTATCTTGGGCTTTGTATTAGTATTATCATAGGCTTGTTGTGTAGAGCGTTGCATGCCAAGTGGTTGTCTCACTGCCTTTCACAGAAATAGCGCCTAATAAATGTCACCTATTATTATTTTCTGCCACAAATGCAGAAGTCCAACTAGGGCTTATCCTAGAGGCTCCTGATAAAGGAGTTCAAAAAAAATGATACCAGAAGGTGAAAATGCTGGCTTTTGTTAGTGTCCATACACCCAAATACCCCACCCTAAGTTGCCAGGTTTCTTCCTCAGTCTAAAGACACACTTTGAAAAAAGGAAAAATATTTTCAATATCAAGCTTTTTCCAGAGATATAGAATGGAATAAACAGGTAATAAACATGCCAACTGTGAAATAAAAGAGAAGTATATTCTATGGTTACATTCTCCTTGGATTATCATAGTGACGTTGCTTTGGAGTGTTACTTCCAAAATGACTTTTTCATTTGCCTCTAAACCTCCTGGGGCAGGAAAGTCCTGCCCTTGGTGATGTGTAGGGGAAGAAAAGAGACTAATTATAGTCATCAAAAATAAGTCAATATTAATACTATAAAGACCGTTAGACTTTAATGGATATGTTAACAGGGACTGAAGGCCATATTTCTAAAGACTTGCCTTTATGCAGGCATAAGACAAATGTAGCCATCAGAAGGGATGAAGACAACGCCTTTTATTTTTTCTTTCACATAAATTCTAAGAATTACTGTGAACTTATTTAACCAAGACGGGCATAAAGTTTTTTCTCAGAGAATGAAAGAGGTGGGCTACTTCAAATACAAGCACTCTTCTCTTCCCTAGAAGTAACTTTTGGATGACTTTGTGGTTTCCTCGATTTGATCTTTTTTTGGTTTTCTTCCTCATATATCAGTGTTTGCAACCTCTACTTGATGAGTAGTTTCGAAGATGAGGCCAAAAATATCTGAGCTCTGGAGACCTTCCTAGGTGCACAGGTCCTTCTAAAGCATTTCTTGATACATGGAGAAGCAAAGGGAAGGTAAGAGTCACTCTCCACCCAGCTTTTCCAGAGTGCCACCAGTGAGGGCATTCCTTGAAAGCCTGGGCAAGGGATTCTTGGCTAGTGGGCCAGAAGAGGCGGTGGGATTCTACATCTCTGTTTAGCTTATGGGCAAAGAATTTAAATACTTACAGGAGCTTGATAGATTACTTCACCAATGATGCTAAAGTTAGAGGCATAGGACCCTGCTCCACATGCAGGCAAGCACCAAACTAATAACTGGGCCTCTATGAGCAGAAATAGCAATTAACTTGGGTAAAAATCTATTTTATTGACAGTTGCACCCCTCCATTTGCAGTCTGTCTCCCAAGAGGAAAACCAGTCACAATACAAGAGGCAATCAGAGCAAAACAGCATACCCCAAAATGGTGTTCTTTAGTTGTGCTCAGAGAAGCGTCGATGATTCACCTAGATGGATCTAGAGAAGAAAAGCAGCGCTCCAGGTCATTCCAGGTCATTCCCTCAGTTCAAGAGTGCTAAGTCGGTAGGATTGGGTCCTGGTATTGGCCTCTAGAAACTCTGGTCAGGGGAAAGCCGACCACCCTCAGTCAGCAGTTGGAGCCCATTGACCCTTCTCTCAATGCATAAAATTATCTCAACTAAAATGGAAAGAAAACAAAAAGTGTTTAGCAAAGAAGAATTTTATCATTCGCTTTCAGATTGGGGTTTTAACTCTTTGAGAGCTAAAAAAAAAAAAAATAGAGTCCTATGTAGCTTTATACGCACTTCTGTACCACAAAATTATTTTCTTCATTCACAAAGTTACATAAAACTTCCTTAATCAGTCTTATTTTGTTAAGGCACTTTCTAATTTCTTAGCAAATAAAAATCAGGAACTAAATACTTCTCCCACCCTACAAAGCAGTGTCTAATGGGCACCTCTGGACTTCTGTTTTCCTTCAGAACTAGAAAGGAAGCAGGGATAGTATTTGTCACTGAGGAGTTGTGGAGCACTAATACTGGAGCATTACTAGTAACAGACTATCACATTTCAGGCAGACCGCTTAACCTCTCTACCCTTTTTCCATCTGGAAATTCAGAAGATAAAGAGCCCACATCAACAATACTATTTCAAAGGCAAACTGGTAAAAGATTGGAAAGCACTTTACAAATATTAAGTGCTCTGTAATTGCTGCTTGTTGTGACAAAGTCTATTTTCAGACCTGTCCAGGATACAAAAAAAATGCCCCTCTGACTTCTAATCTAAGCTGAACAGTTTGATCTGAACAAAAATACAGCAGGAAGGAAAATTAGTCCTAAGTACATCTTTGGCTACCATGAAAAATGGTGCTTCTGGAGAGAAATCTGAAGAGGGAAATTTTGTTATGTTGATGGGATGGGAGTGGATGTGAAAGCAGAAATAATGCTCCTCAGCAGCTGAAGCTTGCTTTCCTTCTAGTCAGCTCAACGCAGATCTCTTCAAAAATTCTCTTTTGTTAAAATATATCACCTGAAATGGATACTACAGCTGGGTGGATATTTCGTCTGTTAAACGTGAGGCATTACTACAAGAGCAGAAATGGAATTATCCTCAACCCGAAGTAACTCCAATTTGAACCTTGAAGGATTTCAGTTCCCCATAAAGAAAAATGCCCTGTTTACTAAACCTTTGCTGTTCTTTTAGCCAACAAGATGGTCTTGAAAAATACATTATTTTCTTAGCTGTTTAATTAATCAATCAACAAATAATTATTGACCACCTACTACAATGTGTGAAGCACTGTGCTAAGCTCCTATAGGATAAAATTGGAAAAAAAAAAAAAGATAGTAGTTCTTGCTTTTAAGAACCCTGAATCTAAAAAAAAAAAAAAAAAACCCTGAATCTAATTGGACAGATAAGACATACACACAGGATGAGATAAGTGGCACCACCAGCCTGTCATTGATATGGGCCAAATGGCCAGTTCAAATAGGGAGTGAGAGACCAAGGGGGCAAACTGCCCTGGGCTGGGGTGGTCAGGGAAGGCTTCTGAGGACAACCAGGATAAGACAAGGTCTTAGTGTACTTGGTGGGGCAGGTGGTGGGTAGGGGGTGGGGGTGGGTTGAGAAGAACTAATTTAAAGATGGCTGGTGAAGTAAATGAAATGAAGATTAAAATGCAAGCCATTTGTACCCATTATTTTCTCTCCTCTCCCATCCTCCCCTCTCCCCTTCTCTCCACTCCCCTCCCCTCCTTTCTTCTCTTTCTCATGAACACACACACACACACATAAACTGTAACGGGAGAAAGTGCTCAGAGGTATGCACACCATACTTGGTGGTCTTTAAATATTAAATATTGTTCTTGTTTTTCCTCCCTCATCTCTCCATCCCTCTCCTTTCTTTCTCCCTCCTTCTCTTCCTTCCTTCTTTCCTTCAGCCCTGCCTGCGTAGGAGTTGGAGTACTGGTCACTTTCAACTGTCCTGGGACCCCACCAAAAAAAAAAAAAAAAAAAGAAATTTTTGTGCCTGCTTCAGAGGAGTTCCAAGGCTTCCAGGTCTCAGAACCACAGAATCCTATCAACAAAGGACTTCAAAACAACAAGATCCTACTGTATAGCCCAAGGAAATACGTTCAATAGCTTGTAATAAACTATAATGAAAAAGAGTATGAAAAGGAATATGCATATGTATAACTGAATCACTATGCTGTACACCAAAAACTAACACAACATTGTAAATCAACTACACTTTAATAAAAAAAAATGTTTAAAAACACAAAAGCAAAAAAAACAAAGGAGCTCAAAAAGCCATGTAGCTCAGACCCCTCTGAGACAAGCTCAAAACTGAGCCCTCGCAAACACTGGCATGACCTTCTGGCCTACTCCTAACGTGACTTTAGAGCTGTCAGAAGAAAATATCTCTGGGGACCCTTCAAATTACTCTATCCAGAAATTAGATCTGTCTTTCCGATTGCGATCTTTTTTTTTTTTTGCCATTCCTTTTTTTGTATAAATGAGTTATTACACATCAGTGAAGTATTTTGGTAAAATGCTGATAGCACTGATTTGAAGATCTAATCTCACATTCATGAGCAGGCTGCAGGTCAGCAGAAACCAGCTGCACACCTTGCGATCCTCTCCACTGGAACACGGGGAGGAGCAGGAGTGGAGGGGAAAAGGAAGGAAGGAAATGCCTTTGATCAAGGACGCCCTTGGGAAACCACCCAAGAAGTGTGTTGAGGGGCTAAAGAGCCCCTGTAGGTCATTTTAGATCCATGTAGCATTGCTCTTACAAATACAGGCCTGCCTTCTTTATTGTGCTTTGTAGATACTGTGTTTTATACAAATTGAAGGTTTGTGGCAACCCTGCGTCCAGCAAGGCTATTGGCACCATTTTTCCAACAACATTTGCTTACTTCATGTGTCTGTGTCACATGTTGGTAATTCTCACAGTATTTCAAACATTCTCATTTTCATTATATGTGCTATGGCCATCTGTGATCAGAGATCTTAGATGTTACAATTGTGATTGTTCTGGAGCACCGTGGACCGTGCCCACATAAGACAGTGGAACTTAATTCATAAATATGTGTGTTCTGACTGCTCCACCAGCCAGCCATTCCCTTGTCCTTCCCCTTCCCCCTTGGCCTCCCTATCTCCTGAGACACAACAATATTGAAATTAGACCACCCTGAGCACCCTGAGCAGTCCGCAGCCTTGGCAAGACCCTACACCAGCAACGCCGAAGGCTCAGATGATGTTTAGCATTTTTAGCAATAAAATATTTTTTAATTAAACTATGTACATTTTTTCGACTTAATACTATTGTACCCTAGTAGACCACAGTATGGTGGAAACATAACTTTCATATGGTCTGAAAAACCAATTCGTGTGACTCACTTTATTGTAATATCTGATATTTTGAGGTAGTGGAAACCTGAACCCCCAATGTCTCCAAAGTATGCCTCTAACAGCCAAGTTATCCTGCTGGACATTCAAATAAGAGGTGTCAGAGTCTGGCTTTTCCAGTTTTGGCTGTCTTATAAGTTGTAGTGTGCTCTTCTCATTTCACATAAAACAAATTACCTAGATTTGACTGACCATATCACATTCTAACCATCCCATCCTTCCCCATAAACAAAGACATACACACCACCACCACCACCACCACTACCAACACCACCATCATCACCCATTAGCTGTATGGGAGGCTGATTTAGAAAATGAAGAAACTGAGACTCATTCCTAGAATAACAGGAAAGTAAAATTCCCCAAACAACAGCTAAGCCGCTTTTCATAATCATTCTGTTTTAATAGTGGTATTCTTTGATGGAAGAGTTTTTCACAAAACTCTAGCCTTTGCTCCTTAAGTAAAGCATTTCAGTCCTCAAAGTAGGTCATTGTGGCTTTTAGGACAATTTACAAACTGGCATAACGCTTGAGAAAAGTTTTGAACAGGACTCAGTGATGTATAGAAGCCTTTAAAATTTTAGCCATTTGGATCTATGACATTTGGAAAAATAGTCTATTAAAATCTACAAGCAAATCTGGTCATTTTCATAACCTTTGGCAAAAACTAAAGACATTATTATAAATTAACCTTTCTTTCTAACTATTAATTTACCAGAATGAATTAGCAGTTTTCATTCTTTTAGAAAAATTCAACACTTAAAACTAGAATAGAAAAACCAAGAGATTGCTGCATCAGATCAAGTAGAATCAAGCAGCACTTTTTATTTTAAAAGCTTGGTCAAAAGACAACTTATTTTGAAGAATTGTTATTGTTATATTACTACTGAAGACAAAAACAGCCAATGTGTTCATTTCTGCAATGATTTTTTCTTCAATTTGCTTATTTGCCCAAGAATATACTAATTATCTTATTGCAAGAGACCGAGGCTCTCCATACATCCAAAAAGTTTGTAAAACTCTCTTGTCTTTTTCTTTCTTTTCCATCTTTCTTTCTTCCTTCCTTCCTTCCTTCCTTCCTTCCTTCCTTCCTTCCTTCCTTCCTTCCTTCCTTTCTTTCTTTCTTTCTTTCTTTCTTTCTTTCTTTCTTTCTTTCTTTCTTTCTCTCTTTCTCTCTTTCTCTTTCTCTCTTTCTCTCTCTCTTTCTTTCTCTCTTTCTTTCTCTCTTTCTTTCTCTCTTTCTTTCTTTCTTTCCTTCTTCCCTTTTTTTTTTTTGACAACTCTCCTAAAACACCTAAAGCTAAAGGGGGTAACTGATGTCTTCTAGGACTTTAATTGCAAGAACAGCTTTATCTCCTAGGCAGACAGACACTACACAAATGTTTGGTTTACTCCATATCACGTAGTTAACGAGGTTCTCATAAGTTCAAGGAAAACAGATTGTAAGACTTTGCCAGGAGGACTTAACATTCTAGAAAGAAAAAAAAAGGACTAATAGATAATTCTGAAGACACTCAAATTTAAAATAACTTCAACTTAGACATCATCCTACAGGAAAAGGTAGAGTGAGAGTTTTTAGAAAAGATGAGAATAAATGCAAATGGCAAGGAAAGATGCTTTGTTTTTTAATTCCTATTCGATAAGGACAACCCTCCTTAGAAGTTGGCCTTTGCATTGGAACTGCCCTCGTTTCTGACCTAATGGTTCAATCTTACTATTCCAGATGGTTCAAACTACAGGGAAACCTGATGAAAATAGCCCTTTCATCTGACTTCCATGTTTCAGGTGAACGCCAAGTGTATCTTTCAACTAAGCTCTGAAAACACAGCCCATCTGCAAGCTGTGCGGGCTCTTTTCCGGGCTCTGTCCTTGCCCCGCCACCAGGAAAAGAAGGTGATGAAGAGTCTTAACATGCCCGGTGTGAGTAGACAGCCTGCTCACTTTTGCTGACTTACCAGCAGGCTTTGTTTGTGAGGAAGTTGCCAGACTGACATATACAGCTCTCCAGGCAAGTGTGAGCCAAAAGAGGTTCTGAATCTCAAAGCTGTTTACCAGCTGCTGGAAAAGGTCGGCTTTGGGCACCCACAATCCATACAAAATCCAAAGGTATTAGAGCCGTCTCTCCTCCTTTTCTCCTGTCAAGCTGTAAAACACAAAAGCCGCACAAGAGCTGCAGTATATTGCCCAACTAAACTAAGGCATGAGGAAGAAATTACACGTACTTCTGTGAGAGATGGAGTCTTAAAAGACTAGTTCTTTGCTCAGATCCCATGAGTTGAATTGCTTAAAAGCAGACATTGTGGTTACGATTCTCGCCATGTGGTGTTTGCTGAGTTCTCACTGGATGTCCTAAAACACTTAAGCCTAGAGGGTTTAGGATGTCTTTGGAGGCCATAATTTGGAGAGAACAACTTTATCTTTGTGGGAGACGCAGGACACAATACAAATGTTTGTTGGATTCTGTCTCCCTTCCTTGACAAGAAGCTTATCAAACAGTTCTCAAGGAAATTGTATGGGAAAGTAAATGATTTCATAGAGAAAAATGATTGTGGTTTAGAATTCTAAGGCTAGAGGTTCAGTCAGTTGACTCTCTTGGTTTATGGGGACTGGAAGGCAAGTTGGAACATAGTTCATCAAAAGTCAATAAGGTACAGATGATAGTCCTTGATGTGGAACTTGTAGGGAGATGGGAAGAAATTTCAGATGTGGATTTGTTACAATGGTAGAGGGGTAAACATTCCAGGAAAATGGGAAAGAAGTGGAAGGAAAGGTCAATGGTTACTTAGCAGGGGATTTTTTAATCCAAGGACTATTCTTTATGTTGGAGATTTTTCTCATATTAAAGGGACTGCTTGAGCCATAAGTAGTTAGATGGGATAATCACAATAGTAGAATTTTCAAACTAACAGGAATGTAGCAATATTCATAAACCATACATGGATCATCTCATCTCTGCTTAAAATCCTCCAGGGTCTTCCAACTGCTCTTCAAATGAAACCCATGGCCTGGCCTTCCCATGCCAATATGTCCCTGCAGCACTGCCCCACAGGGCAGCCTCTCCATTCTCATCTCCACCAGCTCTCCCCAGCACCCTCTCTGCCATCAGTCCTTATGGGCATCTTGCCAGGCTCAGGGTCTTTGTCTATCTGTCTTTGCTGCTTTGGCCTGAGTGCTCTTTGATGGACCCAGCATCTCTGATGGACCCACCATCATTTGTAATGATTTCATTTAGTTGTTTATTTGTGTTCAGTCTACTTCCACTACACAATAAGCATCGTAAACTTAAAGACCATGTCTCCCTTGTTCCCTGTTTAATTACCAGGATCCACCACAATACCTGACTGGTAGATGCTACACAAAAATTTGTTAAACCAAAGGAAACAAATGAAGGGACTGAGGTCAAAAAAAAGTAATTTCCTGGAGCTCTCCCAAAACATTAATAGCAGACCTGGGCCAAGAACTCAGGTTTCCTGAGAAATCCTAGTTTCCAAGGGTAGCTGGAATATTCTCAAGTAAGACTTTCCATTGACGTTTATACAAGAATTGACATTTATGTTTTCAAAGAGATCATTTGAGAGAAGTTTTGAGGAGGAGACTGAGTAAAGCCAACTGCCCTAAGGGTGTTTGGAGGGTGAGCTGGGTTGATATTGTCATCTTTTCTCCTTGACTGTGTCCCACCACCTCCCACACCCACCTCCAGGCTTCTCTCCTACCTCTTCTCCCAGAACTACTCCTCAAATGCTGTGGTTACTGGTCCTCACTCTCTGGTTTTCCTTCTTTTCTTATTTCTAGCACGTACTCTACCCTACCTTTTGGAATGTTCTGTCTATGCCCCAGCACCATTGCTTTGAGGTGGAATTGCAACTTTTAATTTCCAGTGCTTATTTGGGGGGAGGGGGGAGGAAGCACGATGGAAGGAAGGGGCACAGTGACTAAACAGCATTCTGTTGTCAGCCTAGGTATGAAGTCAGCCATTTATTAGATGGTATCTTATGTTAGGAAGACAATGAGCCTATATCAGTGTCAGGAAGAGGAAGATACTTTACCTACTTACTTTTCTGTTAATATTTTAAAGGAAATCTCAGTGCTGATTTTGTTAACTCCCCTGAGAACCTTTGGTAGCACAGAGGGTGTTACAAAATCTAAAGACTCAAAAAGCTAAATCACTTAAACTAATAAACATGTCACACAATACTTTGTGGGGCCTGGGGAAGAACAATATAATGAAATCAAGCAACGATCAGCTTTTAAAACTCCCCAGAGGACAGTCATCACAGGCTAAGTGATTTGTTACTAGTGTTACTTTTTTTTAACCTCATCTTTCCTCCATAATCATCCTGTTTATGCTCATACACCCCTTTACAGACAATAATAATACGCATAATAGCTACCCTTTACTGAGGGCCTACTATGTGCCAGGTACTTTGTCTCTAATCCTTACAACAACCTTAATAGGTAGGTATGGTTATCAATGTTTCAAACGGGAAAACTAACACTTAAGAGAAGTTACATATATTGCACAAGGTCATATAGCTCATAAGATCTGCCAGATACTCCATGCCTTACCTAACCTCAGTTGCTGCCCTCCAGGGTGGCTGGGGGAGGACTTCAGTCCTGGCTCACACGCCCAATCTTCATCAGCCCAAATATACAATCTGAAGAAGGAAAATCCTTGTGTTTGCTGTGCAGACTCTGTTTTGGGATAATTTGCTTGAGCTCCTCATCCCACTTCCAATCAGTGTGCCACATCGGAGGTCATTCTACACAGGACTTGTAGAAATGACATTGCTTTGCATTATGCTCCATTACATGCAAACAAAATTAAGTGCCATGGAAATTTGAATGTGAACCATTGGGTTCAAAGTCTAGGGTACTAGATATTGCATCATAGCCAGAAAACTATTTTTTAAACAGCAGAGAGGTTTTTTGTTATTGTTGTTGTTTTGTTTTTACTTATTTTCTCCAGTTCTCTGTGTATCCAAAATGCTTTTAGTTGATGTCATCTATGTAATTATAAACTGCATTAGGACACAGGGTACAAAATCAGTCTTTCACAAAGCATCACACTCTTGGGAAGCCTGTAACTATAGAACTTCTTTGTTCAATGTAAATAGGGATAGAAACCAAATAAAACATGTCTAATTTATACTCATATCTCTAAAGTCTTATTGTTGGCAGCAATAAGAAGCAGCTGAGGGTCCTAAAGTCATTTTGACACAAAGCTTCTCTCCTGCCATCCTCTCTGTGAAGCCAGCCCCATTATAGCTAATTTAACTATCCCTCACGACCAAAAGAACGCAACAAATCCCACCCCATCATGTAATTTAAGCAATATATTACTATCCAAGAATTTAAAATGATAATTTTAAAGACTGTGTGATAATAGTTGGTATGCTTATGGCCAATTTAAAAAGTAGAAAAATTTTATTTATGTTGTTGTGTCAAAAGAGCATTTTTGAGACATTAACAATTTTTCTCAGTATTTCCTTTTCTGCCTTGACCCTTCCCTCTGTTTAAACACAAGATTGGACCTTATTCATCTCAGGAAAGAGATCAAGAGAGCATCAAGCAGAGAAAAGGAGTCTTTTCAGATTTCTGAGTCTAATTCCTTCAGAGAACTGAAAAGATCCAGACAGGAAAAAGATTAGGAAAGAAGCATTGGAGGAGAAGCAGAGAGCAGAGACACTGCTAGCTAGTGTCTTTACTCCACAGGCTGAGCTCTGGAGAGGAGGCAAGACCCCAGAGAAGAAATGGTGGCATGGTAAATGGCTGAGAGCCCTGCAGAGTTCCCCAGCCCTGGCATGGCGTGAGGGTTAAACAATGATCGCCCCACACCCACAATTGACACAGAGAGAGCCCTGAAGTCAGAAGGGTCCACATGGGTTGTTATAATGGAGGTCTCTTCAGTGGCTGGCATTTAACGATGCTCAAGGAACAATCGGGTGATGTACATCTCAACACATGCTAGTCTAGCTAGATGACACTGAGGATTCCTAGCAAGCCTCCTAGAACATAGATACAACCCAGGAAAAGGCAAGAAGTATGGCAAATTGACTGAAATTCTGTTTCCATCACATCCAGAAGAATGGGATTGGAAACCGAAATGAATCTATTGAGTCAGAGGAAACTGGGAAAAGTTATGTATTTTGCTCTTTTGCATTTAAAGACTAAATTTCATACCTTCTAACCAGTGATTAAAACCAGAAGTGAGATCTGTGAAGTAACATTAAAAAAATGAGAAAACTTGTCATGATTTTTCTGAACCTTTGCTCCTTCATGACTTCAAAGGGGGATAATAAAAATGTCTATAGCTGAAAATCAGTATGCACATAAAGAAATAATAAATTACTATAAATGACACTAAAGTAATTATGTCTTAGGTTGTTAGATTGTGAATTTTTCTTTCCTTTCATTTCTATTTCCTGTGTTTATAAGGTTTGTTGTTCTTGTTTTAAGAAATAAAGATGAAAAGAAAGCAAGGAGTATAAATGAATGTATGTGCAAAACGGAAACAGACTCAGATATAGAAAACAAACTAGTGGTTACCAAAGGGGACATGGAAGGGGAGCAAATTAGGGATATGGGATTAAGAGATAAAAACTGCTCTGTAGACAATAGATAAGCAACAGGATATATTATATAGCACAGAGAATTACAGCCATTATCTTGTAATAACTTTGAATGGAGTGTAACCTGCAAAAGTACTGAATCATTATGCTGTACACCTGAAACTAATATAATATTGTGAATTAACTGTATTTTAATTTAACAAAAAGAGAGAAAGAGGAGACAGAAAAGAAAGGAAAGAAAAAAGAACTAAGGAATGAAAAACTTTTAAGTAATATTGTGTAGCTAGAACATGGGGCCAGTGAAGATGAAGTGGGCAATGTGGTTGGGGAGAATTTTAGAGGGCCTTAAATCTCTGACCAAGATATTTAAACTGTATCTTGTCATCAAGGAAGAGCCACAAAAATTTTAAAATATGGGAGTAACATGACCAAATCTGTTTAAAAACAACACTTTGGTAGTTTAGGGGTGGGATTCCTAGGATCAGAGGCAGGGAAATTAATTCCTAGGCTATAGCAATAATCTAGATAAAATCATGGAGCAACAGGCAGTGGTGGCAGGAATAGAATTTCAAGGGTGGATTAAAGAGCTAATTAGGAGGCAGCAATTTAGTGAACAATTGGTTCTGGGGGTGAAAAAAATCATCTCTGGTAATGGTACTGAGATGGAATATCTGAGATACAGAATCTTCAGCCTTGTCTTGAAGGAGCGGGTTTGAAGAGGAGGTTGAACAGTTCGGGTAGTTATTTGGGAAGTGGACACAACTGAAGACTGCTAAGGAATGCTGGTCACTTTAGCGACTGCAAAGTTAGCAACTTCAGACCACAGATACAGGTATCCTGTCTTGCGGTTCTTGGCCTCCCACTGTCCTTCTATAAGCTGCCTGACAGATGATGGGAAATGCCTGCAACCAGAGCAAAAATAAAGCACTGAAGCTTCCAGATCCTCAATGGTGAAGGTTTGGGGATCTGGGAACACTCTCCTGACACAGGAAGGAAAAGCTGAGTCAAGAGCTCCTGCCTCCACTTCCAGGAGCTTCGTCTTCTTGCAGTTTCTCCTTGCACCACGTTCTAGCCCGTGGAGCCAGCTGTCCCCAAGAATGGCCACAGAGAGCTTCCCGTTTTGCTCAAGCAGAAACGAGACCAGTGTGTTTGAACCGGATTTTATTAAAGACTTGGGGATTACAAAAGGTAAATACATTAGGAGAACAACATGAATCCCCCAAATTCATTAGATACAGCCCCCTCTCTAAATCACACAGCCCATCTCATCCTCATGAGCCCCAGGAAAGACACGGGAATTGCCCCCACCCCCCGCGCCCTCCTTCCTTAGCCTCAAACTCCTTTCTCTTTGTAGAAGCCATCTCTAACTCCCACCACGCCAGCATCACAGCATTCTGGATGAACGAATTGTATACTGGTTTATAGTTTTGTTAATAGCTGTCCTCAGTCGCCAGGAATCCAAAAAAAAAAAAAAAAGGTTGTATCATTTTTATTATACTTGAAGTTTTGAAGTAATAATACAACCTTGAAGAAGGCTTAACATTTAGAAAATTTTTTTAATTGCTTATACTTTAAAAAAACCTTCAGAAAATATTACTGAACCCTTCTGAGATGGTTCACAACAAAGGTCCTCCTGTCCACTGTTGATGGAGCCAATAGAATGAGGCTGAGTTTGGTTCAGAAGCAAAGGAAAGTTTTATTCGTTGATCAGAGAGTGCACAGGTACAAACTGGTGGGCTCTATAGCCGCTCTTCCTCCACCTCGAGCCCACAGGCTGTGGGCGGGGCTGCCTTATAGGGATCTTCAACAGGGAGCGGGCGGAGTTCCCGAAGGGCAGAGATCTCGCGGGACAGAGTCCCCGCTGCGCAGGCGCAGCTGTGCTGTTCTCGGCCCAGATCGCACTGCCGGGCAGGTCTCTGCACACAGCCCACCGCCGCCATCTTGAATTGCGGTATCAGCCACAGCAGTTGTGCCCACGGCGCCCCGAGCTGAGGTGTGGGATACAGCCTTTTCCTATGCGGTTCTCTGTCTGAAGGGCCGGGTCCAAGGCCTCTGAGTGGCACCCTAGCAAGTGAAAGCAGACTAAGCACCAGGGAAAAGGAAAAAAAAGGTTAGACTTTTTTATTACCCAGATTCTATTTTTATTCCCTGGGAATTATTAATAGGCTTTGCCGGTGACAAAAAGCTTTAATGTTTTTGTATAATCTCTCTAATGCTTATATTTTTTATATAGTTTTGATTATACTGTATCTGTTTCTTGTTGTATTTGTTATAGCATAGCCGTGCTTTCATGTTGGTTTCTATATCCTTTATTTTATCTTTTTAAATGATTCCTAAAGTTCCATAATTATATTACTGTTTTTATAATTGGGGCTATTAGATTGCTTCCATTATGAAATAATTTTTAACTCATTTTTTCTGATTATATAAACATACTAATTGTAGAAAATTTGGAATATAAGAAAAATCGTAAAAATCCCCTCTCCATGAAATTATGACATAGACCTACAGATTTGATTTCAGTTTTTTTCCTTTAGCCTTATACGGTTGTGTGGTATATCCGGTTATGAGGATTTGACCTAACATGGTTATTTGTCATACAGGAAATGAGTTCTAAGGTTATGACAAGTCATTTGATCCTGTTGAGGTTCTCGTCTCAGCACAAAGTCCCAGGCTCTCCTTCCCCACACTGAGATCAGCCCAGATCCCAGCTTCTAGACGGTACTGCTGCCACCAGTAGCCCCCGGGCAGCCCTGTCCTCCCAGAGCTCGCGTGCTCCTCCAAGCTGCAGCTCTTCTTCCCTCGTTTTCTTTTCTTCCTTTCTTTGGAAGAAACAAGTTCTTGCAGACTTCTGCCCCTCTTGTGAGACCAGCAGACTCTCCAAAAATGTGTCCTCTCCAGGGCTGGTTGTCCTGCATTGAGGTGTTTCCCAGGAGCCCCCAGTCTGCAGTGCCCAGAATGCTCGAAGCAGAAATTGGTAGTTTTCTTTACAGCCCAGGTCTAAAGTGGAGAGAACAGACTGATGGAAAAAAAAAAACCTTGGTATATTATTTTTTACATTGCTGAGTGTTTTATAATTGCTTTACTCAGCAAGCCTGGGAAATATGTAAGTAGTCATCAATTTCACAGATGTGGGAATTAAGGTTCAGAGAGGTTAAATGACTTGCCTTAAATAGTCACAAAATTATATCATTAGACAGTCAAATGAGAACTCTCTTTCCTATCAAAATTACACTCTTCTTAGGGTAAAAATAAATGATACTGTAATAAAGAAAGTACATGTGTTGGCCTAATAAGGGGGTGGGGGGCAAAATAGCAGGGAGAACAGGGTGAAAGGAGAGTGGAAGGGCACAGTGAGATTCCAACAAAAGCCACAGATTGTAGGAAAAAAAAAATTTGTACCCTGATGCTTTAAAAATGCTTGTTTGTATGTATGTTTAGGGAGCAGAGGGAGAGAGGGAGCAGTTCTTAGTTTGAGCCACACATTTGCCAGTTGGCTCACCTTCATTCTTGTAAGAACAGAATGGAGTTTTTCTTCTTGCTCCTCACCTTCAGGGACATTTTCAGTTTTGCATTTGGAGATACAGAGTTTATGTCTCACATCAGATTAGTGTCAGTGCCCACTACAACCAGCATCTTCACTATGCTCCTCATTGTTCCTCCAGACCATGCCATGGTCTTCTGCCCACCCTAGTGCCTGGCACTGCCTCAAACTCCTGGACAACCATCTCCCCCAACCCACCCCAAATCATGCTGCCACCGCCATGCTGGCTTCAGAGGAGGGGCGGGGCGAGAAGGCTACATTTCCTTCACCGCCTCAACCCTCAGGTTCTCATAGCATCGTTGAGCAAGGCTGTGGGGTGTAGCACGCTCTAGCCAAGGTTTGAGGTTGATCAGAGGCAATGTCTCTTGGTGACTGAAGGGCCAGATGGGAAGACTTCCTTTCACTGTATAGCCTTTGTGTAGCCTTTCAGTTGTGTATTCGTTGTTTATTACCTAGCCACAAATAAAAACTAAGATAAAGCCATGAATACTATATATATATCTGTTTCCAGAGTCCAAGTAAAGGAAACCTCTGGTGGAGTCCACTCATGGGCGTGTGTCGGTTCTGCGCCTGGCTTTTTTGTCTTGGGATCACCTCCCTTACTCACCCACTCTTGGCTAGTAAAAGTCACAGTTCAGTTCTTCACAATGAGAATCTCCATTCATTGAAAGAAACCCTAGCCTCCTGACCACATCATATGTCTTGACCAACAACAATCCATAGGACACAATACTCAGCAGGAGTCTAGTTCTCAAAATCTGAATAATTTCACCTAGAGTAACCATTACAGAATTGTCGTCTAGAACAACAGTAGTCCAGGATGGCCTTTGCCAATCCATTTCCCAATATTTTCAGGGGTCTCTCTGGCAGGTGAAGGGAAGACATGACTCCTCACTCTCTTTGTGGTCTCCTGATCTTGACTCTAGGTGCCCTGTGGGTAACACACACACCCACACAATTCTGAAAGACAAGTAATAATTCTTAGAGATTATTCTGTCTAACGTAAGTCATATGAAATGGAAAAAAACCTTCCTAAATGCTCTGACAGTCTAGGGAGCGTTACCTTGAAATAAACGCTGAGAATAGACCTTTATCTTATTATCCAGTGTCATTATTCTTTTCCTTTCTTTAATCTCCGGCTTCTAGGCTGTGGCCTAAAGCTTTACAGGTGACAGAGACACTGCCCACTACCAGTCTTGCTCAAACAGAAGACCCATTCACCCCTGGTCTTTATTCTTAACTACTTAAAAAACAAACAGAAAACTGACAGACATTTTGAATTCACAGATTTACACTTAGGCCAACTTTAATTTTCAGGCAGGGAATTCTATCACACCAACTATCTCTGTAAGTGGAATGGGATCTGTAAAACAATTACTTACCTCCACCCTGCCCGGCACCCAGAGAGAGCTCCTAGCAGCCATGTTTTGGGATTTTTTTGTTTGTTTTCATTTTTACATTTCCATTTCTTTACATGATGTAATGTAAGCTTAGGCCTATTATAGAGAATAAGTATGAAAAAGATCATTTAAAAGGCGAATGGTCAGATGTTAGCATTGCTGAGTATATCCTTCTGGTTTTTAATTTTCCTATACCACTTTTAAATAAAATTGGAATTCTACTGCATAGGTTATTGCAGAGAGAAAGTTCCTGGATGCTTTTCTGCACTACCACTCTTGGTGCCCACTTTTATTTTATGTGTAATTTACATATCATAAAATTTACCTTTTTAAAGTATAAAATTCAGTGGGTTTTAGTGAATTCACAAACTTGTACAACCATCACCACTGTCTAATTCCAGAATATTTTTATCATCCAAAAAGAAATTCCATGCTCCTCAGCAGTTCCTCCCCAGTTCCCTCTACCCTCAGCCAGGGGCAACTACTAAGCTACTTTCAGTTTCTTTGGATTTATCTATTTTGAAAATTTTATATAAATGGAGTTTATATAATATATGGCCTCTTATGACTGGCTTATTTCACTTACCCTAATATTTTCAAGGTCCAACTATATTGTAGCATTTATCAGTACTTTATTCCTTTAAATGACTGAATAATATTCTTCTGATATGTCACATTTTGTTTATCCATTCATTAGCTGATAAACATTTGAGTTGTTTTCAGTGTGGGGCTATTATGAATAATGCTACTATGAACATCTGTGTACAAGTGCATATATGTTTTCATTTCTCTTGGGTATATACCTATGAGTAGAATTAATAGATCATATTATAACTCTGTGTCTAACCATTTAAAGAATGGCCAAGCTGTTTTCCTAAGTAGCCACACCATTTTAAAGTCCCAGCAACAGTGTATGAAGATTCCAACTTCTCTGCATCCTTTTCAACACTTATAATTGTCTGTCTGTTTAATATAGCCATCCTGTGGGTATGAAGTGGTATCATGTGGGTTTGATTTGCATTCCCTGTTGGCTAATGATAAGCATTTTTTCACATGCTTGCTGACCATTGATATAATCTTCTTTGGAGACCTATGTTTTCAGATACTGTACTCATTTTTTAATCAGGTTATTTGTTACTTTTTATTGTTGAGTTGTAAGAGTTCTTTATATATTCTGGACACTAGACTTTTATCAGATACATGATTTGCAAATTATTTCTCCCATTTTGTGTGTTGTCTTTTCACTTTCTTGATAACGTCCTTTGAAACACTAAAGTTTTCTTTTTCGATGAAGTTCTATTTTTTTAGGTAGTTGTGCCTTTTTGTGGCATAATCAAAGGTCACAAAGATTTACACCTATGATTTCTAGTAAATTTTATAGTGTTAGTTCTTTCATTTCGGTTTTTAATCCATTTCTTAAAAACAGCTTTAATGAGGTACAATTGATTAATACAAAAAACTGCTCTTATTTAATGTATATAATTTTATAAGTTTTGGATATAAGCATACACCCAAGAAACCCTCACCACAATCAAGGTAATAGGCATGTCCATCACCTCTAGACGTTTCTCTAAGTTCCTTTGTTTGTTTGTTTTTTCTTTAATCCATTATGAGTTAATTTTCATATTTGCTGCAAGGCAGAAATCCAATCTCATTCTTTGACATGTGGATTTTTAATTATCCCAGCACCATCTTTTGAAAAGATTTTTCCTTGCCTGTTGAATTATCTTGGATCCTACTAAAAAATTAATTGACCATAAATACAAAGATTTATTTCCAAATTTTCAGTATTATCTCATTGATCTATATATCTGCCTTTATGCTAGTACCGTCTAGCTTTTTCAGAAAAAAAAAAAAAGATGGGAATTTGATAAGGACTACACTGAATCTACAAATCAGTTTGGACATTATTGCCGTAATGACTTTAAGTTTTCTAATCCAGGAATGCAAGATAATTTTCCATTTATTTATACCTTCTTTAATTCTTTCAGTGATGTTTTGTAGTTTTCAGCACACAGGTATTTACTTCTTTTGTTAACTTCAACCCTAAGTATTTTATTGTGTCTGATGCTATTATACATGGAATTCTTTTTTTTAAACAATTTTTATTGATTTATAATCATTTTACAATGTTGTGTCAAATTCCAGTGTTCAGCACCATAAGATCTTGTGTATATTTCCCTGTGCTATACAGTATAATCTTGTTTATCTATTCTGCAATTTTGAAATTGTAGAATATACATGGAATTATTTTCTTAATTTAATTTTCAGATTATTTCCAGTTTATAGAAATAAATTGACTTTTGTATGTTGATCATCCATCCTGTGACATTGCTGATCTTGTTTATTAACACCGATAGGTTTTTTCATGGATTCTGTAGGATTTTCTACATGCCAGATCATGTCATCTGCAAATAGAGATGGTTCTTCCTTTCTACTCTGAATGCCTTAAAAAAATTTTTTTTTATTGCTTACTTGTGCTTGCTACAACCTCAAGTACAATGTTGTTTCTGATAAAAAAACTTTAAGTTTTTCACTATTAAGTATGATGTTAGTTGTGGATATTTTGTAGGTGTCCTTTAACAGACTAAGGAAGTTCCCATCTATTTGTAGTTTGTTAAGTATTTTTATCACGAAATGTGCTAAATTTCTGTTAAATGACTTATCTCCATCTATTGTGATGATTTTGTGATTTTTGTCCTTTATTTTATTAATGTGGTATATTATATTAATTGATTTTCACTTAGTCAACCTTGCATTCCTGGGATAAAACTGATTTGGTCATGGTGTATAATTCTTTTCATATATTGCTGGATTTGGTTTGTTGGTATTTTGTGAGAGATTTTTTGATATGTATTCATAAAAGATGTTAGTCTTTCTTTTTTTCCCTTGTGATGTCTTTGTCTAGTTATGGTGTCAGAGCAGTACTGGACTCATAGAATGAGTCAGGAAATGTTCCCTCCTCTTCTATTTTTTGAAAGAGTTTGTGAAGAATTCATATTAATTATTCTAGAAACATTTGGTAAAATTCACCAATGAAGCCATCTGGGCCTGAGATTTTCTTTGTAGAGAGTTTTTTTGTTTTGTTTGATTTTGTTTAGCTTTTTAATTACAGATGGCTTCATTGGTGAATTTTTTTGCCGGTTATAAGTCTATTTAAATTTTCAGTTTCTTCTTGAGTCAGTTTTGGCAGTTTGTGTCTTTCTATGATTCCTCAGTTACACTTAGGCTATCTTAATTTGTTGGCATGTGAGTGTTCATTGTATTCCCTTATAATCCTTTTTTACTAATGTAAGATCAGTAGTGATGGCCCCTCTTTCATTTATGGTTTTAGTAATTTGAGTCTTTCCCCTTTTTTCTTGGTTATAGACCCTTGCTTTTTAACAAATATAGAATGGTTCATGCTCCCCCACTACTCACCTCACTCTACTTCCTCTTAGTCTGAGATTGAGGAGGAGAATCATTAAGAGAAAGAGGTTGGATATGACTTGTTCATTGACCTCTAAAGTGATTTCTTTTCACTCTCTTTGGTGCTTCTGAAAAGTAAGGATTTTTCAGTATTTTCTAATAGACTCAGAGATGTGGATAACAATAAGAATTGAATCAACAAATGTAGCTCCATGAAAAAATACTTTTCTGTTATGAGTTGCAAGAAAATTTATATATAATATTTATAAATATGATTTCCTATTTATTTTGAACCTTCACTAGTAAACATTAAATTAGTTATTTGTTAAAATGTTAATAATCTATTAAGCTGTAAAAATTAATCATTGGCTACATATCTGCTAAAAGTATAAAAGTATGCATGGGAGGGATACAAATAAGACAATAGTTATTTCTGGAGAGAGAGAGTAGGAAAAGATTAGAGGTGGGGCTTTAGTTTTATAGATAAAGATTTGTTTCTTTTTTAAAAAAGACATAAATTTGAAGCAAATGTGGCATTTATGTTAACATATGCAAAATCTGGATGGGGGTTCTGTAGTAGTTTGATGAGCAGATCAAAACAGGGAATATTTAAATAAAAGACACGTTGAAGTTTTATATAGTGCTTTTTAAATTTAACGTTAAGTTACAGTAATGAGCAAAGGAAATGAAAAGACAAATTATAAGAGAGGAAATGAAATTGCCCCACCGAGATAACCCTGCTGGTTCAAGAGACTTACTCTCCCAGCATTAGGAATTGCCTTGGCTGAAAAAAGCTGCCTCCCCCAGGGGAATGCTCCTTTTACTCAGTCACCTTTCATCCAATGAATGGTTGAAATAGGGTATAAAATCCTGTTCCCTTCACCCCAACTTGGAACAATTCTCAAGAGACATTTCAGCTTCAGAATTCCTTATGGTTTATCTGAAACATTTGTTGAGACTGCCTCTCAGCCCAGCTTCTCCCTCTGTCCTGCCCTGCTTTCTTCCCTTGCCCCGCAGGTATTGACCCTAAGAACTTTCCAGTACACAAATCACCTCAGGATCTCCTTCCTGAAGAACTCTATGTGTAACATATAGGTAGGCATATAAATATAAAACCTCACTAATAACAACAAAAAAGCTCAAATTTAAGCCAGAAAACATTTAATTATGATGAAAGTAGAATGGTAGGTATTGTGGTACAGCAGAGTCTGCCAATTTTCTGTACGATGTCCATCTCCCCTTTTTACCTAGTAACAGAATCCTGATTCTATTTGAGGCAGCAATGTGCTCTACCAAAAGGATATATTTTCCAGCCTCCCTTGTTAAGTGTGGCTTTATGGCTAAGATAAAGCATTGAAATGTCAAAGCATTGCTGGACTTCCAAATAGGGTCCCTTAGGAAAATAGACTCAGATAGTTAAGTAGTCCTCTTTTGGTGTTCCTCTTCCTTTTTCCTATTGCCTGGAATGGGGACACAATGGCTAGAGCTCCAGCAATTATTTTGTGACCCTGAGGATGGCAGCCATGGTGAAACACGGAGAAGCTGGGTGCCTAATGTTTTCATGAAGCACCATATCATCCTATATTGCTACTTCTGGGATTAACAAAATACAAGGGCTTTGAGGGTCTTATTTATGGAATATTGTTAATCTTAAATATTTTAGCCACTGTTAGGGCTAATTTAATTTTCGGGTTAGGTTTTAATTCTTCAATTTTTTTTTGAAGTGGCTATTACAGTGACTTTATTTATCTTTTGCCATTGTTAGTTTTTTAAACTGCCAGACCTAATTATAATTTAAACAGGGTAGTTTCATGTCCTGCTTGTAAAATAGAAAGAGAAAAAATATTTTGGAAAATAATTATTTGGCTTGTAAATGTTCTTATGGAGTAATCCTATTTCCCAGGAATAAATCCTAAGGATTATGTGTATGTGTAGGTGTATGAAGCCTTAAGAACAAAGACATTTACATTATAAGAAAAATAGAAACTACCTAAATAGCAACATAATACAATGGGTAATAAAATATGATACAGTCATTGAACTAAGAAATTTAAAAAGCAAAGAATATTTTATTTTAAAAAGCACTTTGTGCTAACAATTTAAACAATATTGACATTTATGAAGTAAAAGTAATATTCTTCCTCTCCTACTGTAAGGTCCACACCCCTGTTTACAGTCTAGTGCGTATCTTTCCACAGCTTTTCCTTTGTCTACACAAATAAATACAGATATGCATTCACATATAATGAAGAAAAATTGGATTATAGTACATATATAAAAAATTATCACGGAGAAATGCTCAAGGTACAATAAAAAAGTAAAATAAAAAGTTTTATAAGTAATATAAAAAATTTGATGTATAGCAAGATCTCAATTACATCTCAAAAAGTGCCTAGAAATAAAGACTAGCATGAAATATATGATAAACAAATATGTGAATAATAAATGGATATTAAGTATATATTGCTCCTATTAATAAGTAGTTTACTATTGATAATAAATACTGTTTCTCTTAGAAATGCAGTTTTCTCCACAATCCCAACAAGACTAAAAGTAAAAAGACACTTCAGGGGAAATAATGGGAGGTTGAGGGCACATGTTTGAACCACCTGCCTCCCAGTCCCATCCAAAATGACCTAGAAAATTTTAAAATATGTAAAACCCTAAATCAGTACTGGAAGCTAGGGAAGGAAACCATACAAATGCCAGAAACTTCAAAGAATTTCTTCTAAATCCTGTGCAGTTGGGACCAGATTAAAGGACATCCAGGGCCAATTTGCCAGGGACGAGGTTCCTGGAGGCCAACTGCAGGGCCCATCAGTGATTCTTTGGGCTCTTGGAAATTGAATGAGTTTGAGGATAGCAAAGGTAGCAAACCATGGTAAATGTTTCAAGCATAAGGCCCAAGCACGGTGGCAGTAGTTGTGTTACTGGATGGTTCCCCCAAGCTTCAGAGACCGGCACTGTGTCAGTGAGCTGGGCATGAAGGGGATGCCTGAGTGGCTCCCTCACGCAGCAGGCTGTCGCCAGCAGCAGCGCTCTTTGCTGATGCAGTGGGCCCCCGGCTGGAGACCAGGCCTGGGCAGCTGCACCTCACACCAGCAGTGAGCCTGGGGGTCCTTAGAGAAACCCTGGACAGAAATTCCACCACCAAATCTGTCAAATGCACAGCCCTTTCACAAAATACAAGGAACAAACTTTACAAGTTGAAGTATAGATAGAGATTTTTTTCAGATTTTGACCTCACCCTCACACAATACATAAGAATTAATTTGAAATGGATCACTGATGTAAGTGTGAAAAGTAAACCAACAAAGCTTCAAGAGGAAAATATAATGTCTTCATGATTTTTGTTTGAGCATAATTTCTTAAATAGGATGCCAAAAACTCTAGCCAGAAAATAAAACACTGAAAAATTGGACTTTATTAAAACAATTTATGTTTATTAAAAGACAATATTAAGAGAGTGATAAGGAGGACTACAGACTGGGAGAAGATATTTGTAATAGAAGAAATTGACAAAGGACTCATCCAGACTGTAAAAAGAATAACATTGGTAAGAATAAAACTGAAAAAAACAGCTAAAAATGGGTAAAATACTTTAACAGTTACTTTAGAAAAATTGATAGATAAACAAACACTAAGTGTGAACATTATCAGTTAGAGGCAAGTATCTAACAGTACCAAGTGCTGGCAAAGGTGTATACTCCAGGGCCCAGAATTCCACTTTTAGATATATACCCTATAGAAATAGTACTTAAATCTATCAAAATACATGTGCAAGGAAGGTCATAGCAACTTTATAACTTAATAAAGCCAAATATATATATTTTAGAATAACCACATCCATATGCAAAAATATGGATGAATCTGAACATAATGTTGAGCAAAAGAAAACAGACTTAAAAGAGTAGGATGATGTTTAGGTCCATTAAGAAGCAGATGCCAAGATTGAGTTAGAAATGCAAAAGATTTGCTGGGAATAGGAGTAGGGAGGGAAGGCCGTCAGGTCTGATATTTAGTGAACAAATGATGGGAAGCTGGGTAGAAAGAGTCTCAGCCAGAGAAAGTCTTGGCCAGTGCAACAAGCAGCTTCAGCAGCACCAGAAGATTACCCACAGAGGGGTTTCTAACAGCCAGAAATGGCAAACCCTGGTACCACCGTGCTCAGCTGACTTTGATGCAAGTGCATGACCTTGACGCAAAAGCTGAGGCAGATCCTGAAGCACTCACATCTGGAGACTGTCAACTCCTTCTGGCAGATTGTCTCTTGAAGAGAAATCTGAGTGACAAACCTACACCTCCATGGCTGCCGCAGGTACATACGTATCTGATTGCACCTGTATGAAGTCGAAAGCCATCCAATAAAGCAAGGTTCTGTGACTGAGGTGGGGTAGGGAAAAGCCTGCTGGGTGGTAGGAAATACTCTGTTTCTAGATCTACACAGTGTTATATTAAGAGTGTGTGTGTGTGTGTGTGTGTGTAAAGATAATTTGTACAGTTTATGATATATAAGTTATACATGTTTAACAAAAAAAAAGAGATGAAATTTCCTCTTCAAGATTGCACATAGCCCTGATCCCTGAGGTTGTTAGTAGTTACATGAAGGAACTAGCCACATACCTTCTTCTCAGATTTAAGAGATCCCTAAAAGTATTTTTAAGAAAAAGAAGAAAAAGACTTTTTAAAAAGTCCTCTCACCTGGCTTCTGGAGGAGATAACTAGAAAGAATCTCACTGTTTAAATATAAGTAAACAGAAAACTCCCATATCAGGTGGGACTAGGTTTGACTGAGACAGAAAATCCAAAATAATAGTAACCTCAATGAGAGAGAGTTTATTTCAGTGTTACCTAAAAGAAGCCCAGAAGGAGACAGTCCAGGCCTGATCCGGTGCTGCTCAGCGAGCTCCTTCTATCTCAGTGTTCTGCCATTCTTGGCACATGGTTTTTACCTCACTGTCCAAGAGGCTTTTTGAGCTCTAGTCATCATATCTGCATTCCAGCCATAAGAAAAGATGACGAAAGACACCCTCCCTTCCACTTAGAGACACTTCCCGGAAGTTACACAGAGCACTTCCACTTACCTCCTACTGGGTGGAACTTAGTTTTCTGAGCACACCTAGCTACAAGAGAGTCTGGGACATGTAGATTTTATTTCAGGGGCCAGGTGCCCAGCTAAAAAGCAGAGTGCTATTACTGTGGACAAAGGGAAAATAGATGTTGGGGGATAACTAGCAGATTCTGCATAACCCCACAAAGAATTTGTGGCATAAAGGAAAGAAAACACAGGGTGCAAAAGGTAGAGGAAAATCAGATCAAAGAAACATATATAGTTTAGGAACAGAAATTTTTAGATACATCTGTATTATGCTCTTAATTTTTAAAAATATATGTACACTTGAAAATGAGGGATAAAAGGTAAATTGGACAGAGTTGAGGAGGGAGTTAGTTGAGAGAGAGAAGCATTTTGAAATTAATTATTCCATTATGAGATTTTGTACTTCATTAGCAGCAGTGGAGAGCAGATCTGACAATGTAGAAAGCTGAATCATTAATACAGTTGACAAGTTTGATGAATTTCCCATGGTGAATAAGACAGGGAAAACAGACAAGAGAGATGTGCATTTGGAGAGATAAGATCTGTGGTACCTGAACAGTGATGAGTCACTGGGTGGATAATGGTGGTTTTGAAGAAACAAATTTGAAGAAATAGAAGAGGAATAATATTTAAGACCACAAACAAAGGAGCTATTTGTAAGCTGAAGGTAAATTTTAACCTGCAGATCAACACAGCTTCTTAAATACCAGGAAAAAATTAATAGATGAATAGAAATCTGCATCCAGACACATCCTGGTCAAACTCTCAGTTTCAAGGTGAAATAGACTTCCAAAAGAATCCAGGCAGAAAAAGTGTTGTTTACCCACAAAGGAAGGGGGATCGTTTTTCCTCTGATATCTCCTTAGCTGCATTACAAGACTAAACAATCTATGGAATGAAAAAGTGAGAGGACAGGAAGAGCAAATCCCCTCGGTGATTTATCAGGATTGGGAAGTGGAGGCTATACCCTTGTATTCAAAAGTGTGACTTTCTTGATAGAACCATTGTATCTTAAATTTCTAAGTAAAACTAGAAGATGGGGATATGTGGGGGACTGCAAGAAAATCCAGGTGATTTCTGCTACCTGTTATACAGCTGGTCGCACCTACATGGCAAGAATGAGTGACTGCAAAATAAGCAACAGACACTCTGTCAGAACACCACTGAAACCTTTTAACTCAAAGAGGTTTCATCAAACCAAGTCTAGAACAGGGGAAGTACCACCTTTTAATGTGGACTTAACGTGTGTGCAGGAACACACATTCAACTTCTGAGCCAATTGCTTTCACCTTCTGTTTGATTATAAATGAATACTGAGCAAGACTAGAACTTCATTTAGTCCAGGAGTCTATCATAGGATTCACGAGCCTTCAGTAGGGATCACAGAGATCTGAAGAGTTGGGCTATGAAAACATTATGCAAACTTTATTATGTGACCATTTTTCTGGGAATAAGATTCAACTTGAACCAAGTTCTCAAAAGAGTCTATGACCCTGAAAAAAACCCAGAACCAGTACTGATTGCTTTGTAAACATTTAAACTGAGAATGTGTTAAAGAAAAAAATTATTCTTGACACTTGTTAAAGAATGGGAAAGCAGACTTTATTCAGGGAGACTACAATGTGGTTTTGAAGTAGAGGAGAGAGATTGGGTTCGAGTCTGAATACAACAAAGAAAAGTGGGACATGTGGTCAAAGGAGCAGGATGGAAGTCAGTCGTTGGAAAATAACTGAGAGGGAATATCAGGGGTAAAGGGGGATTCTGGCTGAACTGACCTAACAGGATTCTAGCTGAACGCAGGCTAGGATGATCAGACATCACCTGGGGGTGATGGAGGATGAGGAACCTAATCAGATATCAAGGGGAGTCAGATGTGAAGGGTGGGGGGTTCTTACCAAACTGATTTAGCAGGATTCTTGCTAACATTGGACAATGCAGATTGTATGGAAATGAGAAATACAACCACAGAATTACAAATGTTGTTAAAGGCAATAGATAGCAGACTGAATACCATAGAAAAAGAAATTAATGAATAGAAATATAAATAAGAGATTGAAACTGACATAAGGACAAAGTGATAAAATGGTGAGAGAAAATAAGGAAAATATCAGGGAGAGATGCAGGAAATCCAATCAACATGTCCTAAAAACCCAAAAAAAGAGAAAATAGAATGGATATATTGAAAGCAATAGCCAAAGGAATAATAGGGGGAAATTGCTGAGTTTGTAGAATTAAAAGTTACCAGGTAGTAATGAAGAGACATAGGCACCTTGCCATATTCTGTTGAATCCTGTTACAAGATTTAAGGAGAAGAAAAAAAACCTCTAGAAGTAACCAGACAAGAAAAAAACAGCTTATTTCTTAAGCAGTGGTTCTCAACTGCAACTATGCATTAAAATCATGGGTGAGCCTTTTAAAAATACTAGTGTCTGGGCTCCATCCTTAAGCATTCTGATTTAATTATTCTGGGAGGAGCCTTGGCATTGATATTTTCAAAAATCTCCCCCAGTGATTTGAATGTGCAGCCAGAGTTGAGAACCAGTGCCCCAGGGAAAGAAAAATCATGGACTTCTCCTCCAGAGAACCAAATAGCAGCAGTAAATGAAGACTGGCTTCCAAGCTTGGGAGGAAAAGAATGCTGTACTTAGTCAAGAGGTCATTTGTAGGAAAGACCAATATTCTACTATTAGCCAGTGCTAGGAAAGTATTATACTCTCAATTTAGGGATACAATCCAGCCAAGCTAGGGATGGATCAAAAGAACAGAATGAAAGGGCCATGATGAAAAGGAATGGTAGGAAGCAAAGGAAACTAGTTGAACCAACAGTAACATCTTGGAGACTGTTACCAATCTGATAACAAGAAAAAATAAATTTCAAAAATATCTTCAAAGAAAAGTTGATCATGTAAAATAACGACAACAATTTAGATCTACATTCCGGGCTACATCAATCAAAACTGTGAAGTGGGGAGAGACGGTAAGGACAGTAAAAGCCTGAAAGATTTCTCAGTTGACATAGGTGACAATAGATACAGTTAACATTTCTAACCTTGATAAGCAGAGATAAAAATATTTCAGACAGCTTTTAATGACAAAAAGGTAATCACTAATAGAAAAAAATGTAATTGTCCCTTCCAAACTATTAGAGAAATAAGAGCTAAGAAAATACAGTTGGTGGAAATATAGCAGAATATAAAAACCATTGCGTCTCAGCCTTTTGGCCAAGATCAAGTGTTGGATATAAAAACTGCTGTACAATATGATCCCCATTTACTATATGTAGATATAATAGGAAAATACGAAAAAGAAACACCCCCGAATTATAACAGTGGTTGTCTCCAACAATCACTATTACGGGCCTAGGGTTTGTGTTCTTATTAATGTGTTTCAACTTTCTAAATATTCTACAATTAGAAAACTATTTTTGTAATTTAAAAAATCAATAAACATTAAATTTTAAAATTAATATTCATCTCTCTTTTATCTTGTATGCATTTCCATAGTGCTTTTTTACTACAAAGGATAAAAGTCAAGTTTTTAATGCTAATTTTAGCAATTACAGGATTTAAAAAATCTGATTCCACATGTTATTCAAGACTAAACACCTATGAATACTATAAAGGTGTTTCTATTAACATTTCTTACTAAATTGCTTTCTGGAAGTAACATGTTTGTGTAAAATCTTGCCAAAAATAAGAATATTAAAATGTGTTCTGCATTAAGAACAAATCCACATCATAAGTATATTAGAAGTTAACAAGATTTGGAAGTAAAAAAACATGAAACCAGAAGAACTCAGGAAAATGTGCTTGCAACTATAAATTCTGTAATTAATTTGCTTTACAAGTTTTTTGGAGAAGCTAGGTCACCAGTTGACAGTTTGGATCTGCTTTTTATTCCGTCAAAACATATAAAAGTATACACTACTTGTGGCCGGATTGTGGTCTAAATATATTTTCCAACCAAATATCCAGTTTTGATATGAAGAAAACTACATAATCATGTTGTTATTTAATTTTACTTCAGACATATTTTACTTCTGCCCAGCATAGAACTTGGAATTTTATTTAATTCTTGTTTCCTCAGACTTCTATAGCTTGAGGATACTAACAATTCATGTTAATGTTAAGAACTCAAATTCCATTCCATGGACTTCTATCCTACCTTCCGGCAGGACCATCGGCAGGGCCATCTGCAGAACCCCAGTTGCCTGTGCTTCTCAAGTATTTCTAGATGCTCCTGGATGTGCACTGTGTGTGCTCCTAGAGAGGTCTGCCTTCTCTGTTTGCATTTCTGACTGTGCTACCACCCTCTGGACACCCACTACATGCCGCCATGTCTGAGGGTTGCTCTGTCTTCTCCAACAGTGGAGGCAACAAAGCCCTTTGAGTCAAAGGCTTAAAGCTTCAGAGTGTTGCACTGGGAAGGATGTCTCATTCCTCTCTTGGCATTGTGCAGCCAGCCAGTTCCCCTCCTGCCTCAGCATCATGTTTTGAAATAGAGCAGCTCCTGGTTTTTATTTCTGATAGTCCTGCTTTCTTTCTGTGGGGCTCGGATATAAGTCCAGGCCTGGAGTTAAAAGCTAAGTGATAACCACCTTGCTGAACTCAAAATCATCCCTCCCATCCTATTGCCTAGCTCCTTCTTCTCGTATGGTTGGGTCCCTCCCAGGATGCTTCTCAGCCAACATTTAAGGTTTCTGGTGGTAGATTTCTGATGGGTTCTTTCTACAAGTTGGCCAGACATGTCTACTAAGACTCAAGCTGAGACTCCTGTTGCACTTATACTCCAAAGAGGCCACATACTGTATGCAAAAAAAAAAAAAAGTTTAATAATCTTGGTGTTGAATGAAGTTTATTTTAATGAATTTGTTGTCAGTACAGAAAGATAAATCTGGCCTTTTCAAAGCAGCACATTATTAAGTCATTGATTCAGTCATTATGAGTCTCAAGAGGTTAAGTGGAATCAGCTGAGGTGATTGAAATCCCCATAGATCTCTTTTACATTAGAGTAATTCAGGAAAAATTCTTGCTGAGAATAAAGGGAAAAAAAGCTATTATTGAGGGACAAGCTTGAAAACAGAGAGAAGCTGGTTTCTTCTAGAAAAGTTTTGCTTCAGAAGGAGGATTCCTTCAGAAAATGAAAACATTGGCTGTAAGGAACTTAAGGAATCAGCAAGCCACAAATATTCAAGACCTTGTGAGGCTGGGAATAGGCAGGTCCTGTGGTTCACTATACAGTAGTAAGTGATGATGCACTATTAATACATTAATATGGAAAGAGCATGAGGATTTTGAGTAAGTAGAAGGTAACTGAAAAAGGATGTAGTTAAGAGAGAATAGAACTAATTATTTTTTTAAATCCACATACTTCATAATGCCTTGTTTGTTTGTTTAAGGTGTTTTGGGGCCCAAGGCTTCCCTTGCCCTTTCCAGGAATTTTTTGTTTGTGTTTCTCTATTTTGATACTGCATTTATTTATATTGATAAGAAAGACTACCTAACTAGCCAGGCTACTAAAGTGCATTTTAACTCCAGTGTGAATTTATCCCCTGCTATGCTGGTCTTGCAGTCCTATACCAGGCAGCAATTTTCTCCAAAATGGCAACCAATGGAAAACAGATTCCAGAAAGGAAACCTCAAGCAACTTGCAAGAATGGTGACAGAAATAGTTACTACAACCAAAATGCGGTATCACCTCACACTGACTAGAATGGTTACTACCAGAAAGATAAGAGATAACAAATGTTGGCGTGGATGTGGAGAAACAGGAACCCTGGTGCACTGTTGGTGGGAATGTAACTGGTGCAGTCACTATGGAAAACAGTAGGGAAGTTCCTCAAAAAACTGAAAATAGAATTCCTGTATGATGCAGCAATCCCACTTTTTGGCACGTAGCCAAAAGACAAAAAATTATCTCAAAAAGGTATCTGTACCCCTGTATTCACTGCAGCATTATTTACAATAGCCAAGGCATGGAAATAATCTAAGTGTCCATCAATGGATCAATGAATAAAGAAAATGTGGTGTGTGTGTGTGTGTGTGTGTGTATACACATACACAATAAATGTTATTCAGTCATAAAAAAGAAGGAAATCCTGCCATTTGCAATGACTGAATGAAACTTGAGGGCATTTGGGGCTAAGTAAAGTAAGTCAGACAGAGAAAGACAAACACTGTATGATCTCACATATGTGAAATCTAAAAAAGTCAAATGCACAGAAACAGTAGAATGATGGTTGCCAGGGGCTGGCATCTGGGGAAATGGGGAGGTGTTGGTTAAAGGGTACAAACATTCAATTATAAGATGAATAAGTTTTGATGATCTAATGTACAGCATGGTGACTATAGTTAACAGTACTGCACTGTATGCTTGAAATTTGCCAAGAGGACGAATCTTAAATGTTCTTGCCCCCCCCCCCAAAAAAAGGTAACTACGTGTGTGAAGTGATGGAAATACTAACTAATTTCATTGTAGTAATCACTTCACAACATATAAATATATCAAATATTCACACTGTATACCTTAAATCTATACAATGTTAAATGTCAATTTTATCTCAATAAAGCTGAGAGGAGAGAATATTTTACTATGTTCCTAGGATAAAAGCTCTCAAAAATGTAAGACCTTTTTAGTGTTTTGAGTGAAATACCAAATAACATGTAATTTTAAAATCATATTTATTCATTCAAATATCTATTAACATCTGTTTATCTCTGGGCACCATTCTAGACCCTGTACATATAGTAAGGTATGAGATACTGCCCAGGGTCTCACAGGGAGCTGACAGTCTCCTGGGGGCTCATGATATGATCCAAGGAGAGTGCCCTTCCTTACTTCAGCACTCCAAGCTTAGGCCTTCCTTGGGGACTCATCATCCATCCCCAGCTCAGTACATAGCTTCCTCTCATAGTGCTTTTGGACTCCACTCAGATATCACCTCGCTCCCTGATTCCCACCCACTCACATACCCCCAACACTATCTAATCAACATTTCACTCTATTTATTTCCTTCAAAGATTTATATCACATTGTTACTGGAAAATTAATTGTTCACATATTTATTATTTGTCTCTTTCTACTAGAATACAAGCTCCATGAGAGCAGGGTTTTTTCCTGGCTTATTTTGGGTACATGTATTTCTAGTATCAAGAAGAGTGCCTGGTAAGCACACTATAACAGCACTGCATAAGAGAATGAATGAATGGAAGTTGGATGAATGAATGCAGCAATTAGCTTATTACAATCCAATATGATTATCACTATGGTGGAGGAAAGATATGGGTACCTCCTTGTATCTAATAAACTAGGAGTAGTAAACCATCCTAGGAGGAGACAAGGATTCCTTCCTAGAGGATGTGGAAACATGAGCTTAAGATAGGGGCCTCATCTGAAACTTCATGAAGCTCCGTATGCCTGAAGATAAAACGAAGTGAGGAGTGGGGGGAAGAGTTGGAGAAGGACAAATGAGAAGACAGCAGGGTCCCACTCTGAAAGAACTAGTGAACCCCATTTAGCCTTTATCTTGAGGGAGGTGGGGAGTAGATAGGCCCTGAAGAACAACAGGATGTGGGAGGGATGGGGGACAGGAAATGGGGGCAGATCTCCCTTGGAGTATGCTCAACCAGAAGCATTCTGGAGAATGGGATGGAGAGCTCAGTAAGCCAGGCGACTCAGTAATTCAGGCAAGAAATGATGAGGGACTGAACTAAAACCAGGATTATGGGAACAGGGCAGAGGGAAGGGTCTGGGGAGACCATCTGGAGCAGAGGTCAGGAGTCAAGTTCAATTCCTCTGAAGCAGTAGCAGAGGAAGGGGTCAAGTTCAATTCCTCAGATAGCTATAGTTCCTCAGCCTAGTTCTCCATTTCCCATTAAACAATCCCAAAGGCTGCAACCATGTTCTTTGAGGACTATGCTGAGGCTGGGGGTGCACCTTCCAGATTAAAGGCCATATGGTCTGGAGGACAGCCTTGGGGTCAACCATTCCTGCTGGAGGCAGAAAACTAGGACCAGGTCTTTTTGCTTTGGCTTACAGGTTAGCTTTATACTGGGCCACTTACATTCTGATATATTGGATTGGGTAGGATCTCTATCTCCTTGCTAATCAAAATCCCTTTTAGATAAGGATATCTTTTCACTCCTACACTATCCAACAAGTACTTGGTGAAGGCCTACAATGTGCTGGGTTCTGGGAACAAAGCCCCCGCCTTCAAGCAATGTATAGTTTGTGAAGGAGACAAACAAGAAGACAGTTAAAATACAATGTGATAAATACTGTAATGGAAGTAAACTCACACAAAAATCGCAAAGCAGAGACCCTAAGCCAAATATGAGTTCAGGAGGGGTTGTCTTCTATCAGTTAGAGATAAGAATGGCTCCTCAAATAGAAAAACAAATAATTCTAACTAAAGGAAGATAAATACCCATTAAAAAAATAATAGCTCAGGTATAAATAAACACAGGTGCATCAAAAACATCCACAGATAATAGTAAGTGATATTTTTCAGTGCATGAAATGTGCCAGGAGCTATGGGTCTTGTGTATTTTTTTCTCAGTTCATCTTCATACCAACCTTATGAGGTACCAATACTCTCCTCATTTTACAGGTGAAAAAGCTGAGGTTCAGAAAGGTGAAATACCTGGCCCCACGCCACACAGTAGCATTAGAGCTGGGATTCACACTTGGGCAGTCTGAATGCAGAGTTCCTAATTGGGACGTGGCCCTGCCCTCCACAGTTAGAGCTGTTTGTCTGCTGCCCAGTCCTCCACAGTATTTAAGAGACTTGCCCACTGTCCCACATGGTATGGGTGGGGAATTCAACCCAGTTGGCAGAGCTCCAGTGCTTCTGATCTTTGACACAGCCATGTCTTCAGGCTGAATATATAGTCTCTAATGAGAAAAAGAATGAGGAAATACACTATTTGAAAATGCAGAAAATTCCCTTCATTTTCTTCTCTGTTTCAATTCTCTAAGGGGTAAGCCAAGCCCTGACTCCTGCCTAAGTACCTTGGTTCCACAGGGAACTCTTTCAGAGGTTATAAAGCCTGGGTCAGGACAGAGTGAGCTGGTGAGGCTAGCTCATCCCCACCCACTACTTATATCATTGCCCAGAGGGTCCTGAGAAAGCTGGCAGTCCTGACCGTCCTGGCAGTCATTCTCAATGAACATTTGCCTACAACTGCTACATTATGTTAACATTTAAACGCTTGTTTTTTCAAAAACAAAAATTGAGACTATGTTATATTGTTTATGAAAAACTGAAAGGTTAGCTAAAATTTACACTGATCCTTCAATATTTGCACCTCACCATCCCAAGAGCTGGCAGTCTTAGTAATAGAGTTCCCATTACCATTAATAGTCACATTTCACCAGCTCCCTCCAGTACAACCGCAAGACCTGATTTTTTCCCCCTCCTAGAGGGTGCCCCAAGTTACTTTTGTGGGTGTCTGGGGTGTCTCACCTCATCTCTTGCTGCTCCCCTCAAGGCACAAATTTGCTGGGCTCCCTTTAAGCCTTCCTCTACAAGAAGGCTGGCTCTTCTCCATCCAAATTAGGAGATATGTTTCCTACACCTCTCCCTTACACCTTTCCAGCTGGGCCCCAAAGAGCATTGCTTGTGTTTTGAGTCTCAAGAAGTTGCTTGTGAAAACAATACCCCCAGAGTCTGCTCCGAGCTGTTTTTCTCCATGGACCTCAGGCTGGAAAGAGATCTTAAGATTCATCCCCCTGTTCATCTTCCTCCTCTCCCTCTCAGGTACTTACACTGAGGAGACTCTTCCCCTCATGCTCACCAACTAGCCCAAAGTGGGGCCTTGCTCAGCTTGGGGGCCCAGTCTACCAGTTCACACAACCCAGTTTAAACACTGGCCTTGGCCCAAATGCTACCTTCTCTAATGAACACAGTCACATAAAAATTATTGAGAAGATACTGAGTTATCTCTGGTAAGAGTAAGGCTGTCTTGCAGTGAGAAAGAAAAGTGAGGTAATATATATGTACATATTTTATGGATATATATGTATGTATATCCATAAAATCTCATTGGCAAACTTGCCTAAGCATTGCTCTTTCTCATTCAGAAGATAGGCCCCAAGGAAGCAGCTTTCTCTGCCTGTTGGAGACTTTGGTCTGTGCTGGGAAGCTGGGTAGACTGACGTAGAGAGGATACCACGGCCCAGGTAGTCACAGAGCCTGCCGGGTTGATGGTGGGACCCCAACAGGCAGAACAGGAAGCCAAGAGTTCATCAGTTACACTGTAACCTGAGCAAGACTGAACATCTGAGCCTTATATTTGTTTTCAAGCTAAAATAGGGATAATTATACCATCTCGACAGGGTTGTTTGGGTTCAACATAATTATATTTTGTAAACTGCACAAGCCAAAAATACTAGTTTTTTTTTTTTTAATATTACTTGCAAGGAAGAACTAGAGCAGAAGTTTGGATGGGAGCAAAGGTGGAGAAAGGGGAAGAGGGCAGGAGGTTGAGATGAGGAGAGTGGTCTCTAAAGATTATGGGACACATGGGGGTAGCAGGCCTCGGGGAGGGACCTCAGGAGAGAGGAAAAGGTCCTGGGAGGGAAGACAAAAGGAGGCAAAAGGGGTCAAAGACACTATCTACCAAGACTGAGACATTCTGAAGAGTCCTAGATGCTCTTCCCAGTGTTCCACAGCCATCTCTGGCTTGACGTGAGAGGTAGTTTGGGCTGGCACACTGCAGAAGCCCGGGGTCTGGTAGCATGAACCAGTGCCACTCAGATTTCTAGCCTGACATTCTGTGGGGGTGTGTACACATGTGTGTGCACCTGTCTTACAGGTGCAGGCCTCAACCCCAAGTCCCAGCTACACAAAACTGACAATGTGGAGGCTCCCCAGTCACCTCTAATTGCTGAGCTTTTGTTAGTACTGCTGGGGTAATACTAAAAAGTTCCATTTTCAAGGGCCAGTGTGATCCTGGCAAGAGACCCAGGTAGTAGTTTGAGGAGATGGTCATGAAGCCTGGTAATAAAAACAAATTGTTTTGAAGGAATAGTTAAAAGTATGTATTGGCAGGAATTGAATAGTCAAGGTAATGGATTTCAGTAATTATGAGAATATTCCTTTAAGACGATGTAATAAATGCTTCCGTGGAAGTTTCTGGTTGAAGCACTGGGCCCCACCTCAGGAAGGATTTAATTGTGTAGGTGCAAGAGAGGGCAGAGTGATTGGCACACTCTCAGACTCCAGGTGCAACTCTTGTCTCTGACTGATAAGGCAACAGCTGATAGCCAGAAGCCTCCGTATGAGAAGTGGTATTGCCCCAAAAGTGGGGAAAATCCTCCTGACAGTCTTGAATTCCAGTGATGGTGGCGTGGCTCTAAGGGATTCCAGGTGAGACCATTCTCACAGTCAGAAAGCAGACAGTGCAGAGGAAGAGCTGTCTGATCTCCATCCTTCCCTTCTGCCCCACCTGAAGAGTCATTTACTCTGTGTGGGGAAAACATTTCACACTCCCTTGAAGAAGCAGGAATAAGGAGGAGCGGGTAGCAGCAAGAAGGAGGGCACGTGCTTGAATGTCTGTCTTTCTCACTGAATCACTGCCTTAGGCATCCCTGAATGTTGGAGCAAGACCTCAGGTTTTAACACAAAAAATCCAGCCTCCCCACCCCTGCCCCCCAGGTCAGTTAACATTTTAAAGAAACTTCAAGGTGAGTATAATCCTGACTATAAAGGAAAGAACCAAGAATGGTTGAATCTCAGGCACCCAGACAGGCAGTCTGAGAAATTTTGGGATGATTTCCCTACCTCCCGTCACACCGCAGGCCAACTCCCTGACACTCAGGACTGGCCTCTGTGCATAGAAATGTACGTCTAGTGTGTAGCGGGAAGTTTGCTTTGGCTGGCCTTGGAGGGATCCATTTGTCTAGGGAGGTTTGCGTGGCCCATGAAGGCACTGCCTCCCTTGCCATCTTAGCAGCTTTAAGAGGGTGGAGTATTTTTCTTTGAGGCCAAGGTTGGCGCAGAAAACTTCCTCACTGAAATTTTCTGCCAGGCTGGGTTGCTTTTCTTGCATAATTCCACCCCTGACTCTCACCCCTCCACCCTACCCCTAACTCCCCCAGCTAGCTTTTGGTCGAAGTTCTGAGATTTTGGCATATGTTTGTGGGGTTGTATCTATTCCTTTCTGATGCAGTAGATGCAAAGATATGCTTTCTCTTGGGTGAAATTTACAAGCAGGTTTTCCTCCTTGACAGGAACAAAGAGCCACAAATATTTCCTAAGGGGAGAAAAAAGCTTCCAGATGCAGAACTCCAAATGTGAAGGGTTTTTTCCCCTCCCTTCTTCCTTTGGCATTTTTAAAGCTTAATAATTACACTGGACATATTTATCCAGAAGAAAGCCCACAGTTTTCATCCTAACAGGGACTTCACTGAAGTCTCCAACTTACAAATACATCTGCATCTCTGTTGCTTGGCATTGATCTCTTTCTTAAAGCAGTCACCACTGCGGTCTCGAGTTTCAACCCCGTCTATAGACTGAAGAAGATAGAAGACCCTTCTTTCCTCTCACTTTCCTTAGCTCTGGTGGCACAGACTGCAGATTAATTAAAGGAGGGAAAAAACACTTCTAAACTCTTGAACCATTAGTGAACTACTTTTAAATTATCTCCAGTTTAAGGGTTACTGAGTAGAGAATTATAAATGTCAAGAAGACCTTTCAACAAACTTTCACAATCTGTATCATATTTTTGTATTTTTTAAACTAATTAAAACATTCTAATTGGTATAATTTTGTATTTTTAGTTTGTAAGACCTACAATCTAAAAATTTTCTCTCACCATGATCAGAATAATTGTGGGAGATATTTAGCTCACATGTGGAAAATCACTATCACCCACAATTTTTAAAAAGGTTTTGAGGAAATAAGCAACTTTTATTTGATTAGAAAAACATTTCTCTCTTAAGTGTTGGCAAAGAATACACTAAGTCCTAAGAAACATCTTTGGTAACATATCTTACCTTTACTTATAAGCAATCATGGAGACATTTCATGCCGGTAAATGGCTTTAGCCCATTTTTATCCTAACCAGGATGAAATTAAGGTGCCTATGAATCAGATTCAGCAGGTCTTGGGCTAGAGCATATTCCACATCTCTAACAAGCTCTCAGGAGATGCTGATGCTGCAGGTCCACAGAGCACACTGTGCAGAGAGGACGTAGAGGACAGTACATCTTCCTATCCCTAAGCCACCATTCAAAGGTGAGATGTGGATACTGGCATCATGCTGCCCCAGGAATGCCAAGGGAGGGCTGTTCCCTTCAGAGATTCACTTGGTAGGTTCTTACAATAGGGTGAAACGTATTTTAATCTGTGCTATTAAAAAATTAAGTGAATCCCTCTTAAATTCAAAGCCCTAAGTTAACCACTGTGTAACATATAATACTGCATAATATAAATACAATGACCTTAATTTTATCTTCTGTGCTCTGATTATCATCTCTTTAAGGACTAAAAAGTTCTCCATTGCTGTTTCTCCCCCATCCTCCCACCACTTTTCATTTTGAAATTTTTCAAACCTACTGAAAACTTGAAAGACTAAAATAACAATTTTAAACCTAGATTTACCAATCCTTAACATGCTGCCATACTCTCTCTCTCTCTATGTGCACACACACCCCCGTATATACGATAAATACTTATTTAGCTTATTTTAATGTTTGTGGCCAAATTGTTTGAAAATAAGTTGCAGATCTCCATAACTTTTTTTCATGTTGCTATTGTTTGTCTCCATTGACTGGCCAGGTACAGACTAACTCGTTAACCTAGAGCTCAGTGTGTGCAGGAAACCAAGGCAGCTTGGAATTTCCCAGACTTTCTAGGAACAGGTTTACAGAGGAGAAAGCAGATGGTGGAAACCTTTGTTCTACCTTAAAAAATCTTCAGCAGGTCACCCTTAGGTTCTATCCAGTTACCTCGCTCTATACTGTCTTTAAGAAGCTATGGAATAGTCGCACTGGAGACCACCAGAAATAGGGACTCTAACGTGGGAATAACTTACTGTGCCAAACCAAATAAATACAAATGGATGGTGAGTTTGTTTCTTTCTCTGTGAGTTACATATAGTTAATGAATTTTTGGATCTGTGCTGTGAAAGACAGACAATCAGTCTTATTCCATTATGGTTAATAATTGCCTCTGGAAACATTTTGTAGCATTGCAAAAGGGATGCATTTATGCTTGTTTCATCTGTATGTACCTGACTTCATCTTTTTATTCTAAAATGATCAGAAACTAGTTCCTCTTAGAAGGTCTCTGCATTATTCTGAAGGTTTCCCAGAAAGTACCCCATGTATTTTGCTGACCAAGTCTAACTGGTACTTCTAGTCTAGCCTCCGCATCTTGCCATCATGCTGCTGCCTCTGTGGCTGATGACCTGAGGAAGAAGCCCCCACACACTGTGATCCCCTTACTACCAGCCCCTCTCTGTACCACCTCCCCCTCCATCTCTCTCTGTAATGCTGCTGAGCCCTCATCTCTTCCTGGCTCTTCACTGTCCTACAGCACAAATGAGACCAGGCTGTGACTTTCAGAGAGACCCTGGGGAAGGCGTGGGGCTCGTAGAAATGCAACACACTTAACAAATACATTATTTACAACAACCACTAGCGCTGCAGTGTTCAGATTCAGAGACCTAAATCCTACCTCAGCATCTCTAACTCCCAGTGGTTCCCCTGTGGTGTGGAATATCTGAGCCCCTGCCTCCTGGAAATCCAAGCTCAACTGTCCCTCAGCCCCATAAAAGGGAGTCCTTCCCTGCAAGGCCGGCCCCACGTCCTGCTCAGGACTGACCTCAGTCCAGGATGAATGGCAGTGGTTGTATCTGTCTCTTCAGGAGAATGTGTGTCCTGTTCCTGGGTATGAACTGGCTCCCTGGCCAGTAAATCAGTCACAAGAGTTATCAGGATATTTCTCCAAGTCCAACATGTGGGCTGGACCAAGTCCATTTCAGTTCCTTTTCATGTTTTTGGTTTTGTTTTCTCCAGCATAGATTAGGTCAGCTTAGCCTTCTTGACATGGTCCAATCTTGATTCCATATCTCTAGTCACTGCAAAAATAAGAAAATAACAATTTATGAATAAATACTTATTTTTCAGACAGAGAAGAGTCTACATTCAGATATTAGTTAAAAAAATAAAACTCAAAGACACAGATAGAATCTTACTGATACACCCAATTTATACTCCAAAGCAGAACATTTAACTGCCCTTGCTCAAGCACCTGTGCTGGGGTTATTTCCTTCATTCAGTTCTTCCCCGAGGGCAAAAAACAGCTTGATTGAAAAGGATCACAAAATCCGGTTTCCATCCCATAATGCAGAAACCACATGCCACCTCCAAAACAGCAGCCTGGTTATTCAAGAACCCAACTCTCCCCTCTGAACTCTTTGTTGCATTTATGTGAAGTTATTCCAGTGCTCTGGAACAGTCTGCAATGTCTGCTTCCTAAATTCCACTGCTCAGAATTGGTATATGGTCATAGATTCTGTATCTCAGAATGGATTTTAAAGAAACTGCCAGAAAAGAAACACATTTCAAATTTTAAAAAGCAACACTTCTTTTTTCTTACTGTTTGTTTAAGAAAAGCACATGGAGGCCAAATAGTTAAGAACACCAATGACAAAAATCTTGGGAAAATTTTTTTAATACAGAGATATTTTAGAAGTAGATAAAAAATATCTTACACACAAAAACCTGTCATGATGATGTAGAATCTGAAACTTCTAAAACTTCTAAAACTTGAAAAGTGCTTGTCTGTTTTGCCTCAGTGGGATTTCAAATTATAAGCTAAAAGATTCAAAGTTTGAAGAGGGCCAGATCCTTTTTATGTTGGATTTTTACATATTGCTAGAGGAAAACGACACTAATGTTCCAGCTCTGCCTTATTAATAAGAATGGATGTCAGGATACCTTGATGATGCTTTCTTTGCAGCTGACTTGAACAACACAGTAGCATAGTGGTTTATAAGTCTGGGATAAAGTAAGACAGTTTATTAATGAATGGCTTAACAGCAACTGCTTGGCTAACTGCTTTGTAGAATTCATTGAGTTCCACTAAATGGAAAGAAGTGTTTTTATTTTGTTTATCATGGCCAAACCAGGCCTCTAGTGCTGCTAAGGCAGCTGTCATGGTCTGTTGGCCCTAACTCTAGCCTCTATCTGTGAAAGAGGACACTAGGTTAATCATTTTTCAGCTAACTGGCAGCAAGCAACTGGTCAAAGCTGTAAAATGCAGAGACTTCTGGAGCAGTATCTTTAAACACTGAGTTGCAGTCCATGAATGGTCATGAAATCAATTTGGTGGATTGTATCCAGCATTTTTTAAAAAGTGAAAAAGAAAAAATTTATACACAGTAAAAATAAGCACGATTTGTGAAATTTTTAAATTTAATTTATATATATATACACTCATATATAAACTATTACATATGTATGTGTATATATATTATTATATATAAACCATTATGTACAAAGTACACCATGGGTACTTTGGACAATGTATTTCTCACTGCATGTCACAGTCAAACTAATTAAAAAGTTGCTGCTTAGGGGGATGGTATAGCTCAGTGGTAGAGTGCTTGCTGAGCATGGACGAGGTCCTGAGTTCAATCCCCAGTACCTCCATTAAAAATAAACAAACAAACAAACAAGCCTAATTACTTCCCCGCAAAAAACAGACACTCTAATGGCAGTTGGGAAAACCACAACCATCAAATTATCTCTTACCAATGGGAAGCATTTTAAATAAATACCAACCATTTCCTTTGTTCAGCATTGGACAGCCTTCCCAGTACATTGCTTTTCTTCAACAGGCCAAGAAAACCGCACAAGGAAACTCTCTGCAAAATCATAATGTCAACATCCTCAAATGCACCATGTCTCAACCCTTCTACTCCAAGAACACATGAGAGAAATGACGTCCACATGCCTCTGAACCACGCAACCATTTGGCCATACCTAGATTTCAGGGCTGTGGTAGAGTTAAGAAAAGGCCTTGGTTACAGAAAATTCCTTGAGACCTCTCTGTAACTTCATCTCTTTCTCCCATTCAAAAAAGCTCAAGGTAATAGAAATTAGTGACAGTGGTAGGGATAAACTTGAATCTACCCTAAAACTTTTTTCAAAAACTTCCAATTTGTAATAGCTCTTACTAATAAAGATTTGAGGCGTACCTCCCAATTGTGTCATTGAGACAATGTAGTGGAGAATTGCTGTAGAGGGCTAAGAAGACATTCATCTCTTTGTCTCTTTCTCTAGCTACTTTTCTAGAACTGCACAGTTTTCCACACAATTGGTCAACACCATGTCTTTTGCAGCGGACGTCCAAATACCAAACCCAGGTGGTGTGGTCAAATAGTAGTACCTCAGAGATGTCAGAACAGGGAATGCTCATGATTTTTAAAGTTCCTGAAAGTTCACCAGCATGAGTGATTTTCCTCAAGGCTCTCTTCTTCTTTGAATTAAGATCAGTTATGGAATATACTCATCATCTCTGCCCCACTCCCCTCTCCCCTGCCTTTTTTCCCTCTTTAGGTTTAATGGCTTTCAATAAAGAACAGGCTTGGGATTTAAAGGTTTGGAGGTGATAGAAATGCAAAAAGCAGATCATAATAGGTGAAAAATTCCTGTATTTCAGAACCCAAAACTTTATCTGTCTTTGATGGGAAATGGAAATTCAGGGAATTGAAGGGACTTGCCAAAAGTCATACTAATGGCAAACAGGGGAAGCCTCCTGACACTGAGATTTCCCCCACTGTAGTAGCATTTCTCCGGGTATGGATTACACTCCAGCCTGTGTGTGACTTACTAGCAACTCTTCCAACTGATAGCAGTTGTGCTTCTCAGGGTTAGGAATATTAGGCCTGGTGGAGACATTTGGGGAAGAGATAACAATGGGAAAATTTTGAGACACTAAGAAAGTACTACCTAATCTATTCATTTAACCAACCATCCGGTAAGCCACAGGCCCATAGGATACGAAGATGGACAATCCTACTCTCACAGGGTGTAGCACAGAAAAAAATCATATATACAATCAATCAATTAGGATCAATTAATTAGGTTGCAATATTGGGAGGTCATAATGGTGGAATAAATAGGTGCCACATGTGAAGAAAAGTAGTGATTAATCTTAATCTGGGGCTTGAGCTGGTGTAGGGGTGTAGGGTATGTGGGTGTTGGGGGCTTATCTAGAAACTAGTTCATCTGTGAAGATAAACGTGAGCAGTCTGCTTGAGAGACCAGGTGGTCGGTCTACTGAAAGAGTCTAAGTATTTAATGTGGGAGACTGATTTAGTAGGCAGAAGGGTGGAACCTGAGATTCTGCATTTCTAACCAGACCCAGGTGATTCCTGGCTGTTCTTCCACAGACCACACTGTGAGGAGCCTAGGTCTAGTAAAATGAGTTGGGATTTCACATCAGAGAAAAGTGAGTTTTAATCCCAGCTCTATCTCCTGTAACTGGTGGTCTTTGGGTAAATGAGACTTGTCTTTCTTATCTGTGAAAAGAGCCATAGTGTTACATACCTTACAGCTTGTGAAGATTGGGAATGTAAGCATAATGCTCAAGACAAAGTAAAAACTCATTTAAAATTAGCTCCTTTTTAATCAATTTTGAAATACAATAAATAATCACTTTAGAAATAAATTTGGCTCCAAAAAACAAAATTCACTTAGAAAGCCCTCTCATATGAATCCATTAAAAGTCTCCTGATGCTTTTTCATAGTAAATATCCCTGTATTTGTTTTTACAGCAAATTAAGGCAATAAGATTTTCCCTGAGGCAATAACAAAACAATGGCCAAGTGAGATAAGAATACAGGAAGTATTATGCCTGGTCCCATAACCTAACCACTAACCCACTCAACCTTGTCCTTAACGTAATTGATGGGTGAAACGGGAAATTTTGGAACTTCCCAATATAGCCAAGGGAAAAGGCCCTGCAATAATGAGATTTCATAAACCTAAGCCTTCTCTAATATACTTCAGAATAGTTAATCTGAAATAAACAATAACTACACTTGCATAGGGCATTAATGTTTCTTGTCCTCATACATCAAGTCCTTTGAGCCTCAGAAAAACTGTGAGAGTCAGGAAGGTCAAATATTTTCACCTCTATTTTACAAATGAGTTAACTGGGGCCTGGAGAGGTGAAGTGACTGACTCACTTTACTGCAAATTAAGTAATAAAAAGCCCTGGCCCAGATGGCTTACCTCCAAGTAATCTGTTTTGTTTTGCCAGGGGTGGGAGGTTAGGGTGGAGAGGGAGTTGGGAGTGAGAGGCTAGAGTTTGTGTCTGGGGTGGACAGTGAGCAGCAAAGAGGTCCTGGGAGTGGAGTGCTTCTTTGCATCTGGTTGACTATGACTCTAAAGGTTTAGTGCCTTCATGAAAAAATGCTCAATATCACTAATTATGAGAGAAATTCACATCAAAACTGCAATGAAGTATCAACTCACACCAGTCAGAATGGCCATGATTAAAAAGTCTATAAACGATATATGCTGGAGAGGATGTAGAGAAAAGGGAACCCTCCTACACTGTTGGTGGGAATGTAGTTTGGTGCAGGTATTATGGAAAACAGTATAGGGATTCCTCAAAAAACTAAAAATAGACTTATATATGATCCAACAATCCCACTCCTGGGCATACATCCAGAGGGAACTCTTAAGACAAATGCACCTCAAGTTCATAGCAGCACTATTTACAATAGCCAAGACATGGAAACAACCTAAATGTCCTTCGAAAGATGACTCGACAAAGAAGTTATGGTATATTTATATACTGGAATACTACTCAGCCATAAAAAAGAATAAAATAATGCCATTTGCTGCAATAGAAATGAAACTGGAGATCATCATTCTAAATGAAGTAAGCCAGAAAAAGAAAAATACCATATGATACCATTTATATGTGGAACCTAAAAAAAGACGCAAATGAACTTATTTATAAAACAAATAGAAAGACATAGAAAACAAACTTCATGGTTAACAGGGTCGGGGAAGGGGGTGGAAAGGGATAAGTTGAGAGTTCAGGATTTGCAGGCACTAACTACAATATATAAAATAGATAAACAAATTTACCTAGCTTATATTATCAAGCACAGGGAACTATATTCAATGTCTTGGTAACCTATAATGAAAAAGAATATGAAAATGAGTGTATGTATGTATATGTATGACTGAAACATTATGCTATACACCAGAAAATGACACAACATTGTAAACTGACTATGCTTCAATAAAATATATATTTAAAAGAAAGAAAGAAAGAAAGAATACAGAGATCCCATATACATTTGACCCAGTTTCTCCTAATGGTAATAACTTATATAACTGTAGTGCAATATCACAACTGGGAGATTACCATTAATAAAACTAATCAGTCTAACTTATTAAAAAAAGAAGTAAATTCAAAACAAATAGATCTCCCATGGTTAAATAAAAACAGAATATAGAAAGTAAAAACATTCACTTTTAAAAACAAACCAACAAAAGCGCTATAACTAACCACAAAGTCATTGCCTTTGAGAAATGCTACCTTTATAACAGCCCAGTCAATCAACTAAGGTACTTGTTAGGAAATAAGAAAACCTAGTGTATTTGCTTTAGCTTCATCCTTAATTTTGGGACAATAAACAAATCACTTTAATCTTTCAAACCTTGTTGGTTTATATGTCTTTGTTTATGTGTTTTATATATGTATACATATGTTTTTAATTATGTATATATGTATATATATGTTTTATACATATTATGTTATATATGTTATATATATATGTTTATATATGGTTTATATGTCTATATTTATAGAATTCTCAAGGATATTGTAAGATTAAAATACATAAGTAAAATATTGAGTAAAAAGTTATATAAAACAATTGGGTTTCAATCATTAATTATTGAATATTGTGTAAAAATTTCCAATAACTATCAAATGTCATAATCATTCTCACTTAAGAAATATCAAGAATCTGTCTTCTGTTCCATCACTCTAGTTTTTGCTGGGCATATTTAACATAGAAGAAAAAATGTATTGTACTTTTTAATACTTAAGATAGGCTGACTATGTGCCTTAACAAAATCTTGGCATATTTTATATTCATAATGTACAAATGATGAGAAGAAAAATAAGCGTAATTTTATAAATAGAATAACTATGATAGAAAAAAATTCAAAATGTGATTAAGTTGGTATGTTACTATGTCATATATGGGTTCTTCTGGTATGAAATTTAACAGTAAAAAAAAGATTTAGTGCTTGTGTTTTCAGCAATATTTGTTAGGCTAGAGTTAAGTAAATCACACTGAAGAAGGAACAAAATCATTTTTAAAACATGAGATTCTAAAATGTTTTGGCAAATGCACAAATAGTGTTTTTGGGATTCACCCAGTTTTTTTCTTGATTTCAATATGCCTTCTTTTTGGCTTCAGTTTTTTCCTGTTTTCTCTGTTTTCTGATAAAATTCCAATTTAAGGAAGTTGGCAAATTATTAAAATACTTATATGAAAGTCAGATTTCCTTTTTCCTGTGGAAATTTCAATATTTATTAGTACCTGGGAAGCATAAAGTTATCTTAATGAAGAACACTTAAATAATGGGATTAGCACTCTATGTTTTAACTGGAATTGCTATTTTGTACACTATGCATCATTTTGATTCTTTTTTCCTTTGGATGAAATTTGTGTCCTGTTGAAATTGAAAGATGAGCTAAATTGGAAGAAAGTGTAAGCTATACTTGAGAAAACTTAATAGCATATACCACTAGAAGATAAACTAGCTTATTTGACATCCTCTCCAGGAATCTTCAGTCATTGCTTTTAGACTTGGTGATCATAGACGTTTATAAAAATAACACGAAGGGACAAGACTCATTTGAGTACTCTTATAAATGTTCACAGTGCACAGCTAAAAACATGATAGAGATGGTCCTGACATTCCAGTACTTCCTCAAATATTTTCTGATCATGAAATCATCTGTTCAATATTTTAAGGCTGAATATTTTATTTTTAATTTTTAGAAGATGCAGAGTAGGACTCTGAGCTCACCTCCTCCCGTGGGCACATGAAAATTACAACTATTGATGAGAACTATCCAGAGAGTTTGATGAACTAACTGCCTTAAGAAACAGAATTTATTAGATAGACAGATACTTTTAATCCTAAATTCTTTGTTGCTTTTCAGGATCAAATATGAGACTGGGGTGAACAGCCAGTCAGTCTCTCTGAAAGCATATAACTAGTCCTTTCCTAGATTTAAAGAAGAAAGAAGAAAATTATTTGAACATTTTTTTTCTAATAATGACATCTCTGGCTCTAGTTAATAGTTCATGGTTGTTACAAAGCAGTAGAACTTGATCAACAATATGTAGATGCCTACAGTTTAGCACATGCCAAAGCTTAAGCTAGAATAGGTCATGTGTCAGGAGGTTGGATTTACATGAGTAATGACATTTAGGAATTCCCTACAGTCACAAATATTACTCCCTGGTGGTGTGAGTGTTTTAAATGAACTTGCCTATCTCAAGAGCATCAAGTACTCAGAAAATGGAAGGGCTTACAATTTTCCTGATGAAAACAAGCATCCCTGTGGATGCTTGTGATTCACTTCTATTCTAAATATAAAGACTGCAGCCTGATACTTGCTTCAGATACTTGTCCATTTCTTCTAAGACCTGTAAGGATTTGATAAACAATACAATTTCTTTAAGCTTGTATTATTAGTAGGATCATATTTTATAATACTACTGACCCTATAAACTTTTTTTTTTACTCACCGTATTTCTCACCTATGTTGTCACCATTGCTCAAATAATTAAACTGGATTATCTGGCTCCCAATAAAATGTAAGTAACAAAAGCTTTCTAGCCTTGCCAATTGTGTTGAGGGCTCACAAGATGTAATAATTTGCGTTTATCAGTAACGAAAGAGCCACAGGTGGTGGCAATTGAATCTAAGACCATCCAATGTATTTAGGAATCTGATATAACCGTTGGTGTGCTGGTAAATGTTTAACAACCACCTCTCTGAGAAGAAAAGAAAAGAAAAGAACCCTGATTTATAGTGTTTGTGGATCTCACAGTATCAGCTCCCACCATGGCCATTTTCAAGCTGACAACATGAAGTCAATTGAACTCAGAGCTAGGAAGAGATGACCCACAATTGTCTCTTGTGACTTTGTAGGATCTGGCTCCATCCCTCACACTACTCAGTATAAAATGCACAAAATAGATTGCCTTTGCACAAAACTGCTAAAAACAAAAAGTTAGTGCTCTGATGTGATACAGTGATTGGCATTCAGAAGAAAGGAATTCCAAGACACGTCTAAACATAAAAAGCCCTTCTAGAATAACAGGGATGACATTTCACGAACTTTTAGAAAATAAGGAGTTCAAGACATCAGCTTTGGTAGCAGAGGTAAATGTTATTTTTGTTTTTCAAGATATTATCATCTAATGTTACATGGCTTTGGTGGGTGAACATTCACTAGAAATTTTAAGAAGTAAAAAGTGTATTATTATTCATTATTGTCAGGGAATAAGTATTTTACAGACACAATTTAAAAAAAATAGCTAAAGTCAACCCCTCTAATCATATGTTGAAATATTATTCTAATTATATTGCATTAAAATTTGGGGAAACTATAGCAATTCTCTGACTTCCTAGAAAAATGTATTATATTCCTAGTTCTTCTTTTAGGACATTAAAATAGACTTTAAACTGATCTGTAAAGCACTGCAGTGCAGTGAGGAGTTATTTAAATAAACTGAGCTGCGGGGGTCGCCTGCTTACTGTTGTGTGCTTGAGTATTTAGGTTGGCTTTTTATATTTCTGCCTTCGTTTCATCCTTTTCTGCCTGCTGTGAGCTGTCACTTGCTGTCTGTGTGACGGCCTCTGGCTATTTCACTGCCTCCTCCTCATTTCTAATTTGCTCCTTCTAACCTGCTGAGGGCTAGGAAACAAAGCAGCTAGCCCACTTTCTTTGCCTTCTGTATAAAGTAGACTCAGAGAGAGGGCCTGGGGGGAGTTAAAGGGCAACTATTTCAATCCATCAATTTTGACATCTAGTTTCCCTGCTGGAACTTAATCTGTACATTTCCTAAAACAAGAGGAAAAGGTATCAGTGTGGCCGTAATCCTGTACAATTGAAGTTGGGCTGAGATCTATATTGTCCACAAACTAAGATACTACTACTGTCTCTCACCTTGCAACACCTTGAAATACTGAGCGCCTTTCTTTCTATCTCAGGACATCTCAAAGAAGAGTCCTGTCCTACTATTCAGAGTTGGCTTCCTAACATGAAATCTGTTACCTGTGCCTCCTGCTCGTCGGAGTTTCCTACTGCCTCTAAGTTGTCATCTACAGTCACACAAAGACAATCTGCTTACAATTTGGTATCTTTCTTCTCTAGCTTTTCCCCTCCCCCACATAAGGTAAAATTTACATATAGAAGTACACAAATATTAAGTTTACAGTTCAGTGAATTTTGATCAATGTATATACCTAAATATTCATCACCCTAATCATAATAGAAAACATTCCATCATCCCAAAGAGTTGTCTCATGCCCATTTCAGCCAACTCCCACTGCTCATAGGCAATTACTGTTCTGATTGCCTGTTACTGAATTTTGTCTCTAACTTCTTCGGCTCAACATACAGTTTTGAGGATTTAGCCATCTCATTGTAATGTATCAGTGGTTCATTTCTCTGTAGCACTCTGGTGCATAAATGTACCACAATTTGCACATCCACTCCTGTTGATGAACACCTGGCTTTTTCCAGTTTGGAACTGTTATGAATAATATTGCTCTAAATATTCTTGTAAAAAGTCTCTATATGAATATATATTTTTTGTTTGTTTGTTTCTTTTGGGTAAATACCTAGGAATGGAGCTGCCAGGTCATAGGGTAGATGTATATTTAACTTAATTTATTTTCCTCAAAATTTTGCTAATTGGCTTTATCAGATATCTATTCTTCCATTCATCCATCAATTCACTATATTTTTGGATGCATTTCAAAGTCAGTTGCAGGCATCAGTACACTTTAATCCTAAACACTTCAACATGTATATCACTAACTAGAGTTCAATATTTGTTTACAGGGTTATTTAGGTAAAATTTATATACAGTCACATGCATAAATCTTAAGGATACTTCAATGAAAGTCAAATATAATCCAAACTCTTGCCAAGATACGGAACATTTCCGTTATGCCAGAAAGTTCCCTCTTTGCAGTCAGTCCCCACCTCTGCTCCCCATAGGCAATCACTGTTATGAATTTCTTATCATGAATTAGTTTTACCTGTTCTAAAACTTTATGTAAATAGAATCATATAGTATGTACTATTTGGAGTAAGCCTTCTTTGACTTGGCGTGTTTTTTATGTTGCATGTGTAAGTAGTTATTACTTTTTTTTGCTGAGTATACTGCACTGAATGGATATACCACTGTTGTTTAACCATTCTCCTGTTCATGGACACCTGAGCTATTTCCCATTTTTGACTGTTATCAATAAACCTGCTATAAATATTCTAATACAGTTTTTAAATTTTTGTTTCTTTTGGATAAATACCTAGAAATGGAATTACTAGGTCAGAGGGTAGGTGTATGCTTAGGTTTACAAGAAATTGTTGGACTGTATTCAAAGTGGTTGCTCCATTTTACATACCTACCAGCAATGTATGAGAGTCTTATTGCTCCACATCCTCACCAACACTTGGAATAGTCAGTCTTGTAAAATTTAGCTGTTCTAATAGGTGCAAAGTGGTATCTTACTGTGTTATTTTATTTACTTTTCTTAAGGACTGATAATATTGAGCATCTTTTCATGTCCTTTACGGCCATCTATATATCTTCCTTTGTGAAATGTTTGTTCATGTCTTTTGCCCACTTAAAAAACTGAGTTGTATTTTTATGATTAGATTATATCAGTTCTTTACATACTCTGTCAGATACACTTATTTAATACTTTCTACCAGTCTGTGGCTTGCCTTTTAAGTTTCTTAACAGTGTCTTTTGATGAGAAGCTTTTTTATTTTGATGAAGTCCAATTTACTACTTTTTTATGTTTAATGCTTTTCATGTCATGTTTAAGAAACCTTTGCCAATTCCAAAGTCACAAAGATATTGTATGTTTCCTTCTGGAAGCATTATAGTTTGAGCTTTTACATTTAGCACAGTGATTTTAAAAGCATTTTCTGAAGTCTAGAAAATACTTCTGGTACATGCATTGGTGATATACACAAAAGTGAGAACCAACAGCTAACTTCACTGGCTTAATTTTAAATCTTCTTCTTTCTTGAACTGTTTGTTTATATTTCTACACTCTACTCAAACTGTTGTTGTTGTAAACGACAGGGAGGAATTAGTTTCTCCTCATTCTCAGTGTCAGGAGAAACTCCATTTTGTAGTCTTGCCAATCTGTTGAATTAATGTTTCCTGATTTGTGAGCTGACTCAGAGCTGGAGTCCTCTCTGGATTGGCTGCTGTGCCCAGGGCCATGTCTAGTACACTCATATACAGGATGGGTTCAGGCACAGAGCTGTAAAAAGTGCTGTTTGCCTGCTTTGAGTAGCAGAATCTTGACTAAAACTGTCAGACTCTTGGATCAGCTGTGTATTCTTAACAACACTGTCTTAAAGTTCAGAACTTGAGAACCTTTATGGAAGTTTTGTTAACTGTAAAAGATGACAGTATACTATGGAATGCATTTAGTAAACAGTGCGTGTGTGTGTCTTTACAATAACATACACAGAATGTTTCTTCCGTGAGGTCTCCAGCCTTCCTCACTGACAAATGGTGAAAGATTCTCAAGAACCTCAGGGAATTCTCTCTTGGGCAGCTTTTTTCCTTTCCCATCGTGCCTGCACTGTCTGTTGATCCTAGTCTCAGTCACTTAATACCAGTTGCAGAGAGGGTTTTGCTGTTCATGTGCATGTGCTCAATGCTCAGGTTTTTCACTTTTTTTTTTTTGACTCTTCACCAACCACATTTCCATAACCCTAGCTAACCTTGTATTAATCTTACAGAGCAAAGGGAGGTTCCCTGTGCCTTCAGCACACTCCACACAATTCCTGGCTCCGACTGGTAGTTTGGCCCCCAGAACAGCAGCTGGTTCTCAAACAATTCTGGAGCCTTCTGCTCATGTCTTTACACTATGGCAGTGGGAAAGGTTGCACGCCTCACTTTGGCCTTTGATAGAAGACAGTGTCTAGATATTCCAGACTGAATATGGTTTGAGAGAGTCCTTGATCTTTGTATTCCTGAGGGTCACTTTTAACAGCCCCTTGATTCCAGTGGCTTTGCCCCATATTGTGCTTCAGGTAATTCCCTGAGTACACAGTCTGCATAGACTAATATAAATGCCTAAAGTCAGAGAAATACTTAAATAAAAGTATGTCTCCACATTTTAAGATAAAAAGTGGGATTCACATTATGTCAAATAATCAGCTGAACTAAAATTTTTACTTTTTAAGTTGTTTTCACATCTCACCAGCACCTTTGCTGAAATGCTTAGCACTTTAATGCATGTTCATAATTCTCACTCCACAACTGATTTACTCTAAAAATATGGATATTTAGAGGGGTAGGTATAGCTCAGTGGTAGAGTGCATGCTTAGCATGCACAAAGTCCTAGGTTTAATCCCCAGTGCCTCCATTTAAAAAAAAGAAAGAAAGAAAGCAAGCAAGTAGTAAGGATGCTCTTTTGCTATCACTTACATGTGGAATCTTTAAAAAAAAAAAAGACACAAATGAGCTTATTTACAAAACAGAAACAGACTCACAGGCATAGAAAACAAACTTATGGTTACCAGGGGGAATGAGTGGATGGAGGGATAAATTGGGAGCTCGGGATTTGCAGATACTAACTACTATATATAAAATAAACAACAGGATCCTACTGTATAGCACCAGGAACTATATTCAGTATCCCTTTTATCCCAATGAAAAAGAGTATGAAAAGGAATATGTATGTATAACTGAATCACTATGCTATATACCAGGAATCAACACAACATTGTAAACCAACTGTACTTTAATAATAAAAGAATTTAAAATTTTAAAAATTAAAAACAATAAAAATGTGGACATTTAATTACACAAAAGTCAGTAAACAAAATAGTTTTTTGCATGAGTGTTCCTAGGGAAACATTTTAACCATATGAAATATCATTAATTTAAAAACTAATTAGACTAAATAAAATTTGGCAAGTTCCTACCCTAAAGAGAGATCGTTCATATATTTTTAAAAATGTGTTCATGCATATTACCATGGAGACAGTGAAGTCAAAACACACCAGCCAGTGCATTGTTCAGCCTGCACTTCCTACTATAGAGTTGATTGAGTAATTCTGGGCTACTCATTTTGAGAATTTGAGAATATAGCATTGTTTCTTTAGTAAAAATATGGGCAGCATTGAAATGTGATCAATAAGGCAGTAAGAATTGGCTCTTACTTACAATTTTTTCTCTTTCTAATGTAATAAAATAAGAAAGAGGTAAGCCTTTTCCTTCAATTAGTTACTTTTGTGGTAAATGCGATACCTCTGATTCATCCGTCAGGGCAGCAGGGCTTGATCTTGCAAAATGGCTGAAAAAAAACTGCTTATTTGGTGAATGAGGCAGGTGTCCTTTTTGACTAAAGCACCAAATAAGGCAATTTGGAGTACATTTCCTCTGCAGATGCCTTGAATGTTATTCTCCATCTTCCTGCCATACAGAATAGTTAGAACAATAGGGAAATGCACCTCTTTTTCAATGAGGTTATTTGTGGTCTTGTAATTTTACCTTTACAAGACCCATGCATGACAAGCTCTCTCATCATAATGTTGCTTCTATCCCCACTGGGATTAATCTAGAAAGTCAGTATAGTTATTATTTCCATATTGTTTGTTTTACTCTGAAGACTGGCAGAAGAGGCATTCCTAACAATTTAATTCAGTACATTTCATGAAGGAATGATGTTGCCAATGGCTAGAAAAGGTAGGTTCCATATATGAGAATCTCTTCCCCAGCACTTCATGAGGACTTGGAAAGAGAAATGTCTTAGATTTATCTTGTTTTGTTTGTTTTTTAAATGAGTTGTGTGAATCCCAGAGAATAGTCAGAGGCCATCCCATTCTGCCCTCTGTCCATCTCAGAAAAATAAAAGTGATCCTTTTGGGGGACTCTCCATTTTCACTGCATCCAAACACTCCTGTGGAATTTTGAGGCTGACCCATTTCCTAGCAAGGTCTTTATTCAGAAATGGTCAAATCATTCAGGCAACTGAATAATTTCAGTTCTTGTGTAAAAATGTTCCTGCTGCAGCAAACAGTGAAATTATTTTATTGCAAGCACAGAAAAGACTAACACTTTAGGTTTTCCTACTTGACTCTATATGGAAAACATTTCAATCATAGTTCATTAATATATTTCTTTCCAATAATTAAAATGTGAATATTTAATCATATAATTACATTTCATCTCAGGAGAGAGACTATGTGTATAATTTCTCCACCGATTCTTAGAGTATGGAACACTGCAACCTCAGAGATGATACCTCTTTTCAGAGCGCTTAACTTGAAACATTTACCAGAAGTCTATAGCATACATCTAGGCCATAGTTAATCTATAAATACTAACTTTGAGAGTGAGCTAATGGGAAAGGAACTGCCACTTTGAATCTGCCCAGTAGATGATCTGTTTCAGAGCACAGAGATGAAGTAGGCCTCCTTCTCCATTTTTGCTGGTTTGTACGTGGAGGTCAGGAGACCGTCTCTCTGCCTTCGGGAAGCCTCAGCCCTCCCCTCCAAGGGGAGCCAGGACAGATGGGCAGTGTGTTTGACAAGGAATCCCTGCATCCTTGCTTCAACGCCCTTCTACTCTACTTTAAAAGCAGTACTGTATTTTTTAAGTGTTGGAACTGGCAGCTCTGCCGGTCACTGGCTACACTGAACAATCCTCCATTCAAATCAGGCAGCCCAAACCCAGATTCAGTGGAAAGTTGTGATGGAGCACACAGAGGGAGGCCTCTCCACCCTCCACCATGCGGAGGGTGAGGGTTATGTCAAGCACCCTGAGGATTCCAGAAGGGAGAATCCAGCAGAGTTCTTATATAGCCCCTATTATACTAGTTTCACAAGGAGGATTTACGAACTGGGGGAAAAAAAAGGTTTACCTTAGTTGGCTTCCTTTTACTGGTGCCACCAGGGTCTGAGCCTCCTAAAATCTCCTCCAAGCAGAAGGCCTCAGTCTCTCTCCCGCACTCTGAGATTGTGTAGTACTAACATTTCTAAGTAAACATCAGAATAAAATGTCCCTTTTAAAGGAGCCAATGCAGGGCTGCAGAGAGAAGGTAAGGGAAGGTTTGGAAGTTGTAACAAGGCAAGAAAAGAAAGAAGAGTGAAAAGGGGAGGAAGAAAGGTTAGGTAGACTCTGTCGATGAGTTAAAGTCATTTTTGACAGGTAGTGTCTGCTTAGTTTCCTTGAGGTCATACATTACCCTCCCATGATGTAAATTACCTTCTAACACACCACACACACACACACACACACACACACACACACACACACACACACACCCCTCCCACTCTTTCTCTGTGCTGCCCATACAGCTCAGCTTGGATCCTGTATTAGTTTCCCAGGACTGCTATAACAAAGTATCAGAAATTGGGTGGCTTAAAACAACAGAAATGTGTTGTCTGGAGTTCTGGAGACTAGAAGTCCAAAGTCGAGGCATTTGCAAAGCCAGGCTCTGTCTGACAGCTCTTGGGGAGAATCATTTTTCACTTCTATCTTCTGGTGTTTGCCAGTTGTCCTTGGTGTTCCTTGGCTTTTAGATGCCTCGCTCCAGTGACCCAACTAACTTCTCCCTGTGTATCTTCACATCATATACTCTGTGTGTCTGTCTCTGTGTCCACATTCCCCTTTTGTAAGGACACCAGCTATGTTGGATTAAAGCCCATCCTAATGACCTCATTTTAACTTGGTTACTTCTGTAATGGTCCCCTTTTCAAATAAGGTCACATCCTGAAGTACCAGAAGTTAGGACTTCCAACACATCTTTTTCAGGGGACACATTTCAGCCCATAACACCTCCCACTTTTCTGTGCTTACCTCCGCAAAGGTGGCCCACTGCAGTAAGGGAGAAAGGAGGAATTTCTCAAGAGGGGTGAAGCTCTAGATCAGGACAGTGGAATACACAGGGTAAGTCTGGTTTCCCTAGTGAGCCGAGGTATAGAAATAAAGTCTTAGGGAGAAATAGACCCCTCACCTCTTGAGGACTCTCTGTGCACCAGGCCTGTGTTGGATGCTTTCACAATTATCTTCTATCTAAAAACCCACCCAGTTTCTTTTCGCTTTGCCTTTCCTGCAAACCCCTCCAGGGCATTTTTGCCCCATAGGAGACTATAGATATTCCTTAGAAAATAACATCACCCAGACCAATTTCTGAATTTTATAGGTGAAGAAACTGATGGTCAGAGAGGCCAAATAGTCTCTCCAGTGGTGCACAACTATTTAGTGTCAGAGCTAAAGCTAGAATCCAGTTTCATTAACTCTCACTCCAACAGTCTTTGTTTCAATGTTGCCTTCTGATTTGACTTGATATTATTTACATAGGGGAAATAAATTTAATCTTATTTAACTCCTAGCCTTCAGGGGAGATGAATTCCCAAGCAGAGTATATAGGAGGGTTGGCAGACACTACTTTCCCTGGGGTCATGCCAGTTCCCAGTTATTTGCTCTCAAGACAAGAGCAGATTGCACATGACCAGAGTATAATATGTATGTCTTGCACCAAAATAACTTCATCCTTGCTGGGCCTGTGCAGAAGATGGGAATTCAGAGAGAAATGAATACAGCCCCTACCTTCAAAGAGTTCGTAATCTTGTAGAAGATGCAGAAATTTAAGAAATTAATCCCACTCTAATGGAATAAGCCTCACAGTAGAGATTTTGAACAAGTTGGGGAGGGAGCTCAACGATGCCTAACAGTTGAACGGTTCCCAAGGACCACGGTTTACCAGGCATGACCAGTGGAGCCAATAGGGCCAGGAAGAGAGCTTGTGCTGTGGCATCCAGTGTTCTGAAGACCAGCAAAGGTTTTCAGTAACTGCCTGTGTAGGTCCTTGGGGCAAACAATCCACAAGTGTCAAGACAGGAGCGAGGATGGGTAGATTGGAGCCAGTTCCGTAAGATAATTGCATGCTATACTAAAAAATGTAGACTTTGTCTATGAGTAATAAAAGCCCAAAGTTAGATTTAAAGCAGGGGAATGACAGGAACCGGTTTTCTTTCTCAGGAGACAGAGAGAAAGTGTGGCTGGGACCAAGGGACCCTTGGAAGCACCAAACTTCACCTCCCTCATCAACGCCTAACATCAGCATAGGACCGTCCCCCTGAAGTAACCGACATCAGGTGACACTCCCGACCCCGGTTGGGTTCCTGATCACACCCTAGGGCTTCCCAGAAAAACAGGAGCCCTTCGTGCACCCTGAATGCCCAGTTTACCTGTGGGAAAACCCAGCTCCAGCACCACAGAGAAAAGCTCCTGACAAGTAACTGGGAAAGAGTCAGCAGGAGGGTGTCCCTGACATTTCAGAAATCCCTTTCCCCTCTCTTTGTCCTTCTCAGTCTGTGTCATTAATTTCCAGGCTGTCTCCATAGCAGAGTCCAAAGAGCACCTTGGCATGTGTGTGGGAGTGCTATCTGGCTGAGCCCTTTGGAGCCATAGGTATGTTTTGCATTTGATACCCAAGGAAATTCTGAGTGGTAGATGAAGGCTCTTTCCCCAAAGGTTAAAAGTAATAAGACCGTCTTTGTGCCTTTGTGGTCTGACTTTTCACAGGCTATTATGAAGGTTGTGGGGGGAGAGGGTTGATCCATATAATTTGCATGTTAATGTTTGGTCTAAAAATATGCACTGAGAAAGGAAAAAACATACTTTAAAATATGCTTCAAGGGAACAACATTTCAATTCTTACCATCCAAGTGCCTCGCAGTAAGGAAAAAGACATCAGCTCATTTCATATTAATTTTATTTATTACAAGCTTTCTGATATCAATAGTTACATTTAGAGTTTCAGTGAAACATCACATTTATATGCTTGTTAAACTCAGAATAGATTAAGAAAGTTCAAGAAGAGAGTCTTTCAAAATTTTCCGTTCTTCTCCTCCTTTCCTCAACAAACATGTCTCAGCCACTTGCTGGGGGCCCCCGATTGTGCTGGACGCTGGGGCTTCCCAACTTGCAGCACCCCAACATCTTATCGGGAGCTGGGATAAAGTTGGAATGGGCTTACTGCCAATCCTTTCCATAATAAAAGGCAAGGAAACCATACTGCAGTGATCAGATTCATAAGGGATTTTCTGATTTATGTGAAATTTTTCGCCTAAAGAGGCAAATGGAAAGTTCACCTTGAGGAAGAGAGTCCAGCTAGGAGTCTGGGCTCTCTCCTCTGAAACTTGTCTGAGAGGGCGAGCCTCTGGGGTGTTTCTGCAGGGCAGCGGGAGAGGAACTGCTGTCACCTGCTGAATCACCCTCCCCACATCCTGGCCAGCCTGCCTGCTCCCTGGGGGGTGTCTGCCCTTTCAGTAAAGGCCACACTTGCCCAGAGAAAGATGAGATCACCACCTGCGTGAGTCTCAGGGATAGCCAGAGAAGGGCCTCTTCAGATGAACTGGGTCCACCCTTAGGAGGGAGGAAGACTACCCTTTCCTGTGTATTTAACCTAGCCCTTTGGACAAATAGTGAATGTAACTTGGAGGTTCTCCACAGCTTTCTTCACAATTTCCATTCCCTTGTGGATAAAGAACTTTTCATGTCTCTCTCTCTCTCTCTCTCTCTCTCTCTCTCTATATATATATATATATATATATATACACACATATATACATATATATATGAAATTTTATGGAGGGGTGGGTTGTTAACACATGAAGCGTTAACAATCACAGCAATAAAAAAAAAAACACAGTGATAGTGAAAACTAGTGGGAAACATAGGTCAGGAAGTCTGGATTCTGGGTTTAGTTTTCACCTTCCTGTGTGACCTGAGGAATATCAGCTGACCTCTGTGAAATGTCCTTCCTAGGGGTGTTGCATTAACCCATGGGGACATGCAGAATTCATATGCGTAATGAAAAGAGAAGGTGACCTAAAGTGTTTTTCTGATAGTAAACACAGAAATAGATGCTGGAAAAGGCAGAGGTCGTGGACCAATATACAGAGGAAGACTGTGGACAACAAAAGGAACTGTCCACATGCAACGAAAGGTAGGAAGCCCAACACATTGTTGCCCCAGTTTTATCCAGAGTCAGAATAAGCAATATTCTTCTGCTGCTGGATCAAAGCATGAGAAGAAACAAAGCATTTTTGGAGGCAAAAGAATCTTTTAAAAAATGGACACACCAGGCTGGCATAATAGCATCGTTTTTGAAGCCATATTGACATGTGTTCACTCAAACAGGTTGAATCTTTATCTTGGCAGATCCGTCTGCTGCGAACATGCACCAACCCAGAGCCCACACTAACCCACAGGGACTCTGCAACTAAAGATGTTCATGTGTGTTGGATTTTCATCTCAAGACACACTGAAAAGTGATGAACTTGTTTTCCTTCTTCCCCATTTCAGAGGAATGTGCCTTGCTGTTCTCACTCGGGGTTCTGAGTAATTTGCATGTGTCAGATATGACAGTGACAGATATTCAAATCACTAAACATTGAATTGGGCACTTTTTAGTTTTGGAGATACAAAGAAATAAGACATGGGCCCTGCCCTCAGAAAAAGGCAGATGTGTAAACAAATAAATTACAACACAGCATCCTAAAAGCCATGACACACTATGACCAGAGCAGGAAGGAGGAGGAAGTGATTAACTCCTTCTGGGAAGGCTTCACAGGGGTAATAAAAATGGGGGGAGGGGAGACTGTGTTACACAGACTCTCAAATTATTTGTAGAAGTGCTGTTTTTTAAAACGTGGGCAGGGGAGGTTTTCATGATCAAATAATTTAAATAGGCTCTTTACTATAAGGTTTACTTTTACTGTTAGAAGTGTGATTTTAGGCAAATTTATTAATTTCTCCATACCTCCATTGTCTTATCTGTAGATTGGTGATAGTAAAACACACTTTTACTATTATGATAACTGCAAGACGTAGCTGTATCTATAGACAGACACATGCGCGCACACACACACACACATAATAGTCAAAAAGTGGAAACAACTCAAATGTCCATTAATTGATGAAAGTAAAAACTAAATGTGGTATAGCCATTACAATAAAATATTATTCACCATAAAAAGGAATGAAAGGCTGATAAATGCTACTGCATGGATGAACCTTGAAAAAACTAGACTAAGTGAAACAAGCCAGTCACAAAAGGCTACATATCATATGATTTCATCGAAATGAAATTCTCAGAATAGAGAAATCATATAGACAGAAAGTAGCAGTTGTCAGGAGCTGGGAGAAGAGGGGAAAAGGAAGTAACTGCTAATGGGAACAAGGTTTCTTTTCGGGGTGACAGGAGTGTTCTGGATGGAACTAGGTAGTGGTGCTCGTGGCACAACATTGTGGATGTACTAAAAACCACTGAATTTTACACATTAAAATGGTGAATGTTACAGAATTACTTCTCAATTAAAAAAAAAATTTAAAGTGGGCCTTCAGAGACAAATAGAGATAGGCCAGGCAAAGCAAGGGGGACACCTAGGGTCAAAGTTCAAAAGCAATAACAATCCAGCTTTGTTCAAAAAATGTTAAGAATCTTGTAGAATGGCTGTGCTGCTCAGAGTGTGGTCAGTGGACTGTGGACTGTCCATTCCATTCTGTGAGGATACAAGAAATCAAGTACACTGTGGAGACGTCAGCAACCTGACATTGCAGGGTTGGTGGGCTCCAGTCCTTGGACAGGATATAAACCAAGTGTTGTCAAGTTCATGTGGTAGGTGGCATGTTGCCCATGCCACACACTATTCCTGCACAGTGGGACCACATACCCGACCTCAACAGATGGGAAATGAAAACAGCGGGTTCTTCACTTTGCAAAGTTCGAGACATACCATCATAGGGGATATATTACAAGGAGTAACAGGCTGCAGAAATAGGCTGGGAACCAAGTGTGAAGTGTTCTATATAAGGTTCCAAACTGTAAGTAAAATAGTTTGAAATTACCTCCTTGTCCAGAATTCTTTAACCAGGTTGTGCCTAGTTATGTACCATGAATGACACTTCTTAGTATGGATTATCTCTTAGGATTAGAGAAAATAGAGGAATCAGGCAATTTCGGGAGAAAGAAAACCTGTAAAACAAAGCAAAATGAAAGCCCCTGGGAAACAATAAGGGCGCACCTATTCCATCTTGGAGGCAGCAAAATGAGCAAAACGTACACGGAATCATCAAAAGGGGATAAAAGAGGCACATAGCACACTAATTAAGTTTCAAAGATTTGTGTGGTTTTTTTGTTTTGTTTTGTTTCGGGGGGAGGTAATGAGGTTTATTTATTTAGTTAGTTTTTCAGTGGAGTTACTGGGGATTGAACCCAGGATCTAGTGCACGCTAAGCATGCACTCTACCACTTGAGCTATACCCTCCCCACCCCAAAGATTTGTTTATATTTATTGAATAAGAGAAACCAAAATAAGCCACCCCAGGAAGAGAAAGTGAGTCAAGAGCTAGGTTAATGTAGATAGAAAAATGAGACAGGCAGAGAAGAAGTAGGAAGTCTCACAACTCACACTCTCCTGCAAAGGGGAGGAACTGAGCCAGCCTGCTCCACGTGTGGGAAAATACTCAACCTCTCGGAAGAAGAGCCCTATATTGATTCCAGACATTGTTATTCCTGCATGCAGGGGGGACGAAGAAAGGAAAGGAAACCAAGGTATTGACAGAAAAACCAGCTTCTACTTTCTCAAATGTCTTGGATGTCACTGAAGCAACCACAAGACTTCCCCTGTTGTCACATGTTGACTCATTCTTCCCCAAGCCCAGGCCATTTATTTAATGTCTAGTTTTGTTAAAGTCGATGAGCTTTTGTGTCAGAATCCAGGGCAGCGCTAATGTAAATGCTTGTTTGTCTGGGGTTGTGCAGAATGAAGGAAGTTCATGCTCTGCACAAGTAAAGCAATGTGTCATGTCATATTGCCAAAAGGTTGCATCACTTCTAAACTTTCCGGAAGGCTGGATGGATGAGAGGTCATCTATGTTTGTTTGGTGAAGTTTGGCCTACCAGGAAATGTGTGGGTACAAGAGATATTTTAGGCCCATGAGACTCTCACTTCAGATGCTTAATCCAGCAGCATGTGCTATAAGCTTCAGTCTCTAACTAAATCTTTGAAAAGAGTGGCAAGTTGTGAAGTAAGCAAGGTTTTTGGCTGCACTAACAGAGCCACGTATAAAATCCTGTTGCCAAACAGAGACTAGAACCAGATGACAAAGACTGAAAACACACTCCATGTATTGACTTTCTCTATAAAATACTCATTATAACCTAATCCAGTAATATTCACTTCTAGGAGAATTACATAATCACTCACCAATCCATATTAATTAAGACTGTAAATTAACCTTGAAAGAAGATTTTTAAACAGAATTTTTCATGTCGGGTTTCTTTAAGAATATAATGGAATTACTTCAACAAGGAGTTTACTTAAAAAGTTTCAAGGAAGTCATTTTTAGCATACAGTTTAACAGATGTGATAATTAATGGCCCCCCAGCAACCCTACCCACGCCTGCTCACAGACATTTTATTTGTGGTCTTCACATCCTGCATAATCCAGAAGATAACAATATCGCTTCCCTAAAATAAACTGCATCTCTACTGTTTTGTGTGGTTCTGGGAGTTGAGGGGGCTACCAAGGAAAATATCACTCACACACACACACTTCCAACACACACACGCCCCCTGCCTATCCCCATCACACACATAAAGCATAGGAAAACCCAGACGTAGGAGATATGGACACTAACAGCCAGAGGAAGGCGGGGCCCAGAGAGGGAAACAGAGGCCAGCTCCACCCCTGGAACGTACAGGAGTGAGCCAGTACATTACCTCCATTGTTTAAGCTATTTGAGTTGAGCTTCTGTTACTTGAAACCAAAAGAAGCCTTAACAGCAAAACCCAAGACGTTCATCTCCCTAGTAGACAGTACTCCTCATTATACTATTTTGGGGGTTGGAGGGGTGTCCTGAAATAGGGCAATGGAGAATACTGTCTAGGTGACTGGAGTCCAGTGCCTGTGAGGCTGTCACCCCTGGAGCACAACCCCGTTTACATAAGCTACATGCAAGTGGTGCCCCCCTCGAGCTGTGATGTGTGGAGGTGGTCAAAGAGCCGCCTCCTGTGCCGATTGGCACCATCAGTCTCTCCCTCTACTAGTGCTACTTGGTCTTGGGTAAACCAGCTTATTCTGAAACTTTCTGCCTAACACGGCTATTCTTGTCACTACCATGCCCATTTTTCACGAAATGCTGCTCAGAGAATGCTCCTCAGCCATCTCCTTTCCTTGGTTCTTCACAATGCAGATACCACCTTCTCCATGGAGAATCTTTTAGCTCAACCCCTAAGGGGGAACAAGGCCACTTCACAAAGCAGATGGGTGCCAATTATTTCTACCTAATTCCTGGCTCCATACTTCTTAGTCCTATAAATCCTTGTATTCCCCACTTTCCTAGAGGCTACAAATTCACTTCCCCGAAATAAACCTCAAGTCACACGTCCTTTCATCTTTACCAGTTCTCTGATGCAGTTTCTTCTTTCACCTGCCCTCTCCTCCCATATCAGATTTGAAATCCATCCTTCCTCTCTGCTTTTAATGTAATAGTAACTCAGGAAATGTACCACCTTGTTTTTAAAAAATATTTCAAGTTTTGGAAGCCATATTTATCAAAGCTGGAGAGTTTCTTTATATATAGGAATCTGTTGCCAGCCAAGCCCTAGGTTCTTTTCTTACTGATTGTAGATAAACCTTTCTGATTTGTGGTACACATCTCCAGGGGTCCTGATAATTTATCAATAGTAGAAGGAAAAGATCTCCTCCCTTGAAAACATTCTTGATAAAAAATGAAAAACAAATTTCATTGCCAAGCCTTTAATCAGAAAAACATAAAACAACAAATGGACAATGAAAACAATAACAAAAAGTGTCATTCTAAAGAAAAAGTCATCTCTTGAAGATACACAGTGCAAGTGCAAAAGAAAATAAGTTGATATGTGGAAAACCAGCTGTGTGTTCAACATTCTTCTGAGGACCAAGCTGGAAACTCTCCTCAGAGCATCTCGACATTTCTGCCTGCCACCTGTTCTGCATCACTTGTTTTTCCAAGGCACACCAATTCCACACAAGTCATTCATTCATTAAACATATCTTTATCAAGTTCCTGCTGTGGACCAGCAAACATTGTAGGCACCAGGAAGGCAGCAAAGAAGGGGAGAGACAAGGTCCCTGCTCTCATGGAGTTTGTAATGTAGTGAGGGAGAAAGACCATAACCACGCAAATATGTGAATACGATAATTCCAAACTGTGACAGGTCCTACAAAGACAGTGAAACAGGATCATCTTGATCGAAACTTTTATAAATTCCCACAGCTACTGCCCTACCTGTGATCCTCGTTCCTTCTTAGCTGGAGGATGACAGTCACCTTCTACTGGTCTTCCCATTGCCTGCCTGTTGCCTGCTACACAGCTGATCATGTTATGTCTCATCTCAGAAATCTCAGAATGTGCCACAGTGCTGCCCACGTGAAACACCAACCCTTCCCCTGCCACCAGAAGCACTCACGTTGTGATCCCAAAACCCCTTCCAGGTCCACTTCCCACCACCACCTTGCACATTCTGTGTTTTAGGCAAACTAGGCAACTAATGGGGCCCAGACGTTCTATGGGCTTTCCTGGGTCCCTACCCTGCCCGGCAAACCCTGTTTAGTTCTGTGTGGCTCATGTGAGAGGACATCTACCTATTAAGTCCCTCTGCATGCTCTTCCTCCTTTCTCTCCTCAAATACAAAAAAAAATATTCTTTCCTTTCTTGGGCTCCCAAAAGAATATATCTGTCCATGGGATGTTATCCTACACTGCCTTACTTTAGAGTTTCTGCTGTCCTATCTACTCACTCTGGAGAGTAAGGATGGTGGCTCCATAATTTCTGTATTCCTTTGCCTGTAACTGTGCTTGATAAGTAGTAGCTTCTTGATAATATTTATCCTGAAAGTGATTCAGAATGAATTGAGTGACTAACAGTAACTTTTGATGATATGAATTATTCCATCATGGCTGCATCTAGTCCCCCTAGACTGAAGTTAAGTGATGTATTTTTCTAAAAGTGAGTCTCAGTGTGCAAAAACACTTTTATTGGATAGGTAGCTCAAGCTAGGAAAAGAGCAGGAATTAATATTATTGAGCACCTACTTTGTGTCAGATATTGTACTAGACACTTCACGTAAATCATCTTTCATTGAAGCAAGGAGGAGACCACCATCATGACAAAAAGCAGGCATCTCAGTTTATAAATTTCTCTTTCAAAGTTCAGGACAATTTCATTTAACAGATTCTATATTTAGCTGTTTGTTTGTTATTTTTAAAAATATTGTCCATCTTTACTTATCTCCTTCCCTGATTAGAGCAGAGATTTGTCTCTTCCTTCTACTACTTCTTTTCCCCCCCACTTCTGTATTTCCAGCACCTAGATAGAACACTGCTGGAGAACCAGCTTTAGGCACTCAAAAAATTTTTAACGATTAGATGACTTGACCTTAATGGTTTTTTAAATATCCCTACAAATTCTATCCTAGTAGGTCTTGCAGTCGGTCCCTGAGAACAAAATGACCATTTTGAACATTTGCATGTGATGATCACGTTCTTCTCTGCTGTAAATAAAACTCAAACATTTCTCCCAAGTGACCCAGCTTCACAGGTGTACATCCTGAGAACCAGAAACATCTGGGTGAAGAGGGAGGGGAAAACCTGCAATGTTCCAACCCCACAGAACTTTTTAAAAGACAAAATGAAAGAAAGCTTTAGGAACAGCCAAAGCCTTTTGCAAGGAGAATCCCCTTGTGGAATGAGGGGAAAATTTGGAACAGAGGTTTCCCTGGGGCTGGAAGTGTTACTGGCCTCAAGTCTGAACCAACAGCACTGCTTGAGTCAGTGTGGGTTCCAAGCTCAGCGCCTGCCAAATCCAGGATTTCTCCTCCCCAATTCTGAAGACAAACCAGAGAGAAATTAAATCTGTTGGAGATCTTAGGTGCAAGGGAAAGTACATGTGGCTGCAACTAGCAGAAGGAGTTATTTCTATTTATTTTTTAATACCAGGCTGTTCTTTATTTGGCGTTCCTCAGATTCTTGCATAATAGTGTTTCATTTACTTATGTGTGGGTGTTTCTAGTAATAGTACACTGTTTTCTTCAGTAAATAAGGCAGGTGGGACATTGCAATTAGAACATACATTGATTTGCCTTTTTTGAACTTGCAGGATAAAGTATTAAGCCTGTTTGTTTCCAGATATCCACCTAAATAAACACTAAAAATTCTAAACAGTAAATATTCCTTAAATTTCAGCCTAGGAGATTGCTGCATTTTTAGAGTATTTTCTCCTCTATTTGAATCTTTACTTCTTTTCCACCTGAATTGTGAAAAGAAACAAAAAAAGACAAACAAGTTTTTTCCCTCCTGGCCCAGGCTTTGTTTTTAATATCATCTTTAAACTGGCAACACCAAGGTCAACAGTGGCTTTTCTAAGTGGCAGATGCTTTCCCATGCCAGAAGAGATAATGGATGAGGAAAAAGGAACAGCTGGTTTTCTGGCGCTAACACGTGATTCAAGGAGGAATATCTCTTTGATGCTTTATCCCCTTTAAATTCATCTCTTATCTAATATGGCTCTCCTTTAAGTTCAAATTCAGCCAATATTTATTTAAATAAGTTTCCATCATATGCCATTCATGTTAACATATTAATAGAGTGATTTATTCCTTTATTTAATAGCTACTTACTGAGCTCCTAATATGCACCATGCCCTATCTAGACTCTAGGGTAAAACCGCAAAGAAGAAAGGGTCTTTTTTTTCCCTGAAGTCTAAGGGTAGATGCATAATTAAAGCATGATGGGTGCTATAATAGAGGCAGGCACAGGGCAACATGATAGAAGAAGGGGAAAACATCTAACTCTGTTACAAGAAGACCATAGAGAGCATCATGGAAAAAGTAATGAATAGGACTTAACCCACAAAGAGGGAAAGAACAAGGAAAAGTATGTGCAAAAGTCCAGAGGCCACACACAGCAAGTAGCCTAACAAAACTACAGACGGTTCAGTCATTGAAGGATATGTTGTGGAGGGTGGTGGTCAGACACAATGTGGGAGAGATCAGACTGTGAAAAGTCTTCATATCCTGTGGACAAAAGAGAGTCAATAGAGAATGTTAAACAGGGCCGAGGGAAGACCCAATTATAGATTCAGAAAGATCACTCTGAGTTCAATCAAAGACTGGAAACGAAGAAATCTGTTGGGAGGCTGTGGTGGTAATCTGAGGAGCAAAGGTTACCCAAACTCAGCTAGTGACAATGCAAGTGGAAATGAGCCCTCAGAGCTGAGAAACGTTTGGAGGAAATAGAATGTTCAGGATCTGGCTACTGTTTGGTTGTAAAATCAGAGAGGAGGAAGAGTCAAGGACAATGCCCAGGAGAAAGAGCAGGGTTTAGAGGGGAAAGGAAGAGAAGAATTTAGTTGTGGCTTGATTGAGTGGAGATGCCCGTGGGTCACCCAGGTGTAAATATCCAGAAGACCTCGTGAAATACAGGTCTGAAATTCAGGAAAGTCTTCTGGCCCTTGGCATGATTTCAAGGGTTATTAGCATGTAAATATTTTGTTGTGGCTGTGAGAATGGATGGAATCACCTAGTCAGAGTATGTAGCAGGAAAAGGGAAGAGAACCAAAGTCAGAGACTTGAGGACACTGAGTTACACAGAAGGCAGAGGAAATAGTGTTCAAAAGGAGACTGAGAAGGGGCAGCCACAGGCGTAGGAGGGAAACTAGGAGAATGGGGTTGAATAGAAGGCAAGGGAAGAGGGTGTTCCAACAGAGAAGGAAGTGGTGGACAGTGTCAAATGCTGAGAGGTCAAGTCAGTTAAGAAGTAAGAATGTTGATGAGATTTAGCAAAAAGGAGGCCATTTGTACCTGGGTGAGAGCAGTTTCTAATGGAGACATGTCGGCAGAAGCAGACTGCAGTCAGTTGAGAGGGGAGGGAGGTGAGGAAGTTGCAGAAAGCATGAAGAGTTATTTCAAGAACTTGGGCTGGGAGGAGGAGGAGAGGGATAAGAGAAAAGTGTGGAGTAGGGGCGAGAAAGAAGGGAGAGTTGGATGGAGGATTTTTTTTTTTTGAGATAAAACAGATGAAGATATTTAAATAGGAAGGATACAGTGAAAATGTTGATGTCAAAATATTAACATGCCTGGGACATGCCTGAGAAGGCCCAAGATGATGAGAGCCTAGGTACAGATAGAGGGGTTAGTCCTGGGGAAGGTGTGCACTGGTATAGAGAACAGGTGAGGTGGTGGGAGGGGTGACAGGAAAGTGTGGGCATTCTTGTGTGGCTTCTGTGTTTTTGTGGAGTGGCAGGAGAGGTGATCTGAGGGTCTAGGTGAGGTAGAAGAGTGAAGGAGTGGAGTAGAAGTTTTGAGGTGAATGGAGGAAAAGGCTTATAATAGACGTGGTGGAGACAGAAGGAACAAAGCTGACAGGGGAGGCAGGAGTTCCAGGGCAGCGCTGCTGGCCCAGGTGTTGAGGGAGTGAGTGTGAAGTACACGCTCCTGAGGGTTGGGTGACCTCCAGCAGTGCTCCCCAGCCCCGAGCACAAAGAAGACGGACAGCTGTGAGTGGAAGAGTTTTGCCTGAAATTCCTGCTGGAAAGGAAGCTTGAGAATGCTGCAGGAGAAGCACAAAGTTCAGGAGTGAGCCAGGCTCCCAGGAGGTGAGGGCAGTGCAACAGTTGTGATATTCATGAAAACAGTAAACAGATATAATTTTATTCTAATTGACTCCCAAAGCCTAAGTCCTTCTGACTCGCATACTTGATTGTCACTGACTGGGAAATACTACTGGCATTTAGTGGGTGAAGGTTGGGGGTGTTAAATGTCCAACATTGCCTGGGACCGTCCTGCCCACCAAGAATCATCCTACCACACATGAAGAGGCTGCCGCCATTGAGGAGCACTGTGTAGGCAGCCTCCAAGCCAAGCCCCTGTTGACCTCTGTCCCCCAGTATTCACACTCTTGTCTTGTGCCTCCTACATTGTTCTAGGGTTGGTCTGTGTGATGGATACAATATGGCAGAAGTGAGTCACTCCTGAGATTAGGTTATAAAAGATCACAGCTCCTTTCTTGGTCACTCTCTCTTAGATCACTCACTCTGGAGAAAGCCATATCATGAGCAGCCCTGCAGAAAGGCCCGCTGGTGAGAAACTGAAACCTCCTTCCAGCAGCCACGTGAGTGAGCTTGGAAACAAATCCTCTAGTTCCAGTCAAATCTTCAGAGACTGTAGCCCTGGGCAGCAGCAGGAGTGCAACCCGCCCAGCTAAGCCACTTCTGGATTCCAGACCCCAGAAGCTGTGTGAGATTATAAACATTTGTTGTTTTAAGTTGCTAAATCTGGGGAGTAATTTAGTTCAGGGCAAGACTAGACTTGATAACCAGCCACAGCAGACTCAGTCCATAGAGTTCTATCATGAGTCTTAGCAGTGGTAACTCAGGATATGACATAAAGGAAGTTTGTGCTGAGTTAAAGAGAAAGGGGAAGTAGCAGCTCTTTGGGGAGAAGTTAAGAAGATAAGAGAAAGAGAAGAAAAGGAAGCATTCAGGTACTTGTGTCCTAGCTTCTCCCAGTGGTGCAGTTTGTTGGCTGCATACAGGTGGGTGCCTGGCCCAAGAGTCAAGCCGGGCTGAATAGCCAGGCCTTGTTCCACTCACCAAGCTTTGCAGCCTGGCCCAAGGGCATATCCACTTGAGGGATATCACTTTCTAATTTTCATAAAGGACTTGTACATGCTAGCAGCCTCCCTACCACTTGTGGATCAAATGTTTAAAGGTTTTCCAGAGCAGGGCACCTTTTCTAACTTCCCTGGATAGACATTGTGACAATTTCAAGTCCTTTAGAGAAACCCCAACTTTAACATGGCACTGTCCATGAAATGGCTGAGGGACAGGCCCAGGTGGACAGAAGGCCAGAGAAGTGTCCCCAAGGCCTCCCATGTCTTCCATGTTGGAGTAGTAGGGCTTCTAAAGTTCCCAGATGACCCTCATAGGGGATTGCTGAATAGAGGGCCAGTGGGCCTGTGGTAGGGTCGCTGAGGCCTAGGGTAACAGTGAACTTTCCCAGCTGTGTCAACTCTGGCTGCAGCTAGAGGATCTGAAGTACCAGCAGTAGTCCAGGTCTGAGCTGAATTAAGAGAAGGGGTACAAATTTCACAACCACAGATTTCAGCAGCAAATGTCAGCAGGGTTCCCTATAACCAGGAGGGATTAGGGACACCCACCTGGAGGCCAACAGGGGCCTATTTTAATCCAAAAACTCTAGGACAGCTCAAGGACCAGTATCTTCTCTCCCAGCCTCACCTCCAGGACCAGTAAAAGAAGAAAACCTGGGTTGGGAGAAGGTACTCAGAAACACTGAATATTTACCCCCCAATACATGAAATACCCAAGTAGTTTGTTTTAAACCAAAAGATATTAAAAATCTCTTTGTGATAAGTTTATGCCCCCATCCTACCAGCTCAGGGAGTTGACTAGAGATCTATAGGAAATAGTTTATAGAGAAATTTGTTAAAGCTTTTTTTTACACTTTCCAGTTTGTAATGGATTACACTTTTGCTTCCCTTGAACCACCAATGTAGTAATTACAGCAATTACCTGATCTTCCCCTTAAATTAAAATAAAAAAAAAGGAAATGCTAATGCAAATACACCATTCATTTGCCTTTAGATCAAATCTCCAGTGCATTCGGGCACCCCAAAGCAAATTGTCTAAATGAAAGTATGAACAATATTGTATATTCTAGACTTCAAATAACTTGACCATTGGCTATTATGGATCTTTCTAGAAAAACTGTTTCTCAATAAAATGTGAGAAAGATCTCAAAGATTAATAAATGTGCTAATGTGGTGGGAGTCAAGGCTCTAAGTGCCTACAAAATTGTCTTCCTTTCCATAAAAGAACACAAAAAAAGAAGGAGGAAGAGGAAAACCGGAGAAGAGTTTAATCTTAGAATTTATGCTCATTTTTATTTTGCCCCCTCATTCTCCATTTATATATTATATTCCTCTACTTTATCTTAAAGACAAGAAATAATCTTTCTCAAATTGAAGTCAACAAACTCTCGAGATTTTCAAGTTGTTCTTGTTGCTAACTCTTTAAAGAAGGGGAGAAGTGTTATAATGGGCCAATGAACAACCAAAGCAAAATATATCTATGGATGTGTAGGGACATAGAAAGGCCCCCAAAAGATGAATAGTCCATCTTCCCACTGGACTTAAAGTCACAACATGAAGGTGTGAACCCCGGTTCTGCACTTTACTTCCTTTGTGACTTTGTAGCAGTTATTGAACTACTTGGAATTACAGCTTAATCATTCATAAAAGGGAAATTATAGTATTAATGCTGCCTGTATCACCACTGAGTTGCTGTGAGAATTCAATGAGATAATATTTATAAGAAAACACTATTTGAGAAAATGTCCCAAACCATCACTGATATTACACAGAAAGTATTATAGAGCTTTGCAGCTTACAAAGCAAGAAATAATTCTTGCCCCTGCCCCATGCCCACCATCTACCTCCTCAGCAAAACAAAGAAAAAGGAAGCTTCAGAGAATGCAGTTGCCAGAACCAGTGTCCAGGTGGTGCACAATGAGGAACAGGTAATGCTCCCAGAGTCAACAATTTGGTACTAAGGATTCTGTGTCCTCAGTAACAAAGTTCTGCAGCCAACACAGGCATCCTAGGACAGGTCAGAAGACAGAAGAGAATACAGGCCAGATTCCCAGGAGCTGAGGCTTGTCAACAGTTCCTCAATGGGAAGGACCTGAAGAATGACACCAAAAGTTTTGTTACAAACCCCCATTACCTTTAGACCCTTGCTGTTTGATGTGTGATCCATGGACCAGCCACCTCAGCATCACCTGGGAACTTGTTGGACATGCAGCATCTCAAGCCCTGCCTCAGACATGCTGAACTAAAATCTGCATCCAGGTGAATCATATGCACATTACAATTTGAGAAGCGCTGCTTTGAACTTCATTGAACAAAAGCATATAAGATAAAACTCATGTAGTTCTCAACACTTTTGAGTGTTCATAAGACTTCTGATTAAAGAATGTCTCTGAGTATGGTTACACATAGAAGTCTCATCCAGGTGAACTTTACCTTGCCATTACTGTCAAGATTTTGATATACGGATGAGTAAAAACAGATAAGCAGCACCCTTTGGAGATTTGTGTTTTAATGAATGCCTACCAGAGTCTGGGGATGCTGCATGCTACAAGAGCACCTATTAAATACTGTAGTAAAAATTCAGTATTTTTATATTGAGCATTCATCCAAAAATCATTTACTGGACACGTAGTATAGGCAGGGCTCTATGCTTACAAGACTAATCAAACCTGGAGTATGTAATCTTTTTTCCAACTTAAACTATAACTTCTCATAAAACTCAAGATCTATACATAATTGAATAGGTTTTAAATTAAAGAAATTTAAAGAATTTTACTCTTTTGTTTTTAACATGGATAACAGGAAAATAAATATTCTGTAGGAAAAATAGTAGGATCCATAAAATATGCACTTGAAATATATTTTCTGGTCAGTTCACATGAACAACCTGTGATCAGGAAAGGAAGAAAAATACACAAAACAAGAAAGAAGGGAGGCTCAAAGAAAGCAGATGAAGAATAAGATAGTGAGAGATGAACAGAAGAGAGACAGAGATATAAGTGAGGCAGACACCAGGTGCAATGGTATATGAGGTACTGGGCACATTAGAGCTGCTTCTGCAATACCTTATATTCATTTGAATTCATAATAAGAGATCATTTTCTGTCACTTCTTTCTGTAAAATTCTGTACCACTTAACCATCAATGGCAGTTCTTATCAAATATTGTTGACTCTAAAACTGAGGAGCTGCAGCAGCCCCTTTGTGCTTAGAGGTACTCAGGTATCACCCCCAACTGTAAGGGGAGGATTAATTAATTATCAACAAGGATAATTTGTGGGGTTCTCATATTTATTGTATTCTGAAAGACTTGCTGTAAGGACCTGGCCATCTAACTATTAGTCATCAAAGCAATGATATAATTAGACTGCATCTATACGCTATAATATCAGGCTAGTAGTCATCTAGTCTTAATAAAAGATACCCAGGAATAGAGGTCACATCTCAGTGAATCCATGTATAATTGAAAGTTAAGATATTCATCAGAAATCTAAAATTTATTTTAATAGAGGACCACATCAAACTGTTTGAGTGAAGAATTGTGGGACCCATTGGTTTCATTAACCACATGAGCATTAAAAAAAATGTTTTTTTCATTTTTAAGGTAGAAATTCTTACGGGCCAGAATCTTCTCAAGGCTTACATTTGCTCCTAGGATGAAGGGGTACATAGAAGATGAGTGCATAAATCTGCTCAGACCCAGATTACGTTTCATGCATTGTAACAATAATCTGCAAGGAAGCAAAGAGACCAGCAAATTCATAAATACAGAGCAATTTGAGATTTCCCCATGCAAGTTATTCTAGAAATGCCAAATATCCTGTTTATGACAGCCCAAGAATTGAAATGTTGATAGTCGTGTTCACATGTTCACGCAGAGTGAAAGGCTTTCACATTTCAAATAAAATAAGCAGAGAGGGGAATGAGATTTCATCTTACTGAAGCTCTATAAGGCACAATTATTTGGTTGGTAAATGGAAATAAAATATGCTATAGAAAGCAGAAACCATAGCTTTTAGAGAGACAGGCTGCTTTTGAAAAGATGAATCTGTGATTCCACAGTGACATAGAAGCTGAAGTGTTATTTCCTAGTCCTTATTATGTTTTAACTGTCACTGAAAGTAAAGTAATGGAAAAATTATATTTGTACATAAAAAGTGAGTATGAATTATCCGTTTATTATAAGCAGTTTATCCTTTATCTATTTAGATACAATTATAACCTTGCTCTCCAGCATTTTAGAAAACAGGATGTTGGTCAATAAAAGTTCCAGTTAAGTAAGTACATATTCATTTTCCGAGTTAATCTCTCTTTTATTTTGTCCTTTATTCTTTCCTCCCAAACTGGGCAAAAAAGTATGTGTCCCAGAAATTTAACTTTTCTTTCCAAAAATTAGTAGGAACAGTAAATAACTCTCTAACTAAATTTTCCACTGTTTTTAAGTCTCTAATATTGCTATTCAGTAAAAAGTTTTGTATGATAGATCACCAGATATGTTGAATCTAGATTAGTAAAATACTAGCTAACAGCATTTGGCTGTAACTACCCTTTTAAAAATATTGTTTATATTTACATATTTTATCCATGTGTGCCACTATATGTATATCATTTCTGCTAGATTGTCAGCTCCATGAGGACAGTGACTATCTTGTTCTTTCTATATTCTCAGAACATAGCATAGTTTCTAGCATATAGTAAGCATGTGAGACATTTATTTACTCATTGACTAATTTTTATTGAGCACTTACTATGTTCCAGACACTGTTTCTAGATGATGAGGATATAGGATTAAAGAAGAACAAGAAAAAGAAAGTTTCTGCTCTCATGGTGTTATATTTAGGGAATAATAAGGAAACAAATAAGTAAAACACACAGTATATACCTTGAGAAAACAAGTAAACTGCACAAGGGATGGAAAGAGATGAGTATGAGATGCTACCAGACACCAGGTGGTTATAGTAGAAGCTGCGCTGTGCCACCCAGATCTCCCGTCAGGAAGAGACACACATTCCTCCAGCTGCCGTGAGTGGTGGCTGCTAAGAGTTCACAGCTAAGTCCTCTCTCGGACCTGGTCTTGGTGGGAGGAAGCTGCCTTGCCCGAAGTTCTGGGGTTCCCTGCATCCAATAACCACTCCACGCACTGGTACAGATCTCTCTTGCCTCAAGTGGAACCATTCTGACGGTTCAGCTCCAGAGAGTCCTGTAGGATCAGCTGAAGCCTCTGTTAGAACTGCATCAGCAGTTCAGCATCTTCCACTTCTCAATGCTGCTTCCTTCATCCTAAACTATCACTGATATTGGTCCTAAATATACTCCTCAATAAATCTCCTCTTGTAAATTTCAGTCTCAGAGTAAGCAAGGAGGATAACAGCATTTGGATTTTATTCCAAGTAGAGTTGTCTAGTAGGTACTTAGTATGTGATTCTAGAGCTCAGGGAAGAAGTGGACCTGAGGATATGGAGCTGGGAATTGTCAGGGTAGTTAAAGCCATAGAACTAAATAGAAATCACCTAGGGAGTAAGTGTAAATGGAGAATAAAATGAAGTCCAAGGGTGGATTTTGGAGCCCGCTACCACTTAGAGATCTGGAGGGATGGAAAGAAACAACAACAACAGCAGCAGCAGTGAAAAGCAGCAGCCATTGTGATGGCAGCACTGTGGAATGGTGCTCTGGTAACCAAAGGGGAAAATGCTTCAAGGAGGAGGGAGTTGGGATCGAACCGCATCATATCCTATGGAAAGGTCAAACTGATGAAAACTGAGTTGATGATTAGATTTCACAACATAGAGGTCATTGTGAAATCGTTTGTAGTTTCAGTGGAATGGAGGGGGCAAGAGCGTAATTTATTGAAGTAGAACATATGAGCCAAGGTTTGATAAATACCTGTTACATTAACAGAATGCATCTGTACTTCTTCCACATTTGAGAAGATATGTGATCTGTATTCCCAGTGCCAAGAGCAATGCCTAGCACATAGTATGTGCTCAATCCACATTTTTTGGATAAATGAACTACGTGCTGCCATTTTTGTGAGTACACAGCGTCACTGAACTAATGCTATAGAATTTTAAACTTGAGATCATAATTTTTCCTCTTGATTCAACTACCCCTTGGCTGGGGAAGTGCCACATAGCTGAGGTGGCACCAGAATTCAAACCGTTAAGGTTAAGTTCTTATGTTTATCTACTACAATATCCTAGCGTATGAAACATTTGCTTTATGTAACTCTGTGAACCTAAAATCACCTTCAGTTCAAAGTTGAGAAAAATCAAAGGTTTTTTCAGGATGCTCGAGTAGTTATTTACTTAATCCCTCAGTGAGATCTCTTAATACTTCTAAGTAGATGAAATTGTATGAGACTTTCTGATTAAAATTTTACTTTTTAATTCTATATTTTTATTGGTGAAATACTGAGGAGTCTACCTTGTGCTGAGTTTCCATTTTACTTAGAAAGTAACTCTTTGAAATAGAACAGCATGGGATTTAGGATCTTTTCTTCTCATCCCATGCAAAAAGTTTCTTAATTCTTTTCAGTTAAATCTTTAATAGAGCAATAAAGCGTAAACTTTATGATTTGAACAAACTTTAAAACTCTTTCATGTTCATGATGATTCTCTTGAAAAATAGTGTTAGATGATGCAGTTCGGACTGAGATGAATTTATGTTGCGCTAGTAGTCACTTGTACTCAAAAAGGTCTAGTTTATTTTAAAAGAATCTAAGTATTTAACATCAAAAACCAGACAATAAAAAATGCAATATTGTGAAATTTTCTGATTTATTTTATAGAGACAGATTTTGAATGTTGTACTCATAAAAGTACTACTTGTGGGTAATATCACTGAACCAGCTGTGGCAGAAACTTCAAAAATCAACTGTCATGTGCAGAAAAATAGAGACTAGATTAACAAAATTTTACTCATGAGTTTTACTCATCAATACTGCTGATGCAGATGTCGAAATCGAAAGTGTGATTTATTTGTCTCATTGGCTAATATGTCATAATATTTTTCTCTGGAAGTGTCAGACAGTCTAAGAGAAAACAGAAAATGCCAGCTGTGTTCAGTTTGGCCATGGAGACAATGAGCAAGCATGAGGTAAGCCTATTTATTTTGGGTCTACACAGGCCAAGTTAAAGAGAAAGGAAGCCATTATGTAGATCATTCATCCTTCAAAACTTGTTATGGAATAAAAATAGAGTTTTTAAAATGATTCAAGTTACTTCAATAAAGTTTATCTTAAATAATAAAAAAAAATTTCATTTGCAGCCACTCAATGTTATAAATGATTTAGGCAAGGGATGCAGAATCCACTAGATAAAAGGTAGTTAGAAAATAAGACATTCATTTGGCTTCAGAGACACATCCTACATATTACTTACTAATTACAATGGGAAATGATGCTTTTATAATGGAAAAATGCTGTAGACACAAACATGCGTATTATACACATATAAGCATAATTACAAACTTTTAAAAAATTTACACACCTCTCTGCAACTTGCTTTCTTTTTTTTTTGAGGTATAATTGACATACAACATTACATTAAAGTGTACAACATAATGACGTTTATATATAGTGAAATGATCACCAAAATAAGTCTAGTTAACATCCATCACTATATATAATTATAAAAAAATTTTTGTGTGTGATGAGAGCTTTTAAGATCTGCTCTCTTAGCAACTTTCAAACATACAATACAGTATTGTTAACTATAGTTGCCATGCTGTAGACTATATCCCCATGACTTATTTGTTTTATAACTGGAAATTTGACGTTTCGACACCCTTCACCCATTTTGCCTACCCCCACCCCCTTCAACTTGCTTTTCTCAAGCAGTAATACCTGGTAGAATTTCCAGACCAGTTAGTATCTCTCTTTAATTTGCAACTCTTTCAGTGCCTGGAAAACATTCTGTGGTTGTGGATATAGTCTGACTTACTGAGCTAGTTCCTCCACTGAGGTGATTTACTTTTTCACCCCTGATTTTCCTCCTTTACAGACAATGCTATAAAATAAATATCTTTGTACATATATCATATGGCTGGTTCTTTGTATCAATGAGATTAACATCTAAGAGTAGATCAAATATTTGCCTATAGTAACTTATGTTAATACATATTACCAAATTACTTTTCAAGTGAGCTGATGGTTCCCATTGTTCCCACAAGAAATACCTGAGATTATTATTCTTCCTCAATCTTATTCTCACCAACAGTAGGTATTATTGCTCTATAGTTTTCCCACTTTGATGGAGAATAAAGTGATACTTCCTCAGGGCTTTAATTTGCATTCTCTCACCACACTTCAGTTTATGCGCTTTAAATATATATTTATTGATTATTTGTCTTTGCTTATCATATTCTTTACCTATTTTTCTACTAGATTTTTTGCATTTCCTTAATATCTAAGACTACCTTATATTACTAGAAATACTCACACTCTGTCATCTGCAGAAATTTTTCTTTAAATATGTTATTTTCTCAGTTGATCTTACTTATGGCATCTTTGGCCATAAATATTTTTAAATTTTATACATAAATCTATGTCTATATATGGAAATATACCTTGAGATTTTTTTTATTTTAGTTAAGAATGACTCCCACACCCATAGAGAGAAAAAAGTGATTTACCAGTTTTCTTTATGTTAATTTCATTGATACAGAAAAAGCTCTTTGCTTTCTTTATAATTTATTTCTAATTTCTTTATATTTTTGTTTTAAATTTTTTAATAGTTTTACTATGGTGTAACACATATACCATAAAATATCCCAATGTAAATGTACAGTTTAATGTTTCTAAGGAATTTACATAATTGTGCAACCATCACTACAAAATCCAACTTTAGAATACTTCCATCATGCCAAAATGTTTCCTTATGGCCATTTAGTCAATTCCTTCTTCCATCTCAGCACCTGGCAGCCACAGATCTGCCTTCTGATTGTAGATTTGCCTTTTCTGAAAATTTCGTATAAATAGAATCATATAATATGCGGTCTTTTGTTTCTAGCTTTATTTTCTAAGCTTAATGTTTTTGAGGTTGTATTAGTTTCCTGAGGTGATAACAAATTACTACAAACTGGGTAGCTTAAAACAACAGAAATTTATTGTCTCATAGTTCTGAAGGCCAGAGTCCAAAATCAAGGTGTTGGCAGTGTTACATTCCCTCTGGAGGGCTCCAAGGAGAATCTAGCTTGCCTCTTCCTGCTTCTGGTGGCTGTCAGCATTCCCTGTCATTCTTGGCTTATGGCCACATCACTGCAGTCTCTGCCTCTGTTGTTAATAACCTTCTTCTGTGTGTGTCTTTGTCTTTTCCTCTTCTCTCTCTCAAATCTCCTCTGCCTTTCTTTTAAGGACAATTGTCACTGAATTTAGGGCCCACCTGAATAAACAAGGATCATCTCTTCATCCTAAGATTCTTAACTGAATTACATCTGTAAAGAACCTTTTTCCAAATAGGGTAAAACTCACAGGTTCCAGAAACAAAGACATAAACAATCTTTTGGGACCACCCTCCAGTCCACTACAGAGGTTCTTCCATAGGGCAGCATGCATTCGTGCTTTGTTTCTTTTCATTACCAAATATCATTCCATTGTATGGATATGCCACATTTATTATCCATGTTTTAGCTGATGGATATTTAGGCTGTGTCTCCTTTTTGGCTATTATGCTGCTATGAACATCCATGTGCAAGTTCTTGTGTTTTCGTTTCTCATCAGTATTTATCTGAAAGTAGAGCTGCTGAGTCACGTAATTGCTCTGTGTTTAACCTTTTTGGACCCTGACAAATTGTTTTCTCAGGTGACTATACTATCTTATGTGCCCCATCAACAACGTATGAGGTTCCAGTATCTCTATTTCCTCCCCAACACTTGATATCAGTGGTCTTTTTATATTACAGTCATTTTAGTGGGTCCTAAAGTGGCATCTCATTTTTGTGGTTTTAATTTGCATATTTCCTCTCTCTGTCATTGTAGAGAGCCTGGGAGCAGTCATGTCTCAATAGTAATAAGCATTTTTGCATTTCACCTACTTTCCAGATCTTGGCTTCTAAATAGATTTTCTTTTAAAGTAATCTGAGCCTTCTTGGGGATATGTCTGATTTCAAGACCAAAGCAGGGAAAGTTAAAGACAAGCCTGGAATATCTTGCTGTGACAGAAAGTAAGGACATGATCACAGAAAGATAGGGTTCTATCAAAAGGACATAGAAGAAAGCTTGTAGATGTTCCCACTGGCAACAGTATAGAACAATTTGATCATCAAAATAAATAATAATAGTAAAGTAATGTAGCCCATTGAATAAAATAGGAATCTTTTAGTCCACACTGATATAAATAAATAAATAAATAAATAAATAAATAAATAAATTCCTCCTTATGATAGAATGCCAACCAACAAAATACAGAATAATGGAATTGGAAATTCTCCATTTAACAGTTAGCGTAGATATAAATAACTTAAACAAAAACATTGCAAGAAACTAGTGAGTAAAAGTTGGACAGGGATATATATATTTACTGGTGTCAAAGTATCTTCCCACAAAAATACTTATTAATTACAAAGAGAAAAAGGAATTTTATAGTGGAGAAACCTGGACAGTGCCACCTTACTCCATTGAGCAAATCCAGGCATCGGGCAAACTGAAGCTGAATGCCACTCAAGGGTATGTAACACTGCACACTGGTCTATGCAACTTCTTCACATTATTGAGAAAACGCATTACATGAGCCCAAACTGGGGATGTCTACAAAATAACTGACCTGTGATCTTTTGAAATGATAAGGTCATGAGAGTCAAGGGAAGGCTGAGGACCTGTTCCCAGAGACTAGACAAACCTGGATGCAACACATGATCCTGAATGGATCCTTTTCCTATAAAGTACACTCCTGGGAGAACTGGCAAAACTTAAAGGGTGTATGGAAGTTCTTCATACTGTTCTTGCACTATTCAGTGAGTTTGACATGATTTCAAATGAAAAAGGATAAAAATTATGTTGTTAGATTGTACCATTGAAATAAATCCTATTTGGTAACATGGATTATGATTTGATACTCTCTTTATTAGGTTTTGATATTAAAATTCTCCTGGCTTCATCAAATGAATTGAGGTGCTTTCTATTTATCTTGCAATTATTCAATTATTTACTTTATAATTTTGCTAGAATTCAGATATGAAGAAATTTGATTCTGCTACCTTTGTAAAATACTAAATCTTTAATCACAAAAAAAATTCTTCTACAGTGGTTTATTCAAATTTCCTGTCTTTACTTGGGTTAATTGTTATACATATTGTTTGCTAGGAAATCATGTAGGTTTCAGATTTCAAATTTATTATAAATTTGCACATATGTGTTCTTTTATTTATTTTCTTCTCTTTGGTATTTGTCTTTACATACTCTTTCTCATTCACAATCTTATATATATTTTGTTCTCCCTGTTTTCCTTAATGTCAAATAAAAATGACATTCTCCTTTTGTAAATCAAATCAAAATCAAATGATGTGATTTTGAGCTTTTTAATTTTTATAAGCTATTTTTGTTTTCTATTTCTTTAATCTTAAGTTTTATCTCTCAATTCCTTCTTCCTATTTTGTTTTTGTTGTTCTTTTTCTAATTGATGTAAATGATTATAAAGCTTCTATATTTTAACATCTTTATTTTTTAATAATAAGGAATTTAAGGTTATACTTTTTTTCTGTGAATGTGGCTTTTACCAAATACTATAAGCTTTGGTAGGAATTTTTTTTTCATTGCTTTCTAGATAATGTTAAATTTTTCATTGCTTTTTTTGACAGTTTTTAACTTTTTCTTTGAATTCAAAAGAAAGCTTGATATGTAATTCTTGATTCCAGTGTAAAGTTTTTGTATCCTTTTTATTTATTTCTAAATTTACTGGATTATAATCAGAAAATCATAATAAAAAATACAGAAGTAGTTTTTAGAAATCTTCCATGGGATATTAAAAAAAGGAATTTCTATATTTGAGGAACTTAAAGCTCTCTCTAAATCTCTATACAGTTGGTTCTCATTATTCACAGTAGTTATGTCCCCTAAAGACACTGTGAGACTGAACCTTTGCTCCTTGGAGAGATACAGGGGTTAGGTTCCTGTGAACTTCTGGTTACATTTTTGTCAACCAATCAATACATAACTGTCCTTTATGTGTGCTTCTGTTTAAAGGCACCTTTTTTAATATATACTGGTGATTCATTAACATTGAATCCACAGTCAACATCACAGTAACTCATGCCTGGATGAAGTTTATCTACCATATATGTTTTCTCCGTAAGGCACATCACAGCCTTCTGGGCACTTCAGAACTTGGGGACCATTTTAAACAGTGAAGTCACCAACAAAATGCACAAAAAAATGCCAAAAACCTGACACTGAATAGACTGGGAAAAGGACACGTCTATAATATGAGAGCTGAAACAAGAAGGCAGAATGACTGCTCATTTGACCTCAAGTTTTTCACCATTCTGCACATGTCTGTGACTGCAAAAGTGCCACAAGTATTGACATGAGGTTTACAGACACATTTTAGCAAGGGGGCAAATTCACAAATATAGAATCTACAAATAATGAGAATGATCATATTTATATAAACAAGCTTTGTGATTGTATTATTTGATTCCTCTATGTCTTTTTCTATCTACCTACATTCATTTGTCTATCAGAATTGGCTAATCCTGATATTCATGTCCTTTACTATAATATTTTGTTTAACAGTTGCATTTCTAATAATTTTAAAAAAATGTTTAGCTGCTGTGTTGCTTCACATAGACACTTAGGACTGTTTTATTTTCTTCATAAATTTTACTTTTTATCATTACATGGTGTCCCTCTTTTTTCTGTTTAAAGATCTTTTTTAACATTTTGTTTACAGATTTTAAACTTAAAGTCCATGTTCCATGGTATTAATAGCACCACACCTGCTGTAAGATTTTGCTCTCCTTTTACATTTTATTAGTTTTTAATGTGTTTTCCCACCTCTCATAAAATCAAAGAGATATTTCCCTAGTATTACATAAAAGAAGATGCCAACTCTTTCCCTGCTGAGACGTTTTATTATTCCACTGTTTCTCCCCACCCATGGTATTCAACATGACGAAGACTTCGGTTGCAATTTCCTCCTTACTCTCCTCCCAAGAGATGAAGCCTTTGGAATATTGGAATATTTTTGCTTCCTTCTTTTTCATGCCTTTTCATTTCTTTAGTTTTCCTGAGGTGGTTTAGTTCTTTAAATTCCAGATTACTATTAGACATTTCCTTTTTAGTACACTTCTCTATTTCTGGGATCTGTATTTAGTACACATTCCCAGTATATCACTGTTCACTTATTTTTAATCAAACATCCTAAGTTTGTTGCTCACTATGGCTGTCTCTCCTCTTCAAGTTTCTATTTTGTTTGTTTTTAATTAATAAGATCTTTTTCTAGTATTTTTCCCAGATGAGTAATGAGATGTGTGACTTCTCTGAATCCTTACGTATCTGCAAACACCTTTCTTGTATCCTAACAGGTGAAATAAATTTTTAAGTTGGAAATGTATTCCATTGTCCTCTAGCTTCCAGTGTTGTAAAGGAGAATTTCATGATAGTCTAATCTCTTCCTTTATAAATAACTTACAAGCTTCTATACAGAAATAATATTTTATTTTATTACTTTATATATTAATTTATCTTTGGAGTTCAAATTTTTTGCCCAGGATATGTCATGTCATATATATATATATATATAGTCATATATGTATATACACACACATACATACACACACATATAAATATAATATATACACAAAAATAGATATAGATAGATACATGTGTATGTATTTATAGCTAATTATCTATATATGATGAGAAAAGATCTATATCTATCTCTATGCCTGAAACTTGGTATCCTTTCTTCAATCCAGGGAAATATTTTTTTGTCTGTATGCTTCATTTTGTTTTATTTAAATATCCTCTCCTACATGTGCACATCTTCTTTTTCTGAAACTCCAAATAGTCTCATGTCAGTGTCCTGAAACCTCTCTTCCATCTCTGGACTCATGAACTACATTTTTTTCCCTGTGAGCTTTGTAATATTCTTGCATCCAGTTTCCAGGCTACTAGTTGAGTTTCAACAAAAACCATTTTCTTCACTAATGAATTTTAAATTTAAAAATCATGTTTTTGTTGTTGCTGCTTTTAAATCCAGGAAATCTATTTTGTGTAGCCCTTGTGTCTGATTAGGTACTTCTGTTATCCTTTCTGTCCAAGTTTAAGCTGTGTTCCCCGTCCTACAGCAACTCTAATTCTTAGGAAGCCTCTTCTGAATGCTCAGCTTGTTCCTCTCTCTGGCTGCTTGGTCTTGAGTGATCTGCTCTTCAGAGCTCAGCTCCAGCTGCTGGTATATGTCAAGCAGTGACAGTTCAGTGAATGGTGGCCTGCCTAGAAGTCTCTAGCCGTGAGGACTCACATGGGGACATCAGGCAGACTGTCAGGGCCCTTTAAGGCAGCAGGAGGAAGGCTGTCTGTGCCTTATCTTCTCATGCTCTTTTAGGAGAGGGATGACTCAGGCTACCTCTTTAGCCACACCCGAGGGCCAGGAAGAACATGCACACTTCCCTGGGTGGAGGGCAATCTCCCATGCCATGCCTAACTTCACCCATTTTGTTCTTTTGCTTATGTCTATTTTCTTATTTTTCTATATATTTGTATTTTTTTGAGAAAGTAATTTAATCTGAAATGTCACTGCCCTCTTCTTTCTGCTTCTAAGCTCCCTTATTCCTTAAGATAAGGAAAGACTATCCTAGAACTTCTCTGTTACCAATTTACATTTAGTGAAATTAAGGAGGGGAGAAAAGCTCCTGGGGAAGAAGAGGTTCTATTTGATATGAGGGGATATCACTTAATAACTGAGAAATGTCTAATTTACCTTAAACCTCAGGAATATATGCTTTAACATCTACACTAAAGAAAGATCGGAAGCAGAATTTGAAAGTGGAGCCCACAATGCACCTAAAATTCATGTAAGGGCCTGTTTCTAGAAGAAAACATATGAAAATGATTATTCCCGTGTTTACAAGTCTTGTTTTTAATATATGAATTAACATTTTAAATTGACTTTTGGAAAAAGTGAAGCACAGCTACATTGTTTTGCTAGACTGTGGTCCTACCTACAGTTCTGTTGGGAACATCAAGTTCTGTAGCCTCCAAGCAGTACTGGGCCCTTACAGAAAATATGCATTATTTTTCTTTCTTTCTTTTTTATTTTTACTTTACTTTTTTATTGAAGTAAAATAAAAACATAAAATCGCATGTTTGGGGGAGGGTATAGCTCAGTGGTAGAGGGCATGCCTAGCATGCACAAGATCCTGGATTCAATCCCCAGTATCTCCATTGAAAAAGTAAATAAATAAACCTAATTACCTCCCCCCAAATTAATTAATTAATTAAAGATGTGAAATTGTAAAAAAAAAAAACTCAAATAAAATCACACATTTTATGTTTTTATTTTACATAAAACACAACATACAATCAATCATTTTTAAAGTGAACAATTTAGTGGCAATAAATATCTTCTCAGTGTTATGTAACAACCACCTCCACTAAGTTCCAAAACATTTTCATCACCCCAAAAGGAAACTCTGTATGCATTAAGCAGTTGTTGCTAACTCTCTTTTTTCCTCAGCCTTTGGCAACAACCAATCTGCTTTCTGTCTCTATTATAGAGTTACCTGTTCTGAATACTTCACATAAATGGAATGATACAGTATGTGACTTTGTGTCTGCTTTCTTTCACTTAACATGTTTTCAAGATTCATCCATGTTGTGGCACATATCAGTACTTTCTTTCTTTTTATGACTGAGTAGTATCCCATTGTATGTATATAGCACAATTTGTTCATCCATTCATCCATTGCTGAACATTTCAATTGTTTCTACCTTTGGGCTATTGAAAATGGTGCTGCTATGAAAAATGTGTACAAGTGTTTGTTTGAGTATCTGTTTTCAATATTTTTGGGTATCTAGAAGTGGAATTGCTGGATCATATGTTAAGTCTTTATTTGACTTTTTGAGGAATTCTATTTGATTTTTTTTTTCACTTAACTAGCATGTGGCACTTAACCTCTGTTTATTTCTATTAGATCAGTGAATTAACAGTCAGTCATATAGTATTATTAGAAAAATAATTATACATGTTCCTCACCACAGTTCAGCTTGTGGAGCATTTTCTCTTCCCTTATTTTCCCTAAAACTGCTTAATAAAGAAGTAAGGATACTAAGAACCCCTGCTGTTCCAAAGTACATTTTAGAAACCAGATCTTCCAGTATAGAACTGGGAAACTTGCTGATAATCAGTAAGAGACTGACAAACACTTGAGCTACAAATTCTCACATTGTATTAATTATCTAATAATTCCAGGTGGGGAGGGGAGGGGTAGTGAAGCAAATAGAATAAGGAAATTTATGCAATTTTCATGAAATGTTAAAACTGAATCGTTGAAATCCAGATAGCACCAGTTAATTTTTAATCCATACTCTTTGAAATCAAAACATAAGTGGACGAATCTTATAGAGCATAATTTTTAAGGAGAACACCCTTTTAAAATATTTTTAACCCTTTTTAAACATTTTTCAGAAGTGCACACACATACACATTAATATATACACATGCTCGGGCTGTTTTTCTTTTTAAGAGAGGACCAGCAGTCTTAAGACAATTTGGTTTATTTTAAAAGCATAACTTTGATATTCTATTTCAATTTCCGTTTTCTCCTCTTTTGCTTGCACTCGCGCTCGCTCGCCCTCTCTCTTTCTCTCTCTGTCTCAGTTGTTTTGAATGACAAAGAAGACACATCGAGAGGGGCAAAGAGTGCTTCAGGGGAAACTCAGGGGATATAACCACCTAATTATGAATTTCCTGAATGTGCAATTTGACCAGCAGCAACTGGACATGGTTAGTACAGTGGGCCTCACCTCCAGCTGTTCTACAAAAACAAATCAGTGAAGGGTTTCCAAGGCACATTTTCCTTTGGACTTGTTTTAAGTTTTAACAATGCTAATAGTGCAATGTTGCTTTTTTTTTTTTTAAGTAGGTGACAGATTGTCTGAAAAGAAGCAAGAGTTTCCTACAACGAAAGAACTAGCCCATGGAGCATATACTTCTGCTTGAGGCAAATGCATTTGAATCTGTGTAAGAAAATAAAAACTGCAAATCTGTCTCCTTGTAGGTGGAACCAAAGCTAGAAATGTGTGCTCTGGAGGCAACTGTAAAATCATATTTCATTCTGGCATAGGGGCCAATGATTGTGTTGTGTGAGTAATGCATATATGTAATCCATGCGGTAAGCTTTGAGAACTGAGAAAAAGTCAGTGTTATTCACTGAGGTTTGGCAAGCAGGAACCATTCATTTAGAAAAATTTACATGGGCTGAAACAATGTAAAAAATGTACCGTCCATTTTGTCATCTTGTGAACATAGCAAAAACCACAGCACTCCCATCAGTACAAAGACAGGGAGAAAAATCTCTTTTAGCCTGTTTCCTAGTTTATACTCATAGAAGAATGATTGCTCTCGTACAATAAGGGAATTTATGCTTAGTGCGTACTGTCTTTCACCAAATCAAGAGTCCAAATGAACCAGAGACCCCAAAAAATTTTGACAATATGATACACTAAAGGGAGAGCCCAGAGCTTCATGTATTTTATTGTCAGTGTGCTTTTAGCTACGGATTCTTGAATTTCAAAGCAATTGTAAAAATCTTCACTAAGTTCATAGCAGCATACATATTCTATGGTAGAAACAAACATGAAGATAAATGAACTTGGAGAACCCAGTTAATCTTTGTGAATAGCAAGATACTATTTTGACATTAAATTTTTTTTTAATTCAAAGGCATTTTTTAAAATACTCTTTAGGTCATAAAAGGGGCTCAAAAGTAATCTAGAGCAGGCCAGGGAAGAGAGTCTGGGCAATTGGTGAGTGAAATTGGGAGTGAGAGTGGACAGTATTCAAAATGTCTTCTGTTTGTTTGTTTGGGGGGGTGGGGTTAGGTAATTAGGTTTATTATTTATTTATTTTTTATTGGAGATACTGGGAATTGAACCCAGGACATCGTTCATGCTAAGCACTCTACCACTGAACTGTACCCTACCCCCCCAAAAAAGGGTGCTGTCTTTTGACTTCAGTTTCTAAAAGCTTTACAAACTGACCTCTGATGTTTCAAACTCATCTTTCACACTGCTTCCTCTAATGTCTTTTTATCAGTCTTATCTGCCATGTCAATTTAATGGCTCTAAAATTCCTGAGGGGAATTTCCATTTCCACCTAGATAGAATTAACTGCTAACAGGAATTTCCTTCCCACCATAAAACAGCTAGAAAATCAACGCAAAATATATGAAATAGCAACTTTCAGACATTGGACCAACTGGATCCCTGAAAGAATCCCTGTGGTTAGCCCAGATTGCCACCTTGAGAAAGGCACCGCACAGGGAGAAGGACCCCAGCATCTTGCTGAGCTGAGGAAACAGGTCAGTCTGGGGAGGCCAGGCAGCTATACTCTTAAGAGCAGAATTCAAGAGAGAGAGAGTGCTAAGCAGAGAAAGAGGCCCAGAAGTCTGCATTGGAGTCCTTTTGAGTTTTTGTTGAATATCCACCTGTGTATGCATAAGGTGGAACCTCTTATTGTTGGACATGAAAAATCTTCTGTGGAAAGAAAGACTAATTACTGAGAAGCTGTAAGGTGAACAATTCCCAGAAATCACATTAATGTTTGACCAAAAATGTTTGAATTCCCTCCATCCAAGTGGAGAAATCTGGTTGAATACTGAACCATTTAGCAGAAATCTGAGAAGGGCCATGCCTTAGAAGTGAGGCTAAATTAACTTGAGAATTAAGATTATTCTTGAAGCTCCCTAGAAAAGTTTAAAAACAAACCTCAATATGATAAAAGCTAACTTCAAGTAACCTCACTGCTTGCCAGAAAAAGTCTAGCATTCTTTAAAGGAACACAATAAAATTTAGTACTAAATAATGCAAAATTCAAAATCGTCTTTATCTAATTAAAAAAAAAAAAACACCAGACATACAAGGAGATAGAAAAATGTGACACATAACTAAGTGAAAAAAAATAGTAAATTGAAACAAATTCTGAAATAACAGTAATGGAATTAGCAGACATATATGCTAAAATACCTACTATAAATATGCACTGTGTGTTCACAAATATATAATACAACATACACATAGGAAGTAAAAAAGGAAAGATACGAATAAAGTCTCAAATAAAACTTATAGAGATGAAAAATGATATTTTAAATAAAATTTATCCTGAAGAAGTGAAAAAAGGAAGAAAGAACAATGAGGCAAATAGAAAAGCAATAGCAAAATGGTAGATTTATACCCAACTATATAAATAATTACATTAAAATTAAATGGCCCAAACATTTCAAATAAAAATCAGAGATTGTAGGACAGAATAAAAAAGTAAAACCCACCTGATTTTTTAAAATCTGGTGTGTGTATATATATATATATGCCATGTAGTATTATTTAGCTATAAAAAAGAATGAAATTCTGGTGCATGCTATAATATGGTTGAACCATAAAAACATTATGCTAAGTGAAAAAAGCCAACACAAAAGAACAAAAGTTCTACTTATATGAGGGACCTAAAATAGATAAATTCATAAAGACAAAAGTAGAATAGAAGTTACCAGGGGTGCTGTGTTGACAGGCGTGAGAAGCTATTGTTTTATAGATGCTACAGAATTTCTGTTTGGATTTGATTTTAAAATTCTGGAAATGGATAGTGATGTGGTTGCACAACAATATGAATGTAGTTGGTGCCCTGAAATGTGCACTTCCAAACAGTAAAAATGGTAAATTTTATGTTGTGTACATTTTACTATATAATATCATAACATAACATTTTTATGTTATTTATATTTCACATTAAAAACGGGGAAAAGGCCCAACTATATTCCACCTATTTATAAGCCCACTTTAAATATAAAGACAGATAATTTTAAATAAAATAGTAATAAAACAATATACCATGAAAACACTAAAGATAGTTGAAATGGTTCTATTTGTATCAGATGAATTTGAATTCAGAACAAGGGAGAAAGAATACTTCATAATTATAATGAGTTCAATTCATTAGGAAGACATAACAATCTTAAATATTCATTCACTTAAAAACAGAGATTCAAAATATGTGAAGCAAAAATTGATAAAATGGAAAGGAAAAACAAACAAATCTTTAATTACACAGTCTTACAGAGGTATTGTAGATTTGGTTCCAGACCCCACAATAAAGTAAATATTGCAATAAAACAAGTCACACAGATTTTTTGGTTTCCCAGTGTGTATAAAATTTATCTTTATACTATACTGTAGTCTGTTAAGTGTACAAAAGCTTTCAAGACTCATCCAGGTTGTAGCATATATCAGTTCTTAATTCGTTTTTACAGTTGAATAGTATTTCACTGTATGGATATACAGTTGACCCTTGAATAAAGCAAGGATTAATCTGCATATAATTTATAGTTGACCCTGCTTATCTGTGGTTCCTTCACATCCACAGATTTGACCAACCACAGACCAAGTGGTACTGTAATATTTACTGCTGAAAAATGTCTCCATAGAAGTGGATCCATGCAGTTCAATCTCGTGTTGTTCAAAGGTCAGCTGTACCACATTTTGCTTATCTTTTTATAAGTTGATGAACATATGGGTTGTTTCCACTTTTTGGACTAACACTGCTATGATCGTTCATATACAAGTTTTCACGTAGACATGTGTTTTCATTTGTTTTGAGTGTATACTGAGAATAGAATTGCTGGCTCATAGGATAACTTTGTTTAACTTTCCAAGGAACTGCCAAACTGTTTTCCAAAGTGGCTGTCTGTTGTACATTCCCCTCAGCAATGCATGAGTGTTCCACTTTCTCCACATCTTCACTGACTCCTGTTGCTGTCTGTCTTTTTGATTAAATGAGAAATGGTGATAAGATTGGTTTAACATATGAAAATCAATCCTATCAGTAGAGTTAAAAAAAAAACCCATGTGATTATCTCAATAGATGCAGCAAAAGAATCTGACAAAATTCAATACCCATTCTTTATTTAAAAAGAAAACAAAACTCTAAGCAAACCACAAGTAGAAACTTCCACAATTTGAAGAGGGCATCCCTACAGCTCACGTCCCTATACCTGACATCACTGTTAATGATGGAAGATGCAATACACTTCCCTTAAGACTGGGTAAAAAGCAAGGATATCTGTTCCTTCCACTTCTATTCAACACTGCACTGGGAGGCCTAATCAGTAGAATAAAGTAAGAAAAAGAAATAAAAGGCAAGCAGATTGCAAAGGAAGAAGTAAAATTGTATTTACTCACAGAGAACATAATCATGTACATGGAAAAGGTTAAGAAATCTCCAAAAACACTACAAGATCTCAGTTTAGGAAAACTACAGGAAACTATGTCAGTATATAAAAATCAATTGTCATATCAGCCACAATTAGAAATTGAAAATTTTAAATACCATTTACAACAGCATCAAAAACATAATATACTTAAGGAAAATTTAAACAAAAAACGAACTAAACTCATACACTGAAAATTACAAAAGACTACTCAGAAAATTAAAGAAGGCCTCCATAATTAAAGAGACATACTATACAGTTTTCCCCAGATTTACCTATTGATTCAATATAATACCAACCAAAACCCCAGAAGATTTTTGTTTAGAAATTAAAAAATTGATTATAAATTTTATGTGGTAATGCAAAAAATCTAAAATAGGAAAAACAGTTTTGAAAAGGAAGAATAAAGTAGGGGGAGACATACTACCTGTTTCAAGATTAACTGTAAAGCTACGTTAATCAAGATTATGGTGCCTGTGTAAGAATACACATAGAGATCAGTGACACAGAATAGAGTCTAAAGATAGACTCGTACATAAAAGGATCATTGATTTTTGACAAAAATATACCAAGGTAATTCAGTAATGAAATAACTGTATTTTCAACAAATGATGATGGAACCATTGTATTTCCAGTTGAAAAAATATGAACTTTGACCTTTATCTTACACCATATTCAAAACTTACCTCCAAATGGATATAGACCCAAGTGTAAGAGCTAAAATACTAAAACTTCTAGGAGAAAATCTTTGTAACCTTCAGTTGGACTAAGATTTTTTTAGATAGGATGCAAAAAGCCTGAACCAAAAGAAAGAAAGAATAAATTGGACTTCATCAAGATTAATAACTTTTCCTCTTAGAATGATACTGTTTAGAAAATAAAATTCAAGCCATGGATTTTTATAAAGTATTTGCAAAACATAATCCTGATAAAGGACTTTTATCCAGACAATATAAAGAATGTTATAACTCATAGAACAACTCATGGAAAATGGAGAAAAGATTTGAACAGATACTTCACTAAAGAAGCTAAGGGAACAACAAACATGAAAACATGCTCAAAATCCAAAATCATTAGTCATTAGGAAAGTGCAAGTTAAAACTGTGATGATATACACTGTAGGTCTATGAGAGGGCTCCAGTTTAAAGACTTACAACACATAATGTCAACAAGGGTGTGGAGCAACTGGAAATCTCATACATTGCTGGTAGGAATGAAAATAGCACACCCATTTTGGCAAAGAGCTTGGCAATTTCTTAAAAAGTTAAATATGCACTGACCGTGTAACCTAGCAATTTGACTCCTATGTATTTACCCAAGATAAATGAACACATGTCCACAAAAACATTTGTTAAATGGTCATAGCAGCTTCAAGATAACAAACATTTAGAAACAAGGTAAATGTCCATTAATAAACAATGGATAAATAAGTTTGGTATATCTGTTCAATAGACTACTATTGACAGGTATGTAGAAATGAACAACTGATACATGCTATGACAGTGATGAATTGCAAAAACGTTGTGCTGAGTGAAAGAAGCCAGACATAAAATGTATGATTACACTTATATGAAATTCTAGATTTAGTAACCAAAATCAGATTAGTGGTAAGCTAGGGCTGGGGGCAGGAGCAGGTGATTGGAATGGAGCAAAATGAGACTTTGTAGGGTAACAAAAATGTGCAGTATCTTGATTAGTTACATGGGTATATTCATTTGTCAAAATTCAAGAAAATGTACATTTAAAATAGATCCTTTTTATTATATGTAAACTATACCTCAAGAAACTTGATTTTAAAAAAATTGTACAGAAGGCAATCATTCTTGGGGTGAGAGAAATGGCTCAGTGGTAGAGCCCATGCTTAGCATGCATGAGTTCTGGCTTCAATCCCCAATACCTCCCCCAAATATAAATACATGAATAAACCTAATTACCTCTGCCTCAAAAAAAAAGCAATCATTTTGAAGAATGTGTTTCTCCCCAACAGCTTGGCTGCTTCTTTTCTTTTCTTTTCTTTTTTTCTTCTCTTTTCTTCTCTTTTCTCTTCCCTTTCTTTCTTCCTTCCTTTCTTTCTTCCTTCCTTTTACTTTCTTTCTTTTTCTTTTCTTTCTTTCTTTTTCTTTCTCTCTTTCCTTTCTTTCTTTTTATTGTCACTGACTTTTTCTAATTTATTTTTATTTTTTAAATTGAAGTATAGCTGATTAACAATATTGTATTTGTTTCTGATGTACAGCAAAGTGATTCAGTTATATGTACATGTACACATGTTATGCATATATACTCTTTTTCAGATTTTTTCCATTATGATTTATTACAGGATATTGAATATAGTTCCCTGTGCTACACAGTAGGACCTTTACAGTTGTTTATCTATGTTATATATAAGTTTATATTTGCTAATCCCAAAATCCTTAATTTATCACCACCCCACCACCTTTCCCCTTTGGTTACCATAAGTTTGTTTTCTATGTCTGAGTGTCTGTTTCTGTTTCATAAGTAAGTTCATTTGTATTGTATTTTAGATTCTGCATATAAATGATATCATATGTTATTGGTCTTCCCATTTCTGACTTACTTCACTTAGTATGATAATCTCTAGGTCCATCCATGTTGCTGCAAATGGCAAAATTTTGCTCTATTTTGTGGCCGAGTAGTATTCCATTGTATATATATCCCACATCTTTTTTTTTTTTAACATATTTTAATTGAGTTAGTCATTTTACAATCTTGTGTCAAATTCCAGTGTAGAGCACAATTTTTCAGTTCTACGTGAACATACATATATTCATTGTCACATTTTTTTTTCGCTGTGAGCTACCACAAGATCTTGTATGTATTTCCCTGTGCTATATAGTATAATCTTGTTATTCTATTCTGCATATGCCTGTCAGTATCTACAAAATTTGAAATCCCAGTCTGTCCCTTCCCACCCCCTCCCCCCTTGGCAACCACAAGTTTGTATTCTATCTTACGAGTCTGTTTCTGTTTGTATTTATGTTCTTTTGTTTTTTTTAGATTACACATATGAGCTATCTCATATGGTATTTTTCTTTCTCTTTCTAGCTTGCTTCACTTAGAATGACATTCTCCAGGGACATCCATGTTGCTGCAAATGACGTTATGTTGTTGTTTTTGTGCCTGAATAGTATTCCATTGTATAAATATATCACATCTTCTTTATCCAGTCATCTGTTGATGGACATTTAGGCTGTTTCCATGTCTTGGCTATTGTAAATAATGCTGCTATGAACATTGGGGTGCAGATGTCATTTTGAAGTAGGGTTCCTTCTGGATATATGCCCAGGAGTGGGATTCCTGAGTCATATGGTAAGTCTATTCCTAGTCTTTTGAGGAATCTCCATACTGTTTTCCACAGTGGCTGCACCAAACTGCATTCCCAGTAACAGTGTAGGAGGGTTCCCTTTTCTCCACAGCCTCTCCAGCATTTGTCATTTGTGGGCTTTTGAATGATGGCCATTCTAGCTGGTGTGAGGTGGTACCTCATTGTAGTTTTGATTTGCATTTCTCTGATAATTAGTGATATTGAGCATTCTTTCATGTGCCTGTTGGTCATTTGTATTTCTTCCTTGGAGAATTGCTTGTTTAGGTCTTCTGCCCATTTTTGGATTGGGTTGACTGTTTTTTTCTTATTATGTCATATGAGCTACTTATATATTCTGGAGATCAAGCCTTTGTTGGTTTCATCGTTTGCAAAAATTTTCTCCCATTCCTTAGGTTGTCATTTGTTTTGTTTATGATTTCCTTTGCTGTGCAGAAGCTTGTAAGTTCAATTAGGTCCCATTTGTTTATTCTTCCTTTTATTTCTGTTGCTTGGGTAGACTGCCCTAGGAGAGCATTTTTGAGATGTATGTCCGATAATGTTTTGCCTATGTTTTCTTCTAGAAGGTTTATTGTATCTTGTCTTATGTTTAAGTCTTCGATCCATTTTGAGTTTATTTTTGTGTATGCTATAAGGGAGTGTTCTAGCTTCATTGCTTTACATGCTGCTGTCCAGTTTTCCCAACACCATTTGCCGAAGAGACTGTCTTTATTCCATTGTATATTCTTGCCTCCTTTGTCAAAGATTAGTTGACCAAAAATTTGTGGGTTCATTTCTGGGCTCTCTATTCTGTTCCATTGGTCCATATGTCTGTTTTTGTACCAAGACCATGCTGTCTTGATGACTGTAGCTCTATAGTATTGTCTGAAGTCTGGGAGAGTTATTCCTCCAGCCTCTTTCTCTTTCTTCAGTAATGCTTTGGCAATTCTAGGTCTTTTGTGGTTCCATACAAATTTTATTATGATTTGTTCTAGTTCTGCGAAATATGTCTTGGGTAATTTGATAGGGATTGCATTAAACCTGTAGATTGCCTTGGGCAGTGTGACCATTTTAACAATATTGATTCTTCCAATCCAGGAGCATGAGATATCTTTCCATTTTTTTAAGTCTTCTTTAATTTCCTTCATCAATGTTTTATAGTTTTCCGTGTATAAGTCTTTCACTTTCTTGGTTAGATGTATTCCTAGGTATTTGGGTGCTATTTTAAAGGGGATTGTTTCTTTACTTTCTTTTTCTGTTGATTCATTGTTAGTGTAAAGAAATGCAACTGATTTTTGAACGTTAATCTTGTAACCTGCTACCTTGCTGAATTCTTCAATTAGTTCTAGTAGTTTTTTGTGGAGCTTTTAGGGTTTTCTATGTATAATATCATGTCATAGGCATATAGTGACTCTTTTACCTCTTCTTTTCCAATTTGGATCCCTTTTATTTCTCTCTCTTGCCTGAATGCTGTAGCTAGGACTTCCAAGACTGTGTTGAATAGGAGTGGTGGTAGTGGGCAGCCTTGTCTTGTCCCAGATTTTAGTGGGAAGCTTTTGAGTTTTTCACCATTGAGTAGTATGCTGGCTGTAGGTATGTCATATATGGCTTTTATTATGTTGAGATATGTTCTCTCTATACCCATTTCAGTGAGAGTTTTTATCATAAATGGGTGTTGAATTTTATCAAATGCTTTTTCTGCATATTGAGATGATCATGTGGTTTTTGTCCTTTCTCCTATTGATATGATGTATTACATTGATTGATTCGTGCATGTTGAACCACTTTTGTGTCCCTGGGATGAACCCCACTTGATCGTGATGTGTAATCTTTTTTATGTGCTGTTGGATCCTATTTGCTAATATTTTCCCACATCTTCTTTATCCATTCATCTGTCAATGGACATTTAGGTTGCTTCCATGTCTTGGCTATTGTAAATAGTGGTGTTATGAACGTTGGGGTGCATGCATCTTTTTGAATTATAGATTTCTCCTGATATATGCCCAGGAGTGGGATTGCTGGATTATATGTAAGTCTATTTTTAGTTTTTTAAGGAATCTCCAAACTGTTTTCCATAGTAGCTGAACCAAATTATTCCCACCAACAGCGTAGGAAGTTTTGTTTTTCTCCACACCCTCTCCAGCATTTGTTATTTGTGGACTTTTTAATAATGGCCATTCTTACTGATGTGAGGTGTTACTCATTGTAGTTTTGATTTGCATTTCTCTAATAGTTAGCAGCTATTTCACTTTTTCTACCTTGACTTCCCCTCCCCCACAATCATCCTGTTTCTGCTCTTAAGTCACAGCCTTCTTTCATTTGCCGGCTCTCCAAATATTTGAAGAGGTCTCTGTCAATGGTTTCCTTCACCCACCCACCCACCCCCACCAAAATCTCCTCTTCTCCAGGTTAAATATTGCCAGTTCTTCAGTCATTCACATCTGATGTAGTTTCTACCGTTGATAAAAGTGAAGCTGGAAGAGCTGTATGGCTTGTGCAGGAAGGTAAGATCTGGAAGGGTCATGAAGTTCCCAACAAAGGGAGGGATATTTGCAGGGCTGGGCAACCAAAACAAAAGAAACAGAAACATAAGTGTTTACAGTGGAGAAATGTGCAGGAGCCCAAATCCTGCATGGCCACATAAGCCATGGTCAAGATTTTATTTCTTCCTAAGCAGATTTTTAAAGTGGAAGAGATTGTAATCTACCCCAGGACAGTCTCCCAGCATTGGGCCCAGACAATTTTCTTCAATTAGTTTCCCCTGCTGCACACACCAGGGTACTGGTAGCTCCACAGTTCCATCATCCTTGACATAATTTCTCTTTCAAATTTCCTGCACCCTGTGAAGCACGGTGCCTTTTAAACAGCATTTACAATAGTTTTGTCTCCTGTATTCTCTTCTATGCATCCGCTCTCTTGGCTCAACTATGTGCAGGTTATTTAACTTGGACAGCTTATTCAACTTCTCTGTTTTCTCACCTGTAAAACAATGATAACCACTGTAATAGTTTCAGTGTTACTGTGGTGATTAAATATATTAATATATGTGAGATGCTTTGAACATTTCCAGTGCATAGTAAGCGATCTTTAAGTATTTTCTGTTACTATTTGCCCAAGGATAAAGAGGAAAATCTTGCAAGCTGCCAGACAGAATGAATTAGTTATCAGTAAAGAGGAGATAGGGAGGGGAAATAGGCTGGCAGTGAAATTCTCCTTTGTAACACTAGAAGGTAGAAGGCAATGGAATGTATTTCACTTGTCAAAATGAAAGAAAGATATTATTACATATATGTAAAATGCATGCCCCACCACATAGTAAGTGCTCTGTATGGCTTTTCTGTTATTATTATTACATAGGGCCACAGTCTGAGACTTGGAATCTATCTTCCTGGGTGATAACTGTCTCCTATCTACATTCCACACACACACACACACACATTCCACACATACAGGCATGGACTGCCACTTCTCACCTGACCCAACCTCCTCTGTTCTTTCCCATTTACATTTCAATTATTCCAGCCCCAGGAAGCCAGAAGAGGTCTCACATTCCATCTAAATTAATAAAGTATCTCTCCCAATTTTTCCAGGTTTGTGTCAGATATCAACAGATTTAGATTAGGGGAATAGAGAGAAAGAAAAGAAAAGAAGAATATACTTGGCCTACTCAAAATCGTCAGAAATGTAAGAATCCTAGAAAATACCAAAACCAGAAAAGATTTTGCCTGTTTCACGAGGAAATCTCCCTTGCTTTTATTTAATTTTAAATCTCCTAACTATAAAGGATTTCATGTAATTGGAAAGTTCATTATTTCATGATTTGTATGATTTTTATAGTAGTTATCCTATTCTTTGATGGGATTGGCATTATTTTGTTAAAAACCAGATTGTTTCATTATTGCTAAATTTGAGATTGTTTATGAAAATTGTAATTTGAAATTTTAAAATTTAAACTTTTTTGAAGAGGAAGAAAGGGTTACAAAGTCATCTAAAGTGTATTTGCCTAGAGTTTTATGTCTGAATTTTTATTCCAAGTCATTTAAGGGAAAAAGTATTCTTATGTTTCTGATTCATTTATGGTTGAATCATTAAATTGTTGTTTTTCTAGAAGCTATTTGATGTTCCACTAGCTTTTGAATCCTTTAAGACCGTTTAACGTCTTTTCCCCTCATTATAGACTTTTTGCTCTCTTAGTGGGCTTAATCAGTCAAGGATGTGCCTTTATTTAACCAACACTTATCAAATTGAACCATTTCATGAACAGGCTCACTCTTACCTCAGGGTCCTTACATTGGTGCTTTTCTGTACATGAGACACTCTTCCCTAAACATGGTTGGGGTTAGCTTTTGTATTTCATTTGTCTAAAAGTCGCCTTTTCAACAAGACTTACCCTGACCTCTGTGTTTAAAATTACAAAACTAAAATTTAATCTGTGACAACCCACACAAGTAATCATGTAAATTAGCACAAAAACAACTTAGTCAAGTAAAACTTAGAATCAAAAAATGTTGGAAGGACCTTGGAGTTTTTCTGGTCCAAATGTCTCTTTTTACAGATGAAGCCTGGAGAAGTTAAGTGGCTTCCCTCAGATTAGACAACCAGTTACATCCAGAAATCCAACAGGCGTCTCACACTGAACATGACCCCAAATGCACTCTTGTTGTTCCCTGAATCCTTTTCCCAGTTTTGGTTGATGGTAACACCATCCTTTCAGTTACCCAGGCCAAAAACCTTGGAGTCATTTTTATCTTCCTTTCCTTTACAGCCCAATATCTAATCTATCAACAAATCCTGTTTGCTCCATCTTCAAAATAGATACAGAATCCTCTGCCTCCTACTCTACCACACCTGTCTAAGTCGCCATCATCTCACACCTAGATTTCTGCAATAGTCTAACTGATCTCCCTGCTTCTACTCTTGCTCCCAACAGTCTATTCTCAAGGAGCAGTCAGAGTGACCCCTTTAAACCAAAGTCATTTCATGCCATTTTGCTCTCTTCCAAATCCTATAGCAGCTCCCCACTGCACTGAAGTAGTACCTCCAGAACCCTCCACCATTTGGTCTCCCATATCTTCCCAACCTTATCTTCTATTGCTCTACCCCTTTCTTGCTGCCCTCTAAATGTAGTGATCACCTCCTAGGCCTTGAACAATCCAGGCACACTCCCACCTTATGGTCTTTCCCTGGCTCTCTCCCCAGCCTGGAATGCTTTTCTTCTAGATATCTTTAAGGTTAATTCCACCTCTTTTGTTCAGAAGACTTCTTTTCAATGAGTCTATATCAATCTTCTTGTTGAAAATTACAAACTGTCCATTTACACCCCAGTGACACCTGATCTCTCCTATCTTGTTCATTTTTTAAAGAATATATCACCTTCTAATATAGTATATCATTTACTTATTCATTATATTTGTCTGTCTCCTCCCTGAAGGGCAAAGATCTTTGTCTGTTTTATCATTGTATCCCCAGTGCCTAGAATAGTGCCTGGCACAAAATAAGCATCCAGTAAATATTTGTTGCAAGAAAGAAAGGGAGAAGGAGAGAGAGAAAGGACAGGTCTCCTGTTCCCTAGACAGATGGTCACTGGAGTACCTTATGTTGCCTATAGCACATGGGCACAACTAACTTCACTGGAAAAAATTTTAACAAGTTGAAAACAACGTAGACCTTAGGCAAAAGCAGGAATTAGGTAATACTTATTTCCTTCTTCTTCATCAGGAAAAACTCCAACTCTGTATCTCTTATTCCATCCAGAATTTTTCCAATGGAGCTATCAGTTTACCTTAAATTATACAAATATTCTCACTACAGTTTTGTTTCAATATGTCACACCTCTGTAGGTTATTTACATCTTAAGAAAGAGAGCAGAAAAGGGTCCATACTTAGCCTGAAGGAATGAGTCTTCATTGGTAAAATTCCAGGCAGTATGGTATGTGAATGGTGGAAGAAGGCTCAGTTGCTCAACGTAAGTTATCTGTTTACTCAAGGTAAAATTAGCCCACTCATATGGATTTAACACACTGTTTTTAAAACAGCTTTAAACTAAACTGAAAAAAAAATTACAGAACAAATTCAAAATGGCAATGACTTAAGAGCCCAGATAAGGCAAGGTCAATGATCTGGTTTAGAAAGATATACTCAGTAAAAGGATTGTGACATTAGTAAAATATGGTTTGGCATAAACTTCTAATATGATGAAAGGTAAAACTACGTAACAGAAAAGTAGATGTGTGTACGAACTAAAAGAAGAATGGATTGAACTAAAGGATGGATGTAAATGAGATGAAAACTAAGATTTCTCTGATAAACAAATAAGAATTAAATCAATTTTCAAGTATTTTAGGTAAAACAATCCCTCTTGCTTTTTTTTAAACCAGCCTATATATTGCAAAACACTGAGAGAGACAAGGTCAAGTTAGGAACACGGACAGATAAGACACAGTAAAGACCAAAGCAGTACAAAAAATAGATTTGGCTTTGAGTGTGACATCAGGAAACAAAATGAATTGATTGATTTAGGTATGAAAATGATATAGCTTTGGAATGGGTTAGAAATTAGATTAAGTTTAATTCTAAGAATAAATATAATATAATACGATCATTTTGTGGGATAAATTGTGTATTATATATTTTTGCATACACACAAATTTCTGGAAGTGTACACAAAATTTATATAGTTACTCCTGAGGAAAAGATACGGAAGTTCAGATAGGGCATAGAAAAGGGAAACTTTCCATTTTGTGTGCTTCTATACTGTTTGAGTGTATTACTTTGAGGATATTATGTAGAAAAAGTTCAACAATTGTAAAGGATAATATTTTTTAAAAGTTTAAGGAAAGATAAAAGTCTTTATACTATTTAAGATCATACTTAATAATTATGAATAGTATTTCCCTTAGTAGTTATGCAACTTTAAATACTGAATTTAAATTTTATCTTTAAACTGAGTACCGTTTATACAAAGTCAAATGGGTAAGTGCTAATAATCCTTTGAATGGAACATAAATTCAACCCTGTTTTCATTTCTTTAATGACTTTAAACCAAGATGATAAAAAGGCACTTGTCTTTTTTGTTTCTGAATTTTAGCAAGTAAATAAAATTAAACCAAGAATAACTGTGCAAGCGTTACTCTTGTTAACCATGGCATACAAATATTTCAATTCTGTTTGCCAGTATTTATGGACCATTTCTAACAGGCTCTGCATCAGGGCCTATTGGATGCAGAACTGTCCTCAGCCCTTGGAGAGTTCACAGTGTAATGAGAGAGGTCACTGAGAGCACACACTTAAATCACAATAGGGTGTGATGTGTGCAAAAGAATGTGTGCAAGGTACAAAGGGAGCACAGAATAAGGAATGGTTATAATCTGGGTCAGGGAAAGTTTCACAGAGGAGAGTTGTGAAGGAAGAATAGGAAATTACTAACTGAACAAAGCTTGAGGAAAGGTAGGGCATTGGAGGCATGAAATATCCTGGTGTGTTCAGAGTACCATGTCCAGTTTGTTACTGCTGGAGGTTAGGGAGGGAGGAGGGGAGAAACAGAAAGAAGATGAGGCTGAAAAAGTGGACAAGCTGGAATGTGATGAGTCTTGGATACCAGGCTAGGGAAATTCGTCCATGAGGGCAGGAATGTGCCTTTCTTGTTCACTACCGACATCTCCAGCACAGTACCTGATGCATGATAAGTAGAGCATCAATAAATGTTTTTTGAATGAATAAATGAGCCCAAGATGAGGAGAAAACTGGAGCATGTAGCGCTAGATACCAAGGTCAGGGCAGGAGAGCTTTGCAACCGGGGTTGTGGATGGACACAGAAAAGGCAGGAGTTTCATATCCCTTAACACAGGCACATTTGTGAGTATGAAAAGCATTTATCTGTTAAACATAAATATATAAAATATCCCACAATTTTTGTAACCTGTTTTGTGATTCCTTAATTTTTGGCATACCCTGATCCTCAGCAGATGAAAACACACCCACAGTTACCTAGGTTCCAGCATCAGATGGTACAAGTCTAAAGACAAACCTGATCTAGGGAATAGAGCTGCACCATTAGTTGGTGGAGAAACCACTGCATTAAAAGGTCCCCCATCCCGCTTCTCTTTTTGCCATTTGGCTCATGACCTAAGCACTGTTGTAAACATGATGAACTCACCTGCTCCTCTTTCATACTGCTTCTTTCAAGAACTTTCATCTAAAGATGCCACTTGGGGAGAATGTTTTTACGGGGGTGATCCTGCTCCCCCTTGGCTGAGGCTCTGGTGCTTGACCCTCTCTCGATCTCTGGGAGGCCTTGAGTGGGAATCAAAGACCATTTCCGTGGAGTGCTGAGAGAAGAGTCTGACTGAAGCAAATTGAGGATGAGGAATGATTGTGATCCCAGAGACTGTGGCTCTGAAGCACATTCTTTGTTCTAAGAGCAAAATATGTTCTCTTTAGAGGGAGAAAAAAAGAATCAGAAAAAATTGGTAGCTTGGCTCTCTATGTGGAAAACTTTCTTGTGTTACAACAATAAAAGATCTACTGCATGCCTTTCTTAACTCTCCATCATGCTCACTTCACACTTTTCCTTTGCTTATCTGTTTCTGGAACACCCTCCCCATCCTCTCTGCTTACTTAATGTCTGTTTCTACCAAATACCTATTCCTCTGCTTCTGGGAATATTTCACCACATTTCCTTTGAGAAGCCTCCTCCCCTGGTTTCAGTGAGATTGACTCCACTCTTAGCGCTACAGGTTGGCCCAGATTAGTTTAAAGCAGTCACCATAGTAGGAGGGTATAGCTCAGTGGTAGAGTGATGCCTAACATGCACAAGGTCCTGGGTTCAATCCCCAGTACCTCCATTAAATAAATAAATAAATAAATAAACCTTATTACCTCCCCCATCCCCCCCAAAAAACTTACATCAATCACTATACCCCTTTGCTTAGGCTACCATGATTGGCCTAAGGATTGACAGATAACCTAATCAGAGCCAAGGAGGTACTAGGGTGCATTTACCAGGGATTTGGGGAAAGAGATACTTCGTTGCTTTCTCTCAAGGCCTGCTAGAAAAGATTCTGTCTTCTCCTGGACAGTGTGTTGTGAAGCTAAAGGTCTAGAACTGCTGTAGACATTTTGCAGCCAGGAAAGGAAGATGGTAAAGAATAAAGCCAACACTCTCTCATTCCTTCTACCAGACTTGGGTACTTAGATGCTAAGTTATATCATTAGAGAATGGGCATAGTTACTCATCAATATTATGATAATGATAATATCATTATTGTCAATCAAGCCCATGGCTAAAGGACACTAGATTTAAATTCTGGAAATGCCATTTGCTAGGTATATGATCTGAGGAAAAGTCCTTAAATTTTCCATGCTTCTGTTTCCTCATCTGTGAAATGGGAATAATAAAAGCATATTATATTAGTTGCAGAGATTTTCACTTCCAGAAAGGCAGTAGACAAAGCTAATAGTGAAGATCCACCACAAACACTGATAAATTCTGGATAAAATATGAAAACCAACAATAAAGAATAAAGTGGCTTTACTCGTTAGTGAGTTAAATGTATATGTTGATGTATCTTTCAGTAATTAGATCTTCTGATAGATCCAACAAAAGAAAATAAACAAAAGTATCAAAGTTTAAAAAACATTTTTAATGCTTCTGGTCTAATATATATTTGGAACCTAATAATTAGACATACATATTTCTTGTATTTGCACTATTAGAAACAAATTGATCAAATACTGGCTCACAAAAAATTAAAAATCATTAATAGAACATTGTTACATTTAAAAATTTCAAAATATATTTATTAATAATTTATATTAATTAAGAACTAATAATGGAAATTGGAAAATAATTAGATCTAAATTTCAGTGAAATTGCTCCATATCAAAACTTGTTATATACAACTAAAGCAATACTTATAGTGAAACATAGTCTTAAATGAATGTTAGATAGTGATTTAATCAGAACAGGTTAAAAAAAAAGACAAATGAACTTATATATAAAACAGAAACAGACTCTCAGACACAGAAAACAAACTTATGGTTACCAAGGGGGAAGAGGGTAGGAAGAGATAAATTGGGAGTTTGAGATTTGCAGATACTGACTGGTATATATAAAATAGGTAAACAAGTTTATACTGTGTAGCACAGGAAACTATATTCGATATCTTATAGTAGCTTACAGTGAAAAAGAATGTGAAAATTAATATATGTATATTCATGTATGACTGAAGCAATGTGCTGTACACCAGAAACTGGCACAACATTGTAGACTGACTATACTTCAATAAAAATCAATCAATCAATCAACCAACCAACCAACCATTGAATAAAGCCAAAAAAAAAAAAACAGGAAGAAAGAAAGAAAGAAAAGTTTCTTTGTTTCACTATTTCTGCAAAGAATTTAGGATGCATCACGAAGACTTTTAAAAAACCTTTTTGTTGAAATATAACACAGAGAAAAGTACATAAACCATAAGCAAAAATATCTCCATAGATTTTATGTGGAAAAAGATCAAATGTGAAGAAAATTTATAATGTTAAAATTATAATCCACATCATTTTACACCCCAACAACAGTAAAAAAAAATTTATCTTTTCAACATGATACCACCATTGACATTCTATTTCCTAAGAATAGATATAAACCTAGCAAGCAAAGATGAGATAGCGTACCAAACAGAAAATGTAATCTAGTAAATAAGCAGAGGAAAGAACTGGTAAAAACAGTCATACCTGCTCTATATTCCAGGAAAAACCAGGGAATTATTAGATTATCACCTAGAGTTCTAGTAGAAAACAAGCAGGAAACTGAAGGGAGTTTAATGAAGGGACTATTTACAGAATATGGGCAGGTTTAAGGGAAAGCAACAGGGCGTGATGCAGCACTTGAGAATCTGTTACCACCTTGGGCATCCTGACAGGAGCTGTGACCTTTGGTAGAAAAACACAGCTAATGCTAGTCTGTGGCTTGACTTGGAGGGAGCCTGGAGACTAAATACTCAACCACACAATCTTCCTGTCATCCTACAACCAGTTGTACTTCATATGGTGAAACTCAACCAGAAGCTGGAGGGCAAGAAAGGGCTCCTGTTGACAGAGCCTACTAAAGGAGGTTGGCCTTCAGAGGCACAGAGCAAGAGAGAGAGTGGATTTGGAGGGAAATATCCAACATTCTAGCATTAGCAAGAAATGAAATAACATTGCTAGCCTCTTCAAACTACTGTGTTCAATTGGCTTGATTCTTACTTTCTCATAGTAAAACCAAAATATCTGGAGGACAACTAGTTTATTTCCAAAAATTCCAGTGATAGTAGCTAATGAAGTTCTTAATTTTCCATGTTAAGTCGGATCCTCTGAGAGGCAGATGTGAGCACGGATTAGACTGCAAGAGATTTACTGGGGGAAAGTCCAAGAGATGAAGGGGGATAGAGCAGGAAAGCCTCAGGGTGCAGTGCAAATCTGATACCTGTGAAAGGAGAGGAGGAAGGAAGGAGGACTAGGTAGGTAAGAGGAGAATCAGACTATAACTCAGTTCTAACAAAGTTTTGGCCAGCCCAATGAGGAGTCTCTGAACCAAAGTTACCCATTATAGGGCCCCCTGTCCTGAAGGAATGAGCCTGCCTTCCTAACCCTGCCATGTTCAGTCACTCTCTGTGAGCAGTCTGGAGGAAATGTGTCCTCAAAGAATGTGGTGGTGGATCCAGGGACATGGCAGCTGGAGTTGTCAGTCAACTATGCTCTTTACGGCAGGAGATCTGAGAGGCTTATTTTTCATGGTCACCACACATGTCACTTATCTCTGTGTGAATTTTAATACTAAGAGGAAAAAAAGTGGAAAGTGCTCATTACAATTAGTGCTATAAAGGGAGGAGTCAAAAGCTATGTAAATGGAATTATTTGAATAACACACAAAGACCTTTATGCCCTTGAAATACCCTCTATGTTCATAATTTCTGCTATGCTGAAAATCTCTCGCCTTGGGCCAAGGCTTTAAAGACATATATTATAGATTTTCTTGGGAAAAAAATTGATCTTTAGGGCATGCCTATCCATGTCATCTTTTTTTTTTCAGAGCATGACCTCTAACCTCTGGCATAGCATGTGTCACTGCATGTGGTCATTCATTTACTTTTGCTATCTTTCCCACCAGACTCCTAGAGGATAAGAATTGTGTCTTATTTGATTTTATAACACATCTGGATCTGGCACATTGTTAAGTTGTAAAGAGTGATGGTAGAGTAAAATGATTGAATGTGTGAATTAATGAAGGTTAGTCCCTTAAGGGATCCTGAAGAAATGGCTCTAGAGCAGGTAAACTTAGATTAGGGCTACAATGGGTGCCTCATTGTTTGGTAGTAGAAGTTGGTGGATGCCTGGGAAGTGTGTGCAGAACGAGGAGAGCATAATTAATACATGTTGACTTCACAATATTCCCTTGATTTGACTGTTGTTCAGTCGACACCTAATTGTCATGATGATACTTTACCCATTTTTCTCAACTTCCCCTGTAAAGCTATGTATATTAGAGTTCAAAGTAACCTGTCAACTCAATAATTCTAGCAAAAATAAGAAAATGATCATAACGTTAGGTGTAACAGAAGAGGCAAACAATAGATTAATTGACTTTCACCACTCTCTTGACTGATTTGGCACTGTGGAGCCAAAATTTGTATAGAAGGAGAGAAGTGTTGAGGAAAAGACTTTGGGACAATTTTCTTCACCAGAACTCTGAGTCTGGTCTGATTTGGAGGCTCCTGCCATGTAAACTCCAGAGGGACTTGTAAAGAGCCTCTGTGCTCTCAGATTATTGTTTTAGAGGAAAAGAGAGGTCCATGGAGTGTAGGAGACACAGTACCATTTAGAGTGATAATACCTAGATGCAGGTTGATATTCATCTGGAACATTCTTACATGGTGTGAAGGCTGATGTTTGTTCTGATTGGTTGGTTTCAAAGTCATACCCAGTGTTAAATATTTTGACTATCATTCTTGCCTGAGTTCAAGTTAGTTTCCTCATCTATAAAATAGGGGCAATGACGATAACACTTTCATTTCAAGGATTAAACAAGGAAATGTAAATGAAAGCACATGGTAAGCTGTGAAAGAACTATACACATTATCATTTATTATTGCTGATAAGTAATTACTGAAGTACTCTTATTGACAACGTGCTTTAGCTCTGATGTGTTGAGAGGTAAGCACAAGTGTTGACTGAGTAATCACCTTCAAGATGACTTTCTTAAAGCTAGGGCCTTGGGAAGAATGTGAGTTGAGAAAGATTTAAAGGTACCAAATTTCTACACAGCTGCCATTCTATTTGCAGTCTTTATATGCACCTCATGTGGAAGAGACAATTGTTCATATGTTGGTGTTTCCACATGTGTACAGCATCATCATCATCAACAAAGTCAGCACTGCTTAAAATTAAAGATAACAATACTTAAAATACTGACAAATGCATACAACATCCTTTTGTTTGCATGAAGACTTAGAATGCTATCTTGTGCTAATTAAAGTCATAATCTTTCGATGGGCATTACCCTCATTTTATGAATCATGCCATAAAATGAAACAGATCTAAACTGTCCTACTTTCAGAAATACCTGGATTGCTAAATTTTTATTTACTTTCCTAAATGCAAACCGATTTCAAATGCCATATATATTTTAAAATAAAGACAGTAAGGTAGGGTAAAATAATAGAGTTAGTACAATTTCTAACTTAGTAATTCAACAAATGTTTACTAGACTCATGGACAGAGAATACAGACTTGTGGTTACCGGGGGGGGGGGGGCGGGGTAGAGGGTGGGAAGGGATAGACTGGGATTTCAAAATTGTAGAATAGATAAACAAGATTACACTGTATAGCACAGGGAAATATACACAAAATGTTATGATAAATCACAGAGAAAAAAAAAACAAAAAACAAATGTTTACTGAGCATCTGTTATTTGCAAGGCAATGCTAGACATTTTGGAATAAACTAAGACCTGTAAGATATCAATTATGCTCTTAGTCTAGTTGTTCTTGAATGTATATTTATGATTAATTTTATTTGTCAACCTGGCTATTCCACAGAAGCCAGATATTTGCTCAAACAACAGTCTAGATGTTGTTGTGAAGGTATTTTTTAGATGAGTTCACATTTAAATCAGTAGACTTTGAGCAAAATGGATTACTTTCCATAATGTGAGTGGGCCTCATCCAAACAATTGAAGGCGTTAAGAGAAAAAAGGGTGCCCTCCCCCAAGGAAGGGAGAGTCTGCCTTCAGACCGCTTTCAGACTCAATCTGCAACATCAGCTCTTCCCTGAATCTTCAGTCTGCACCCCCATAAGCACATGAACCAATTTCTTAAAATCAACTTCTCTCTGTCTCTTTTAATGTATAAATAGATACATATATCCATCCTATTGGTTCTGTTTCTCTGAAAAACGCTGATTAATCAAATACAGTACATAATCAAACTATACATTTATTTCTCAATGTGTGATAATCTCACTTAGATTACAGATTCCTTAAGGAGAGGGTTGTTTAAATTTATACTGTCTTCCTTAGAATAATTAAAATACAGCTGAATGGTAAATATTGTTAGTTAACACATCAAAAGTAAGTGAAAGAACATTAACATACACATAAGCATAAACATAAACAATGTATTCTTTGATCCATCACATAAAGACTATGGAATTTTAAAAATGATTACAGTTGGTTTTATTTGTCTAAGTGTTATTACAGTTCAGGAATTTTAAACAGGACTTGGCCTAAACGATTTCATTCTAACCCTAATTATTTTTCCCTCCCTCTAGTTTGAATTGGTTTCTTGTCACTTGAAGCCAAAATAGTCCTAAGTAATATATCTCCCTCTCATAATGCTAGAATAGCATATAATAAACCAGAGATAAAATAGGTCCATTAAAATAAAGAAAAAATGAGTATGAGTTATACAATATAAAGGGAGAAAGAATGGTCTTACCAGAAATCCTAGGCTAAGGATAATTGTTATAATTTGGAATAAAATTTATCTCTGACTTTCTTGGCAGCCAAGGCAAAAAAGAATCTCAATAAATTACCTTATTCTCATTGTCAAATAAAGGAAGCCTATTACTTCATCAAGAAAGATATATTTTTGCTTGAATCAAACTGCTGGAATAAGAGAAAGCTGTTAGGGATTTCTCATGTAAGGGGCACTGAAAGAGAAGAAAATGAACTTGCAAGTATTTATTTCAATAAATTACTTATTATAGGCAGAACATAAATGTGTCCATTAAATATCAGCCTCTATTTGTGTTACACACATCAATAATAATTCATTCACAAACTAATACTTTATGAAAAACCACACTGAGTATCATGTTCCAGTAATAATTTTATTTTGACCTGTCTCTTATTTAAACTTTCATGGCATGATCCTATGACTGATAACTCAAGGTGGCCTGATTCACAGTTAGATTGATTAGGGATGTTACAAATCAAGGGGAGATCAAATTAACTGAATACTTAGCTATCTCCTCATAAGCCTGACCCTGTCAATGCCATATATAATTCTGATATAAGGTGTATGATAACATTTCTTTTCTGATAAACTTTCTTCATCATCATAATGTCATGAAATTTAGAGATGTCTCCTAGTCTATCTTACCAAACAGTGCAGCAGTCCCTTCTACAGCTCTACAACTATTGAATAGTTTGGATGTGGGTAGTGAGAGGAAATTAGAATGAATCACCAGGCACTACATAAGCTCATTCAACCAAAATATATCAGGTTAATGTTATGGTTGTGAGTCCTAAACTAGCAGATACTGTGTTATCTTTATGGACAAAGTAGGAATGTGTTTGATCTATCAAATACATTATACTAGTTAATTCATCCATAGAATCCCAGAAAGTTAGAGGTAAAATGGCCTTAGATGTCATCTTACTCTATAGATACATCAGATAAGAAGCCTGAAACCCAGAGAGGTAAAATTGTTTTCCTGAGATTACACAGCATGTCTAAGCAATAGTCCAGAGCCTGGACCATTCACCAGGCTCTTTCTGTTAGATAAGGTTAACAGTACCAGATTTTACTTAATACTATACCTTCAACTGAGGATGGAGCATAAGTGGTAACTCCTAGGGCAACTAATTTGCTCATTCCAGGGATATTTGTCTGGAATGTAGACATGAGTCTAAAGTTGGGGTTGTGTCTGAGCATCTCTGGTGGGTTGGTGGGCAGACCCTTGGGACTCTGGAAAAGATCTCATGCTCATTGAAGGGAGTTGTGCCAGGAGTCAGTTTGGTAACACTGCCACAGTCTGTAGAGGGGACTGAGAGGGGAGTAGTAACTATGAGCATGCCATGGCTATGACTTGGGTTCTTCCTGCTGGTAACCTTTATATCTGTGTTCTAAGGATACAGAAGAGCAGAAAGTAAAAATAGAAAAATATTTTTTCTACTCCAAACTTTTCCTCACTTTCAATAATGAATAAGTGGGTTTTTGTCATCTTTACTGGCACCACCCTAGTTTGGACCACTGTCATCTCTCTCCTGACCCACTCTAATGGGCCTTCCTTCTTCTGATCTAGTCCTTACTGTACAGGGCTCATCAACCAGGCAGAGAAATCATTTATAAAAGAAAATCAGATCTTAGAAAATGGAGAACAAACTAAGCTCAAAGTGAACAGAAGAAAAGAAACAAATATCAGAACAGAAAAATAATAGAAAAAGTCAATAAAATTAAGAGCTGGTTTTTTGGAAAAAAAATTAACAAACCTTCAGCTAGACTAAAAAGAAGATTCAAATAAATAAAATCAGAAATTAAGGAGGAGACACTACAACTGATACTATAGAAATACACAGACTCAGAAGAGACTACTATGAACAGTTATACACCAACAAACTGGATAACAAAAAATGAATAAATTCCTAGAAACATACAACTTACTAAAGTTGAATCATGAAAAAATAGATAATCTGAACAGTCCAATAAAGAGTAAAGTATAATTGAATCAATAATCAAAATCTCCCAACAACAACAAAAAGCCCAGGACCATATGGTTTTCCTGGTGAATTTTACCAAATATTTAAGGAAGAATTAATGCCAGTCTGTCTCAAACTCTTCCAAAAAATTAAATAGGAGGAAACTCATTTTGCGAGGCCAGCAGTACCCTGATATGAAAGACAAGTAAAGATACTCAAGAAGAGAAAACTATAGGCAAATGTCCTTGATAAATATAGACACAAAGATTCTCAATTAAATATTAGGAAACTGAATTCAAGAGCACATTAAAAGGATCATACACCATGATCAAGTGGGATTTATCCCTGGAATGCAAGTATGGTTCAACATAATCAATAAGTGTGATGCACCACAGTCATAGACTGAAGGATAAAATCATATGATCATACCAATAGGTACAGAAAAAGCATGTGACAAAATTCAACATCTTTTATGATAAAAATGTTCCCAAAATTGGGTATAGAAGGAATGTATCTCAACATAGTAAAGGCCATATATGACAAGCCCAAAGCTAACATCATACTCAATGGTGAAAAGTTGAGACCTTTTTTTCTAAGATCAGGAACGAGACAAAGGTGCTCACTCTCACCACTCCTATTCAACATGTGCAGGAAGTCCTAGCCAGAGCAATTAGACAAGAAAAAGAAATAAAAGACCTCCAGTTTAGGAAGGAAGAAGAAAATTCTCTCTGTTAGCAAATGATAAGCTCTTATATAGAGAAAATCCTAACAGCCACCAAAAAACTGATAGAACTAATAAACAAATCCAATAAAATTGCAGGTACAAAGTCAATATACAGAAATCCATTGTGTTTCTATACAACAGCAACAAAACATCTGAAAAAAAGAAATAAAGGAAATATTCCCATTCACAATAAACTGTATCAAAAACAATAAAATGCCAAAGAATAAATTTAATCAAGGAGGTAAAAGGTCTGCACACTGAAAATTATAATATAGCCTTTGTTGAAAGAAATTCAACAAGAAAGAAATAAATAGAAAGATATCCCCTGTTCATGGATGAGAAGAATTAATATTGCTAAAATATCCACACTAACCATAGTATTCTACAGATTCAAGGCAATCCTTATTAAAATTCTACTGATGTTTTTCACGAGAATAGAAAAAAACAGTCTTAAAATTCATATAAAACCATGAAAGACCTTGACTAGCCAAAGCAATCTTGAGAAAGAAGAACAAAGCTGAAAGCATCATACTTCCTAATTTCAAAGTATAGTAATCAAAACAGGATGGTATTGGCATGCATATAGATATATAGAGCAAGGGAACAGGATTCAGAGCCCAGAAGTAAACACTTACATATATGGTTCACTAATATTTGACAAGGGAGCCAAGTATACCCAATGGGGAAACTATAGTCTCTTCAATAATTGGTGTTAGGAAAACTGGATAATCACAGAAAAATAAAATTGGACCCTTATCTTACGTCACTCAGAAAAATTAACTCTAAATGAATTAAAGACTTAAACATAAGATCTGAAATCATAAAACTTCTAGAAGAAAATATGGGGGGGTACTCCTTGATATTGGTCTTGGCAACAACTTTTTGGATATGACACCAAAAGCAAAAGCACCAAAAGCAACATTAATAAGTGAGACAACATCACACTAAAAACCTTCTGCACAACAGAAGAAACGATCAACAAAATGAAAAGCCACCTATGGCAGGGAAGAAAATACTTGCAAACCATGTATCTGATAAGGGGTTAAGATCCAAAATATATAAAGAACTCATACAACTCAATAGCAAAAAAACCCAATCTTGTTATAAAGTGGGCAAAAGGAAATAAATAGACATTTTTTTCCAAAGAAAACATACAGATGGCCAATAGATACATGAAAAGGTGCTCAGCATTACTAATCAGGGAAATACAAATCAAAATCACATGAAATATCACTTCACATTTGTTAGAATGGCAATTATGAGAAAGACAACAGATAACAAGTGTTGATGAGTATGTGGAGAAAAGGTTATCCTCACGTCCTGTTGGTGGGAATGTAAATTGGTGAAGCCACTATGGAAAATAGTATGGAGGTTCCTCCATAAAAGTTAAAAATAGAAAATAAAAGTTAAAAATAGAACAACTATATGATCCAGCAATCTCATTTTTGGGTATATACCTTAAAAAAATGAAATCAGAATCTCGAAGAGATATTTGCACTCCCATATTCACTGCAGCATTATTCACAACAGCTAAGATATGGAAGCAGCGTAATTGTCTGTCTACAGATGAACTGATAAAGAAGATGCAGTATATATATATATGAGATGGAATATTATTATCATGAGAGGTAAGGAAACCCTACCATTTCTGACAATATAGCTGGAACTTGAGGGCACTATGCTCAGTGAAATGTCAGACAGTAAAAAACAAATACGGAAAGATTTCACTTATATGTGGAATCTAAAAAAGACAAAACAAAGAACAGACATGACGAAACAAACAGAGTTATAGATGCAGAGAACAAACAGGTGCTTGCCAGAGGAGAGGGGTGTAGGGGAAGGAAAGAAATAGGTGAGGGAGACGAAGAGGTACAAACTCCCAGCTGCAGAATAAATGAGTCACAGGTATGAAATGTACAGCATGGGGAATATAGTCAGTAACTATGTAAATCTTTTTATGGTCACATGTTACCTAAACTTATCATGGTGATCAGTTTGAAATGTATAGAAATATCACATCACTATGTTGTGTAACAGGAACTAACATAGTGTTGCAGGTCAGTTATATTTCAAAAACAAACAAATTAACTAACTCATAAAAAAAGAAATCAGATTTATGGTTACCAGAGGCAGGGGTAGGGGATGAGGGCAGGGGAAACTGGATGAAGGTGATCAAAAGGTACAAACTTTCAGTCATAAGGCAAATAAATACTAGGGATGTAATGTACAACATGATAAGTGTAATTAACACTGCTCTATTTTATGTATGAAAGTTGTAAGAGCGAATCCTAAGAGTTCTCATCACAAGAAAAAAATTTTTTCTGTTTCTTTAATTTTGTACCTATATGAGATGATGGATGTCCACTAAACTTACCATGATAATCATTTCTTGATGTATGTAAATCAAATAATTATGCTATATACCTTAAACTTACGCAGTGTTGTATGTCAATTGTATCTCAATAAAAATGGAAGAAAAAAAGAGAAGAAAAACTGGAAAAAAAAAAAAGACCATGAGATATTAGAAGCTAAGGACCCTCTATTTGGTGATCAATGTAACAGAGTTTGTAACAGAGAGAGAGAAGTGAGTTTGTCTGGCCTTACGGGGTAACCAAGTTGGGCTCTCCATGGTTCTACCAACAGTAGAAGGCTCAGTACAGTGGGAAGTGCCATTTTAGCTGCCCCAGTTGGGTTAATAAGTTAGGGTTAATAAGTTACTGAAGCAAGCTGAAAAAACATGCTCATAAACTCACAGGAAACTTCTAGAAAGGACCAGGAAAAGTACAAGGGTAGTAAGACATCCTACAATAATGGTTGCTGCCAGAGTTAGAGAAAGAGTGTATATTAATGTTGATGTGATCAAAATTTAACTCCCTGGGTTACGCTGAGGTCTGGGACAAACAGATGATGGGTGAAATATCAATGGGTATGCTTCCAGGATCTAAAGGAAATATTGTGGTAACTACACAAAAGAGGAGAAAGAATTTCAATATGATATCCAACTATTTACAAGCAGAATGGGCCCAGTTGGCTCTGCAGTAAGTTCACTTTTTTCCAATTCATTGTTTTCTGGTCAAATCTCAGAATCTTTTCTTGACTAAAATGGTTTGTATCTGAGGCACTTAGCCTGACCTAAAGACATTTCTTTGCTTCATTTCCCTTGAAGGACACATATATCTATATCTGTATCTGTATCTATATGTATATCTATATCTACACTTATTTCTATCGAGGGCAAGTTTCGAATGTGTTTGAGGAAGATAATATTTAGCACACCTGGTGTGAAGAGGCCCAGGTATCACACAGCAGTCTTGACCTCTTAGGAAGAGAAAATGACCACAGGACTAAGTCAGGTAGGAGAGTGGGCAAGAGAGAGAACAAAGACTATGAAGGAAGTCAGACCCAACTTGCTCCCCAGTGGTGTGTGGTTCAGAGTAAGTCAGTGTGACAGACAGATTCATAGCTTTTGAAATAACTTTGCCTCAAATTTACCTCTAATTGGAGAAAAATTACTAGTGGTAGTTCTTGGCTTTGTCTTGTGCTTTATCAGTGACTTGGATAAGTCATGCTTGTCATACTCATCAATGTCACAAAGCTGGGAGAGGTTGCTTGATAACAAACTCAATGTCAAGAAAGTACTAGGTAGGCTGGAATGTGAGAATGAAACTTAGAAATAAAATTTAACAAAATTAAATAGTTTGCATTAATTAAAAATCCATTAAATAAAATCAGTTGTATTCCTGATGGATGCCCAGCTTGACAACTTTTCATGGAAGTAGCATGAGTTAATCGGATGAGGAGCCTGTTAAGAAAATTAGCACAATATTAAACTGTAATGATATAAGCATTTTGTCCAAATTAAAGCAGGAAAGGGTACCACTCCATGGTTGTGTTCTGATTATGCCTGAAATATTAGGAACAGAATCTGAATACCCAGCTCTCAGAGCTGTTGAACAAGTAGGCCCCCAGAGGCAGTGGAAGAAAAGGATGGAGAAAGATCTGGAAGCCGTGTAATGAGATGAAGAGTTCATCAAATCAGAGATGTCCATCCAGGAAAAGAGAACGGGTTTCACAGATATGGTCAAGTCGTTGGAAGGAAGTCATGTGGAAGGTGACTGTTTTTATTTTATCTGCCTCCAGAGGGCAGAAACAGGACCCATGGGGAAAAGTTGCAAGGAGGTGGGTTTCAGAAGACTTGGTTTAGACCTAGAGTTGTTGATAAAAGGCTGTCTTGGCAAGAAGCATTTTCCCTTTTCCTGCTGGTATTCAGGCTGGGCCTGGGTGCTTAGCTATCATTGACGTAGGAGAAAAGATTCTGCTTAGGGAAGGAGAGCAGGCTGAAAACCTTGAGGTCTCTATCAACCCTGTGATTTTATGAGCTCGGAAAGCCATTCAACCTCTACCTGAAGAGTTCTGATAACTGTGGGACAGATACCCTTGTTTGAAATGACTTTTAAAAAAATCTGTCTATCTATCTACACCTAAATTTGTCTTGCCTTGAACGATAGTAAGGAAGGTGAAACTACAGCTTTGACTGGTTAAATTGTTTTGGGAAATGTGTTTCACTGCAGTTGCAATACTGCTCTTAGATTTTATTGACTGAGCTGGCTGTCCTTTAGTTCGTACTCTAGTAAATTCTCAGCACTCTTCAAAATAGGATTAATTGGCTTTTCATAAATGTTCATCAGATATGGCTCAAGACGTTAGAACAAAAAGTAGATGCAAGGAGTTAATGTCCTCCAAGGTCAAGATTGGGTTTCAAGATTAGAGGCAAGACTGAGCCTGCTGTGACAATCAGCAACCCCCAGCTACAGGCAGAGGAAGGATACTGAGACCGAGAACCTGACTGGGTCTTCTAGATATTAGGTATTACTAGAAAAAGTTTCGAATTTAAAAATTTTGGACTGAGAAGTATTACAGGTTTAACGCTTTGGGAGTTTTCAATGCTTGTTTCAAACTCATGCTTCCCTATATGTTAAAGGTGCATTTCTTTTGTTATGATGTAAGTTATGCAAGATCAGGAATTGTGACTTTCAATCTTTTATTTTTTTTTTAATATGACTCAGCCTACATTGCATGGGCGATGGAATGGTTTACAAGTCTGTGTATTTTGTCATAGGCCTTAACTTCCAGGCATCTCATTTGGATGTTAATTTTGTACTTGAGCAAGTCCTAAGCTGCTTTTGGAGCAAAGTAATGGCTATGGTTTTATAATTTAGGATCTAGGGTGGCAGATGACTTGGGTTGTCAACACCAGACAGTAATATTCATTGCCTTAGGTTGAGGCCCTCCTTCCCCATTTGCAGACCCACCATCTGGGCTAAGACTTTATCATCTCCCACATAGGTTCAGGGTATGCCTGTCTGACATGAACCTTGTTCTATATCCTGCTGCCAGAATAATCAGCTTTGAAATCTCCTTCAATCACTTCATGCCTTTATAACCCAGTGTGATTTCTCATTGTCTTTAATTTAAATCCCTCAACATGTAGTTGGGAGCCTTCTCAAAAGTCCCATCTTTTTCCTTGAATTTTCCAATTTTCTGTTCTATTAATTCCCTCCAGAAGAGGCATCTTCATTCATTCAATCATTCATTCATTCAAGGAGGAATCCATATTTATTTACTGAGTATCAGGTGCTTGAGGTTTTTGTTCCTCACAGCAATCTTAGCAGGGAGGCAATATCACCCTTTAGTAAAGAAATGACTCAGGCTCAGAGAACTTTAAAAACTTGCCCAACGTCACTGACTTTTGTCTGACTATAATTTCCATGCTTTTTCTACTACACCATACTTCCTCTCATTTTGCAAACATTTATTGGTGTTCTACTCTGTGCCAAAACTGGTGTTAGGTGTTAGGATAAGAAGACAAAAGAAACATTGAGATTATATACATGAACATACATTTAAAATTTTAAGGCATCTTAATGATTCTTCTTAATTACAACAAGTTCAGCCTAGTGGAAGAAATTGGCAGAAATAATTCTGTCTCCTGAATTTTTCTTGCCTACTTTTTTACCTCCTTTGCCAAGCCTGTCTTTCTACATTTGAATTCAAACTTCAAGCCCTCTGAAGTTTGCCCATTTATCTAGTATTTCAGATTCTTCCACATACTTTAAAATTAATCTATTCAACAAACATTTATAAGGGGGAACTATATTCAAAGAACAATGCTAGGTTGATGCTGGGGATACAAAAATGAACAAAAAACCTGGTCAAGTGGAAGAGATGAATAGTAACTTCAGAGCAATGTGAGAAGAGCTGAAAAGAATTATGAGACTGTGGGGCTATGGGGATGGAGGGGGTGATTTTAACTGGAGCTCAAAGATGAGGAAATGATCTTCAGATAACCTAGAGGAAGAAATAAGCTTCAGACAGAGTGAAAGCATATGCAGAGGGAAAGAGGTGCTTGGAAATCATAGAGTTCAGCTGGGTTGGAGGTCATGGCTCACGGTCAAACCAGAGAAGCTGAGACAGGAGCTGGGGAAACACTGCTTTTTTTTTTTTTTCTTTTTCTTCTCTTCCAATGCAGACCTATGACCTAGGATTGGACCCATGTTTTAGAAAGATGGCTCCAACAGACTCTTTGAGGACATTTGGGGAAAGAAGCCAGTTAGAAGGAGGGCCCTGTTTGTCTGGATTCGCCACTATACCCTATATTTCCAAAAAAGAATAGCAAATTCCAGAAGGAAAGGAGTTATTTCTCAGTACTCTTGTGTACTTTGGGCTTCAATACAGTACTGTGTATAATAACTTAATCTGATAAATGGTTGTTATGTATTATTCAGGTCAATGAAAGTAATACATTGCTTCTGGTCACTACCTAGTGTTGCTTTGTAGCCTAATAATTGAGGCTGAAGGTAATTATTTAAAACACCTGGGAAACTAAAAAGTGAAGTAGCCTCTCTGGGATAGCGTCTACTTTCTTGTCTCCTGAATAATTTCAGGGCTGGGATGGGATGCAGTCGGTTAACCATTTTGAGTCTGTACAACAAGATACATTACATTTGACTTAATTAATATAAACTCAACAGTTATGTAATAATTCCCCTTGTGGCCTATGCATTGTGCTGTTTGACAGATACAGAAATACAGATATGAGTAAGGAACAGTCTCTGTTCTTGTGAGCGCATATTGGGTGCTGAAAGGGGAGACAGACATTTTAATTTTGGTATAATAAAATCTGTTCGTGCTGTGTTTACCGTATGAACAATGTGTTGTGGGAACTAGAGAACAGAGTGACAAAAGAGCTTACAAAGTTGTGAGGATTAAAAAATAGTCAGTATATGTGTAAATGAAAAAGTAGTCTTAGTCTTGGCTCTGTGTATTACTCAGCAAACACTACATTTATATTGGTGTCGATCTTTTGCAGAACATATAGCTCTCACCTTTCAGGAGTTGCTAGTTCCCCTAAGCCTTAGACTTTTAGTCTGGCTGAACCAAAAAGAGTTTTTGGTTAGTTATGCAGGCCAAAGTGGGGAAAGGAGGATCCCACAGCAATTGCAAATCTGAGCTTGCGGCGCCGGTTATACTCGGTAGATTACGGCAGTGGGCGGGACCCAAATCCCCATGTGGTCTCGACATCATTGACATGGCGGAATCCCCCATCTAACCCTCCTGGTTATTTGAGCGGCGGCGGCGGCGGACGGAGGAGGCGGAGGAGAGCGGCGGCGGCGGCGGCGGGAGCAGCGAAGGGGCGGCAGGGAGCCTCAGGGCTGGTGGCTGGGAAGGCGTGGGAGACCCGGTGTGTGGCGCGCCCGGAGCCCCGCGTTTCAGCCCGAGGGAAGGTAAGGCGTGCAGGAGCGGGAGCCTAGAGGGGACCTGGACCCCTCGCCTCCGCCGCCGGGTCCCGGCGCGCTGGAAAGCCCCGGCCGGACGCCGAGTCCGCCAAAGTGCGTGCCTGTCCCGGAGCGCTCCGGGCTTCCCGAGGAAAACTTGGCGCCAGTGTGCTGGGGCGCCTCGAGCTCGTCTGGGCACCCCGGGATCATGGGGCCCAGGATGGGGTCAGTCTCCGGCTTGGGGCCGCGTCTTGCTGGGCTTCAGGCCCCCGCCCGTTCCCCTAGCTGGTCAGGACTTGGAGGAGGGAAAGAAACGGGTAGATTCTCCTTGATGGAAACAAAACAAAACAAAACAAAAAAACCCTTGGGCAGTGGCTCCCGGGTTCTCCCTCCCCCCTCGTCCTCCTGCAGCCATCCCAGCAGATTTTGTCCGAGGAATCCGCTCCCCCTCCCGGAATCTCCGCGGCAGGAACGCTGCCCGGGAGGGGGAGGGCGGGTGGAGAGGCCGAGGAATCTTCGACGTGTCACTTTCTGAGGCTGTAGATTTCCATATGGTGGAGGGAGGAGGGCGGGCGTGTGAAGTGGGGCTGGAAGTTGGGGCCGCCTCTCCGCGCCAGGCGGGGGGCGGGCCGGGACCTCCGACCCGGGGATGCTCGCGGGGAGGGTCCTGAGCCCGCGCCGGCCCCCCGCCCGGGCCAGGCCTCTCTGAGACACTCCCCGCCTCGCCGCTGGCCACCTCTGAGCGCGCCACGTCCTCCCTCCCTGTCCTGCCCCCCAGGCTCCCCCCGGGCTGGGGGCGGTAACCGGCGGCCGCGGCCGGACTCGGCGAGCCAAGCGGTGGAAGCTCGGGCGGGGGAGCGGGGCGCGGCGGGAAGGAGCGGGCGACCCGGTGTGTGGGCCAGCGTAGTTCCGGTCAGTCGGTCACCCCGAGGGGCGCCCCGGCCGGGGGTGGGGTGGGCGGGCGGAATCCACGTCCCGAGGCGGTCGGGAGGGGCCGTGCGGACCGTCTGTTGCTCGCGGCGGGGCGGGGGCCGCCGGCGTGGGAAGAGCCTGTCACTCTGGGCGGAAAGTGGGGCCTCGGGCTGTGCCCGCGATCTCTCCCAAAGGTCCGGTCCCGGCGCCCTGTGGGAGCCCGAGCCCCGGGGCCCGGTGTCCCTGGAGACGGGGCTGGGCCGCCCGGCGGCGCCGTTGGCGGGGAGGCTTCCAGGAGTCCGCGGTTAGGGTTGGAGCTTTTCGAATCCCAACTCCTACCCTGCTATCCCTGACGAAGGGAAGCAGTGGCATTTTATCCAGACAGTGCCATTTGCGGACTTCCTTGAAAGTTAAAACTTTTTATTTTCTTCTCTCTTCAGCCTAGCGTGTTCTTGAAACAAAATTTGGAATTTGGCCGCGATGGGCCAACGCTGGAACCCCAGATCCACGCGTTTCTCTCTCCATCCCTGTTGCTTTCTAGTCTCCCTCCTTCTTCCAGCCAGACTTAATCATATTTTGGAACAGGCGAGGTCTTTTGTTGGGTGGGCGCCCCCTTGATTGCTTGTCTATTTACTTTTTAATGTGCAATTAATTTGATTTGAATTTCCTCCAGTTTCCAGGCCCTGTTAGGGAAAGCTAAGGAAGAGGGAATACGCCACTTTTTTTTTTTTTTTTTTTTGATGTGGAGAGAGGTGGGGCATTGGGAAAGGGGAGGCATGGTGATTGTGGGCAAAGAGTCAGAGGGAGCAGACAGACCCGGAAGAAAAGGAATCTGCTCTGGAATAACACTTTTTTTTTTTTTTTTTTGAGGCTTCAGGCCTTGGGCAAAAATGCACCGCTCTGTTCTGATTTCTACTGCCTGAGTTGCTCTTCATTCTCAAGTTAAATCTGTGCCTCTGGGGCCCTGGACAACGCCCGGGGAAGAGGCCCGCAGCCCCAGCCAAGAGCAGCCTGTGGCCCTGGTTTTGTACCTTGAATGGGGGCCCTTGGTTCCCCCTAATTGGAGGCCGCCCTGTTGGAACCATCGTTCAGTAAATTTCCTAGCTCCCGTGGAGCAGCTGTTAAGGAGGGTAAAGTCTTTGGGCTTGTTTTTGATCCTGCAAGGGGACCTCACCCATGAGGGTATAATTCTCACTTTGTTCGGACACTAGAGGGTCACCCACAAGCTGGCTGAGAATGAGGAATAGCTGGTAAAAAGAAAAAGTCACTAAAAATGGTACTTAAACTCATACGTGCTTTTAAAGTGTTTGGTTTAAATGCTTCTAAGAAAAAAATTCTACGGAAAGATAATGTTCATTTAAAAGAGATGTTAAAACTGCAAGATATCATCATGGAATAGGAGGTTGTAGCTTCTAATTACAGTATATACAATTTCAGAAAGATATTCCAGTAACCTTTTAAGACAGACTTTATAAATAGCTCACATCAGACCATGGGCTGTACTGGAGAGCCAGTCTTCTGGGGTTTCTGGAGGAATGCTTGGGATCAGTTAGGAAGCTAGCTCTGTGAGCCTAGGTACTAGTTTATTCTGTAGGAGTTTGTGCTCCTTTTCCTTAACAGCTCATTTAACGTGGTGGAATTTGATAGCGTCCTTGGAACCTAAAACCCGAAGAATTTCCCAACTTTACAGTTTTAGGAAAAAGAGGCCCAGGGAGGGGAAGTGACTTGTTCAGCACTACTATCATAGATTGAAATCCAGTATGGGATTGTATTAATAGCTACTCTTTCTTGGATATCTAATGGGTACTAAGTACTATGTATTGTGCTTTTTTATGTATTATCTCATTAAAATTCTAATAGTCTTTCAATTTAGCTGATGTTAAGGACATTTTATGGACAAGGCATTGAGGTTCACAGAAATTTAGTGACTTGCAGAAGACCACATAGAATTTTCTTTGAGGGTGGAAATGGTTCTGTATCTGTGCTGTCCGGTATGGCAGCCACTAGGCACGTGTAGCTGTTGTACCATTTGAAATGTGGCTAGTTTGAGGAACTGTGTTTTAAATTTTATTTACTTTTAATTATTTTAAACTGCTACTTGTGGCTAGTGGTTAGTTACCATGTTGAAGATCACAATGTAGACCTTTCTGACTCCCAAATCTGTTCCTGTTTAACTGTGTCTTACTGTTTTTTAGATCTCGTAGTTCACTTTTTTTTCTTCCATACTACTAGAAGATGCTTAAGTTCAGCTCTTACGTGAACTCTAAATACTGAATTAATGATAGCTCAAAAACAAACAAAAAATGTTTTTTTTTAAATGCTTGCACGTCATAGTAATAACTCATAGACACTTTCAATGACACTTTCTTGTGTGGTTGAAATAATTGCTATAAGGCAATCAGAGCTTATTGGTTATTTTAGTGTATAAAAGGTTATAAGGAGGAGGCAGTATGAGGAATCACTATTGGGAAGTTAAAAATAAATGACCCCCAACATCCATGCTTACCTCTTCATTGGGTGATTCTTTTTTGTCTTTGTAAGTGTCAGGTAAATAATACAACCAAACCATCTTTCACTTTCCTTTGTGTAGCTGCACAATTAATCTGAAGAATTAAAGTCATTGCTTTACTACCAAAGAATAAAATTTAAAACACTAGATTGTCTATGAATTGGGAAGAATATGTTTAAGATTGACACAGACAGCAGGAAAGATTCTTTTGGTGGCATATGGTCAAATAGTTTTCTGATTAGTGGATTTAATTTAAATCTGTTGCATTTCAGAGTTTATTTGGTAGAAGGAATTTCAACAACTTTCTGATTTTTATATGAAATAGTGAAAACTCCAACTCATGTTAAAGTAAACATTCATTTATCTGGATTTCATCCATAAACAAACAATAACGATACTTTTTTCTTTCCTTTTTTTTTTCCTCTTTGCATGTTGCTTTCAAGAAAAGACAGTGATAAAATAGTCTTTTTATTAGGATTTTTAAAGAGGTGACTTCCAGGTTCTCTATAAATATATCTGAATCTGCTGTACATTTCATAGTTACTGTACTGCCCAGGGATAATTGCAGTTCATAATCCTGACCCTAGAGCATTAGACGAACCTAAAAGACCTACACTAGTAAGTCAGCTTTAAATTGCTCTATATTATTTTAGTGCTCTGTGGATTGCAGGGCCTCTAGCTCTGAAAATTGTGTAAGTTCAACCGAAAATGAGGCATCAGTTAATGAGACTGTTCAGAGAGCTGAAAAACTCTGTTCATACCCATTCCTGACTATTGGGATCATAGTTATTTTCAAAGAACCAACATAAAAACCATGTTATAAATAGGAGTGTAGTGTTCTTGTGTAGGAGACAAACAGAGGAAACATGATTTGACTCATGTTTAGTTCCGTTTGTAGGACATCAAGGTACTTAATACAAATGAGAGAGAATTTTACAAGATGTTGAAATTATGGGCAAAGATTAGAAATCTTATACACCCTAGTGAGGGCCACATCTGAGTTATCAGTTTGAAATCAGAGTATCTTTTCAACCTATCTGTGTTTTCACTTTAGAAATCGTGATTACCTCTTCTTCACTTTAACGAGGTTAATCCATTCAATGAGAGTTTTTTGTGGTGAGACGTTTTTAAGTAAACCTTAATTCTATCCTTAACAGCTGTTGGGAATGCACTTAAGTGTTTGAGGAGAAGCTTTATTCCTTAGTTGACTGGGAATGCTTTTGAAAATAGGAAAGTGTATTTTTTGCCTTAAAATGCCCTGTATGGTATGGTATGGTATTAATGTGTTTTAAAAAGGCAGAGACTGAGTTACTGTGGCTAGACAGAGGAAGCTTTCTATGGAAGCCAAGCACAGGCTCCCTTGAGAGGATGACTTGATGGTTGGTACTTGAACTCTTTGCTACATCCAGTGAGCGGCCAGTAGTCACAAGCTCATCCAGAGGGGAATTGTTTGTGGTGCAGGTTTAGTATCAAGGATTGGTATGTAGGTTGGGGTGGGAATTCGGGGGTTGGGAGATTTTTAAACCACCAAGTCTAAATCAGATAAGATAGACTATCATGATCAGCCATTATAGGTGGGGAGGTTTCTCAATTTGAAAATGGATCAATCCTCAGATCTTTTTCTTTTTTGTCCCCAGTTGAGATATGCAAGTTTAACATTCTGAAACACCTGGGTTGTGATTTCCTTGGCTGATGAGATGTCCTTGGCAATACTCACTGTCAGTTCAGGCTCTGGTTTCTGATGTGTTTTGTTTCTATAATATTAAAACTGCATGTCAGTTTTTAAATAACCGGAGGGAGAAGATTCATTAAAATGGTGTTGAGCCAAAGTTAGCGTTTTTTGAGATTCCAGTAAGTATCTGTTTAAAATGTCCCTTGTATTAAATGATTACATTTTAGTTTAAAATGTAATTTTTATTTCATTCACTTGTTTATTGACTCAGAAGGCATTTATTAAGTTCTAGACTAGATTCTTTGTTAACAGAATATTCTTCCCTGTTCTGACTTTGCTTTTGGCAAGTGCAAGGCATTCTTCTGTTTACTTACAGGGGTATTTTGCTCATATTTTTGGAATGTTGTGCAGAGAACTATGTCTACCACCAAACTCCTAGAGCAGGATGGTGACAACTTCAGTCTTTGCTCCTTTCTGAAATTTGAGAAATGTTAAATTTGAGTCACACACTAGAAAACCTCATGTCTGAGTAAGTGGATGTAAATACTTAAATGTTTAAAATTCAATTTGTATTAGAGTTTAAGGCGTCTGATACATCCCTGTTTTGCCTCTGAAAGATAAGATTTTTATAAAGGCAACCAGTCAGAAAAATTTGCTTAAGCAAAGTTGATATAGTACTAACTCATAGTGTTCAATTATGAAAAGCTTTCTGTTGAAATAATTGTCTAGAAAATTATCTTGATATGTGAGCAAATATAGTATGTTTGAGAAATAATGGAAGATTCTAAAATCCCAGGAAATAACATGATTTAATTTATTCTTAAGGGGCTCAGTCAGATTCTACACAGCTGGTGAAAGAGGGTCTCTGTTAAAAATAACTCTCTTGTTCTGGATGTAACTAATTAGGAATTTGCAGTTATCCAGGCAAGTCCAGGATAAAGTTTGGCTTCCTATTCTATATGAAAAGGTTTTACTGTAATAGAAGTTTCAATAGCTCATAAGGGGAATATTTACCTAATTAGGAGAACAAACCATTTTTAAGCACCTTGGAAAAAATCAGTTTACTTAAAAGCAACGTGGAACTGCAACATGCGTTCATGTCAGTTCTAACTGAGCTTTTACTAGAGGTGCAGGAGCCTTTGTAAGTCATTTGACTGCCATGAAATAAATACGGATTTACTCATTGCTATCACTTAAACTGGGTATAGTTTACTGGCAAAAGTTAGAACTGTATTTTTGTATGCAAAATAAATCATGAGAATAAGTGAATATCTACTTCCCCTGTCTCACCCCACCCCCATTAATAGACTCCAACTGTACCTATTGTTTTAATGGTTTTCTGTTGGCTTTTGTTTTGCTGCTTGTCTCTCGTGAGCACCTGATGGCACATTGGGGAGAGCAGGTGTTAAAGGTTTAGGAACATCATTATTGCTTTTAGCTACCCATCTCCTCCATGTGAATTTGGGCAGAGTTGTGGAAAGTTTTGCCAGTGGTATTTAGATAAGCTCATTACACATCCTCTCTTCTGCTTTTTACTGAAGTAAGATGTTCCTGGATAGCTTATTTCCAGGTACTGTGTGAACTGACCCACAAGAAGAGTGTATTTCTTTTAAAATATTTCCAGAATATTTACATCCACTTACTCAGATGTGAGGTTTTCTAGTGTGTGACTTTTTAGGGTTCATATTGACCAGTTTTTACAGTATAAGTTGTAATTTTAGGATCCTTGATATATTCTTAGATACTACTCCTTTTTCTCTTATATTTTAAAGTTTTTTTTTAAACCCATTTTATGTCTTCTATTGTTTAAGTTGTTTAAGTCATTTAAGAGGAAAATACTAAGTCTTCAGATACTGCTTCTTCTGACTTTTCTGTTTTGGTTTTTCTTATCAGGAAAAAGTTTCAATTTAGGTGAATCAGAAAAATACTCAAAAGTATGTTGAATCGGAACATTATACTGTTTTGCTGTTATGAACATAAAAAGCTACAGCTCCTGTGGAAAACAGTTTTGTGGTTTCTCTAAAAATTAAACATAGAATCACCTAGTCCTTCCATTCCTAGGTATGTACCCAAAATAAATGAAAGCAGGGACGCAAACAGATACTTGTGCACCAGGGTTTATAGCAGCATTATTTACAATATCCCAAAGGTAGAAACAACCCAAGTGTCCGTTCACAGATGAATGGATGAACAAAATGTGGCCTATACACACGATGGAGTATTATTCTACTATAAAAAGGGATGAAATTCTGATACCTGCTACAGCATGGATGAACTTTGAAAACATTATGCTGAGTGAAATAAGCTATACACAAAAGGACAAATATTGTATGTTTCCACTCATGTGAAGTACCGCAAATAGGCGAATTCATAGAGACTGAGTATAATAGGGGTTACCAGGGGCTGGGGCAAGGGGGACAGGAGTTACAGTTTATTGGGTACAGAGTTTCTGTTTGGGGTGATGAAAAAGTTGGAAATGAATAGTGGTGGTGGTTGTACAGGGTTGTGAATGTGCTTGATACCACTGAATTGTACGCTTGTAAATAGTTAAAGTGGCAAATACTATGTTTATTTTATCACAGTAAAAAAATTAAAAAAAAATGGAAGGAGATTTATTTTGTGTGATTTCAGTTTGCCTGTTTGTTCCCCTTGGTTTACTTCATGCTGTTCTGTAGATCATCCCCCAGCCCTAGGCCATTTTTGGAGATCAGAGTTACCTTATTTTATTAACTGACTTGAATTTAAGAGGAGGTTATTTCAAAGTAGTAGATCTCTGGAGGGAAAAAAAGATTTTTTAACATTTAGATGAACCAGATAGTTTATTAATATCCACAGACTGCGTAGGAACATAATTTATCCTGAATTCCACTATGAGTCATCCAGAAACCAGAAAATTGGATGTACAATTAGACCTGTCATATTTTCTAACCTTTGAACATTTTTTTTTTCAATTTTTTGTTGTCTTCAGTACGTTAGGAAAAACTCTGCTTTCCACTCAGAGAAATGGTGGAAGTCATCTCAGTACTCCTGTTGGAAATGCATTAGGTGCTAACATTCTTCAATTTGTTAGACTAAAAGTTATGGGGAGGGGATAGAGGGAAAGAAAGAAAGCAGTAGTATTGTTTTATTCCTCTGAACTTGTCTCTAGCACATAATAATTTCATAGTGGTGACTGCTCTGAGTGTTTTTCTGCTTCTGAGAAATTGATGTTGAGTTTGGGCAGATCACTTATGAAAAGATGGGGCAGGCTTTCTGTTAAGTGAATATAAAACTTAAACATCAGATGTAAGTGCATGTGAGGAATACTGAAAATAGCAGATAACAATTCAAATGGAAAGATACAAGTTTATATACAAATAACAAGTTCAGGGGGAAATTGTTTACTGTGTTCTGTAATGTCTTTGCCATCCATAATAGTTCATTAATTCCTGAACTCCTCAAGGGAATGCTGCTGGTATGTGTGCATGCTTCGTGATCTGTATGGGTATATTTTCTTCGCTGTGTGTGTAAATGGCTCTCATATTGTAGCAGGTCATTTTTGTGGCCTCGTAATAACTCTAGAGATAGGATCGTTACCAACTGATATCAAAAGGTACTAAGAGTCACAGTCTTCTGTATCTCATAGAGATACAAAGGATTACATCACGTTCACAGACTGTTCTTTGATTTTTGACACTTTTCCAGACACATCATTTTACATAATTTATCATTTTCTTTAAATCCTTCTGGCACTTTATCTGTGCTTTTCAGAACCCTTGTCCTTTTCCTTGTTGTCCGATTGTGTAGGGATGATTACTGATTTAACTTAATGTCTTCCGTGGTGGGTGAGTGCATAGTAAATGCTTATTGGATGGTTGGATGAATTCCTCGGTTGAATGTGCCACTTAAACTTAGTACTTCTTCTCAGGCACTCAAGTCATTATTTCTTCTACTGAAGTTGATCTCTTTGAAGTATGGGCCATGTTGTAGGCATTTCTGTGTTTCCACAGTTTTCCTGAAAAATTTTTTTCTCATAAGTATTAAATTAAAACAAAGGCATGAGTCACCTTCAGTGCAAACCTGGCCTTTCTCTTAGGGCTATTTTAAAGAAATGAAGTTCTCCAGAGACTTCTTCATGTCTGTATCAGATCACTAATTGATTTTGAAAATTTGAACAAATACCTTCTATTTCTATTCCCTAAAAATGTGGCCCTCGATTATGTATGTTTTGCTTGTCTGTTGGAGTCAGTTTGGGAATTATAAATTAGGAAAATTACTTTTTGAAAAATGTAACTTTTCAGAGATTTGTGGTAGTTGAAAACAATTCTTTTATATGGAAATTCTAGAGGGAGGGATTAAGGGAAAGAAAAAAAACCCAACATGTGCCTTGCTGAGATGTTGAGGGTCCAGCAGAGAGAGTTGATGCTGCTAGACTGGTGACCAGAGTGTTTCGTGCTAAACTGAGCCATGGAGAAAGGGTCAGAGAGCATGTCATGGGGACCTGAGGAGAATGACCTCAGCCATTTGAAGGTGGAGTCAAAGGGTACCTGAGAAGGGAAGAATCTTTTGGAGGATTATAGGGCTAGTGTGTGGGTATGGGGGGGGTGCACACATTCTTATTCATTATGTCTGGGGTGGGATCTGGAAATCCTTATCAAGCATTCCAGGTGAATGATATGATTAGTCAAGTTTGGGAAACCCAGGATTGGGGACTCGGCCCTCTTGGTAATTTATCCTTTTAAGGTGTTTGACCTGATGGCTGGAATGAAGAGAGGTGGGCGGAGCACTTAGGACACCAGAGAGAGGATTCCAATTAGAATTGAAGAGTTCCTCAGAAGGGTTTTATCATCACATGCTTTGGGGTAAAACGATAACCAGCTCTTGGCAGTTTTACATGGAAACGAGGACCCTTGTCATTTGAGCACTACCAAACACTGACTACAAATTGGATGTAAAGTACAATAGTGACCAGCAATTCCCGATCACATACCCTGTGCCAGGCACTTATGTGTATGTGTGTATATATGTGTATATATTCCATGTTCATTAAATTATGAAAGGTAGATGGTATTTGTTTTCCTATATGTTTCCAGTATCCACCGCCGAAGGCAGAACATACCCGGTGCCCTGTAAATGTTTGTTGAGTGAACTAAGATTAGAAGACATGCTCAAAAGTGTTGAAAAGATCACCTAGACTGATTCCAGAACTTCTTTTTCCAGCTGTATGACACTGCTTCTTTAATAGTTCACATTAAATGTCTTATTTGTATCTCCAGACTTGGGACAGTGTCCGTGTTCCCAGGCAGCCAGATGCTAAGACTAAGTGTTAGTTGAATGCCACCCATGTATTCAACCTGTCTGTGGTCCAGAAACCTAAAATTTATTTTTGAAACAATAATAGTATTCTGGACATCTCCAAAGATGGAGATTTTCCTAGGTTGTTTTCTGTAATAGCACCTTAACCTTGGAATGAGAGAAACCAGAGAATAAAAGTATACTTCATAGAAAGTAATGTATAAGAAACTCAGTATAGTGAATGGGAAAAATCTAGAGAAGTTGGTTAAGAAATGGTCGTGAAACATGACTCAGATATTTGAGGAATTTTATGAAAGAGAGCCCTTTTCACTCAGGGGCAGTACAGTTTTGTTCATCTCACATTCCCTCTCTTCAGTGCCTTTCATTTGAGTTAATTTATATAGAGTAAGATCCTGTACTTATAATTTGCACCTGGAAAAGCAAGGCCTCCGCATTCCTAATACTAACCCTCTCTGTCCTTGCAAAGCTAACTGTTTGTGGTGTTTGGGTTGCACCGAAGGCAGCCACAGGGATGGGACGAGCCCAGAACTGAGTGGAGCGTGCCTCGTCTCTGCAAAGAGCAGCTACCGTGGTGAATAAAAGGTGACCTCAGGATTCCGAGGAGCCCTGTGCTTTCCCAGACAGCCCAGACGGCCTGGGGAGCTGGCAGCCCTAAATGCTTCCTTTGTTAGAAATCATTGAGCTCCCCACTCCATCTTTAGAAAGTGAGTTCACCGAAGGTGAGTTAAGGACAAGGCTTTGAAGTCGGACCTGACATGCTTTCTCCTGTTTGTGTGGGGCGGTGTGGATGAAGAGCCTAATGAAGATGCAGTGCCCAAGGTGCTGTTCCCTAAAACTGCTTCTTGCCGCTTCACAGAAATGCTGCTCATGGGCCAGAAGGAGCTGTGTGCTTCTCTGGGGATTGTGTTTCCACGGGATGGTGAGGACTGTTAGAACAACTTTCTCTTGTTTCTCAAAACTTCTGCCCAGAAGGGAGGCTATAAATGGTGAAACGTTCACAATGGGTGGCACCCCAGAGAAGTGCTCCCCCGTGCCGGGCTGCCCTCCGCTGGGTGCAGCTGGGGGCCGGGAAGCCTTCGGCTGGTCACCCGGCTTTCCTTCTCTGTGGTTTGATCCTCATGACACAGAGCACCACAGGGTCAAACTAACTTTTAAGAGTAACTTAATTGGAAAACAGCTGTTTTATACCTGAAGATGTAAGCAGTTCTAAGCACTATGAAAAAAGAGTATGTTTTAGTTTTAGGATTTGGGCATTTTATGTGTTGATTTTAAATTGCTTGGACCCTCTTCTGTCTGACCCTTCACATACTTTCATCACCTTCACCTGAAGGTGGGGATTTACTTACTTAATTTCAGGTAAGAGAGACTGAAATTGTCCCTCTGTACACTCATCTTCAAGGAAATTATAAAACCAGTAGCATTGAGCCTCCTAGAAGGGAATTAAGTTCAGTTTTTAAAACGCTGTCCTTTAAAAATTATTTATCTCTTTAATGAACATTTTTCACTATTTATTCTTAGTGCATGAAAACACTGGAAGTGGGTATCCTTGTTGTACCACAAGTAAAGAGCGATAATTCCCAAAGCCCTAGCTGTGCCCCTGAGTTTCAGACTTAGTCAGTCAACTGCAGATGGTCTTCACCTTACTTCCCCACAGACGTTTCAGACTCAATCTACCTGTTGTCGTTTTTTTTTTTTGAAGAGAGATGGGAGGAGGGAGAAGAAATGGATAACAATTTTTAAAGCTTGGATTTTACTTCAGGCTTTAATTAGCAATGGATATCTTTAATTTACCATAAAATTTCTTTATTAATGAAGAAACATAGCTGTTTCCAGGGTTATTTGATTTTGACATATTCTAATCTTGCTGTGTGGTTACTGTGTAGTAGCTTTCCCGGATCTGAATGAGAGCTGCGACAATCTGAGTAATTTAAAAGCATAGCTTTTTAGGTTTTGCCATTTGCTTGTCATATTAAATTTAAACATGGAAACAATGTCACTTCTGATTTATGTTTTACTTTCCAATTCTCTTAGTTCAGTTTCCTTAGGAGTTCAAACCCATTAGGGCATAATAGTTGGCTAAAAAGAGAAAGAACTGAGGATACTAATAAACTTCTCCACTAGATTACCTTAGCTTTATTTCGTTTGGAGTAACTTTGAGCCCCAAGTGATTGCCGTTAACCTAGTTCTGCGAGTGTTCCTCCCTTGCTTTTGTGAGGAGCAGGGGTCGTAGGAGGGAGTAGAGGGGAGCAGCCCAGGGTTTGGGAAGGATGTAGTTCCAATGAAGGTGAGCGAGTTTGTTCCTATTATGTCTTATGTGGGATGATAACGTTTTCCAAATTCTAGTTTCCACTGAGTCATCTGTGAGTTCAATAGAGGGGCAATTCTAGTCTGCTGTCAGATGTTCTGCTTGGCAGGTTAATGAAGAACTTCTTTTTAAAAGTGTTTTAAACACAAATTGCTGTTTTTGTGTAACTTCAATAACTGTCAATTTTGGCCAAGAAATAACTTTTATAGCATTTTTCATGAAAACTCGTAGAATGATTTTTCTAGATAGTTTAATTGCAAGATAGTTTAGATTAAAAGGAAACATCTCTTTAGAGAAACCATGCTGCTTGGGAATTCTTTAGTCCCCATCTGTAAACAATAGCAGATTATCACTTAACAGTTTTCGTATTTGGGGATCATGGGAAACTACTCACTTAACTTGAAACTAGTATTTTTGGTAAGAAGGTAAATCCTTTGTCATCATTTATAGTGGGCTGATTGAGCCCATGTGCTCGGGCAGCTGAGCCCTGCGTTTGAGACCCCACTGCAGATTTCTGTCTCTGACTTTGGTTAAGCTACTGAATCTCAGTGACTCAGTTAAAAGGAATTGTTAGGACTGTTTGGCTCCATATGGTGCTTTGTCAAGTGCTTAGCAAGTGATAGTTGCTGTTTTATTACTCTATTCACTGACTACAGGCAGATTTAATTGTTGGAAACATTTCCTAATGAAATGGTAGTTATCTAAAGACATTTCCCAATTACTCTGAAAGTGTATATGAATACTAACCATCAGTTTTGTCTTTGGCCTTGCCACTGACTCCTTGCGTGTTCTTGGCCAAGTGACGGCTTTGTAGCTCACCTCCAAAGTCATATTTGAGCTGTTTACCCTAGTAAAGTAATGTGGGCATAAAGTGAAATAATATATGTAAGAAGCACTTTGAGGGGGGTGAAAAAGCAGGTCTGAATGCCAACAAGTATTTAATAAACAAGTGCTACTTCTACCAACATTTTTCTTCTTCCCTGCCCCCTGAAAGAAAGATGGTCCCTTTTTAAGCTCTACTTCCCATCCTAAAATCTAGGATCAAAGGAGAGTTGTAATAAAGGAGAGTCACTCCCTCCCATTCCCTCTCTTTTTTGTGGATGTTGTTCTAACTTTTTAGGACAGAAGGTCGGGCCTGACGTTAGTGGGTGAAACCATGGGGCTCCCAGGACCTGCCTTTCATCTCTGGGTCACCACCTCGGACAGTGTTCTTCACCTCCGTAACAGTCTGAAGACACCAATGCTGGGGAGCAGCACACTGCAGGCCGAGACCTTGAAGTGGGTCTAGAAGTCTCAGCCACCTTCGCGGCTCGTTGTTGTTCGGATGCTCATTTCTTTAGAATAACATAGAATGTTTGGCAGAGGTGTCAATGACTAAAAGAGTTTTCTGTGCTTTGGCAGTGCCTAAGTCTCACCGGCTTCTTGTAAATTGGAAGCCGAGCTCCAAAAAAGTAAGAGAAGAAAAACAAAACTGAATTCTAGCTAGTTGTTTACTGGCAGGGTTGTTCTAGACATAAACACAGTTGAATGGAAAGGATAATAGGGATTGGAGCCTGTCTTGCTCCGTGAGAGTGAATGAGCCAGTGTTAGACCTTCATGTTGGAGAAAAAAACAACATTCACCTTTTAAAAAAACAAAACAAAAACAAAAATAAAGCAGTCATTGCAGGCTGACTGATGAAAATTAAAGGTCAGTTTCTTCACTGCCCCACCTCACTGCGCGCCTGGGGCCATGTTAATAGTGGCAATCCTATTATTTTCTTGCAGTAGGCAGGAAATGCTGTCTACACCCATTAGATTTGTTTGAGTGGCCCCTGGCTGGAAATGAAGAAAATTTAATTTTTGAACTTGCTGGGAGTAAAAAAAAAAAAAAATCACAGTGCTGCATAGAGGTTGATTTTTGGGCTGGAATAAAAACAGTGTCATTTGAGAAAACTTGTTCTTAATCTCTATTATAGGAACATTTGGCCCTTATTCACATTTGAAATCATGAATGAACTTAAATGCAAGTTATGTGTGTAGAAAACCTTTCTGAATATTGTCAGAACCGGCTCAGTTCTGGACTTTTTATCGTATGTTTGCCGAGTGCTCAGTTTCTCACATATTCCACTGGCTGCTGGAAACTTGCTTGAAGAAAGGCTTTGTCGCAAGGTTGTTTTTTTGTTGTTGTTGTTGTTGTTTTGTTTTTTAGAAGATTAGTTTGCTTTTCAAAAACAGCATTCATCTTGAAATTTGTATATTCATTAGGGCAATCAATTACCTTGCAGTTTTGATAGCAAGAAGAAAAAATTGATATTAATGTTACAGAGAAAATATGTGAGCCTGTGCTGCAAATTGTAATCATACTGCCTTTCAGAGTTATGTTTCCTAATCTCATGCTTACTTGGTTTCCATTATTCTGTGTCCTTTGCTTGAGAATGAGATCTTTTAAAAACTGATTTTTTTAGCAAGTTGATATCCCTCCTACATCTTTACGTTTTTAAGTAAGTCAAAAGATCTTGATTGCCATTTTGATGTTTGATTTTTTTGGGATGTTCTGTTACAGATTCACAGCTGGTATATAATTCATTCTTCTAAGACAATATCAGATTTTCCCATGAGAGGCGGGTCTTAAGTTGAAGGGATTTGCTTAAAGTCATAGGCGTGGCCAGCGTGAGAAGAAGCAGGTGTTTGTCTTTGTGTCCACAGGAGGTAAAAGAAACCATTATATTTTAATGGATCTGTAATTCTTACTGAACAGGACCTCTTGTGTTAGCACCTTTACTACAGGTCGTTGTATTCATTTTGCATTGACGATACACGTAGAGCTTTTTCTTTGTTTCCTGAAATGATACATTGAAAGGGGTTTCTAAGACTTTGTAGGAAAGAACAGTGAACCATGGAGTTTTTATGACTATTGTCCTTTCTCTTTGTCTTAATTCTTAAAACCTTTAGCAGTGTGCCTATAGTGGTGACCATTTTGCCTCTGACAATTTGCTTCTGGTTGTTATCAATGTGAGCAGTTTTCATAATGCTTATTTCCTTCATTTATTTGTCACCATAAGTACCGACAAGAAGAAGCAAAGCATGGGATTCTTGTAGTAGTATTTTTTGTGGCAACTGTAGTATTACAATTATGTGTGTGTTTTGTAAAACATATTTTGGTGATAGCACATGACATAGTACATATTTGGGGGGACATTTTAAAATACAAATTTATTTTTCAGTTATAAAAGAAATGGTACTTTCTAGTAGGTTTTTTTTTTTTTTGGACACCTCTAAAACTATTCCTCCTCAAGACTCGTGACACTAATTGTACCCCATGGTGTGGGGAATTTGAAACTAACACACAAAAATAGTTAAAGGGCTTTGGAAAATTTCATGTGATATTGGGAGTCAAATGGTTTGATCTAAAAAAAGTTGTTTGCTTGATTGGAAATTTAGGTTTAAATGTTTGTACGGATTATTAACTGGCTGAAATCTGTTACCGATTGGCCAGCCTATTTGAAATACATCTGGTCTATTTAAGTTTGGCAAGAAATCAGGGCAAAGATACAAGTTAGGCGTTATTATTTATTTTTCTAAGTCAGTAACGCAAATCATGTTTTGCCATGGAAAAGTAATCATTGAGAACATTACACCTGATAGCCTGTATAAACTTGCCTAACCTTTACCATAATGATACTTCTTCCAGGATGCTGACCAGATGATTGCGTATAAGGATATTTATCTATAGTCCAGTGAATTAAAACTTGTAGACACATAGAGGGCACGTATCACTTCTTCCTTGTGTTGTTTTTTTGAATGATCTGGTTAGTGAGAGCGTTCATTTTGAAATGTTTCAAACCAATTAGGCATCTTTTGACCTAAATCTTCCAGCCTTCAGCTTTAAGGGATACATATTTGTAAAAATTCGTAAGAATGTGAGTATTTAGCCAGGTAGTCAGTTCCTGTTAGCTGTGAGAGGGCTTGGGCCTCAGTTGACTGGTGTTTATTAAAAACTTGTTTTTTGCAGAATGTTCTTCCATCATGAAGAGAGGACTTTCATAGTGAACAGTGAACCCCTCATAGAGATCCAGTTGACACCAATTCTCTAATGTTCTCTCAGGATTCTCATGACTTAACCTTGTATTGAACCTCTGAAGAAGTATTGGAAGATGGTAGATTTTAATTGGAAATGATAAAATTCTTCTTTTAGATGCCAGTCAGTCCCCTTGCCCTTGGGTGGGGGGTCCTAGTGGTATGTTCACAGTTGTGGATGGAATTTGGAGGAGGAGAATTGGTAGCGGTGGAGGACTGGCAGAGGATAAGGCATTTTATGAGTTGGATACATGCCCAGGCTTTCTACTGTGTCCACCAGGTGATGAGGCTGATTCCCCACTGTGGTGGGAGAAAACCCTAGCGGCCCACTCCACACTTTTCATTTCTCCTGTAGAACCAGGAGACGGTAGGGACTGATAGGCTGCAGAACCTGAAGCTTAGGGAGCCTTCAGTTCAGTCAGAGCTGGTATTTGTCTAACTGTAAAGGTGTAGCAAGGAATGGAACAGAGAGACTGCTAATTCCTATTTGTCTTCTCCACTTTTATAGAAATAACTTCAGGGCGGGGACCACGTCTTTCCTTTTCTCTTTCTATAGTAACAAACAATAAATGTTCCATAAGTTTACTTGAATAAATAACTTAATGATGGAGCAAGACATACTGTTGTTTTGACACTGAGATACCATGTGTTTCAACCACAGGAAAACTTGTTTGCTTTTAATTTTAAAGCTCTTCTAGTTCTTGGAAGAAATATGGAACTTTTGATTTAAAATAACTGAGATGCCTGAAAATAAGTGAAGATCGAAAAGATTGTTGGTGTTTGGTAATAGTGAAGAACTATTTGTCTTGCAAGTAATACATACAAACTAGCCTAAGCAAAAAATGGTTGGTGATTGGACGGGAAATGGGGGCAGTGTCCCTGGACCTTGTGAGGCCTTGGAACCAGCCCTGGGAAGTCTGGGAGCGAAGATTGCTTTTCTTCCTCCTTCCCTTTCTCCTTCCTTTTTTTTTTTGGTACTTCTTCTGTAGAGTCCATCTTATATAAATGCTGGATGCATCTAAAGTCATAAAGCTTTACCAGTTTTTATTTTTCTTTCCAAAGTGGCAGTCTGCACATTACTTTTTAGTAATGAATTGAAGGTATGGATGGATGGTAGATATATTGTCTTAGGGTTATTTTGTAGCAAATTCCTTTCCCAGGGTGCCCTGTACAGTCAGTTTGTGGGAGGAAAGTTACATAAAGAATGACAGCTATTCAACAAAGTAATGATAATCTATATTTTCCTGTCTCTTGTTTCTTTAGAATGAACTGCAGTGAGACATGGCTAGGTTGATTTCTTCCCTTAAATCATCTCAGAAACTGTGCCCAGTCCATTAATTACTTTGTTCGGTGGACAGGAAATGGTTATGTTTGTACAAGTTACACAATCTTAACTAAGTCGGAGCAAGGAACCAGAGAGGTCTCTGATCTTTTTTTTTTTTTTTTTTTTTTTTTTGCAGAATTAACCATTTGGATCCACAAACTTACACACGATGCATGAACCAGGTTACTGGGGGCCTGTTACCCAAAATCATGATTTGTTTTGGTTACAGAATGGCTGCTTGTTTAGGGATACTGAGAAAAGTGGTTGCAGGAGATCATCATGCTGGTAGTGACGTTAAGTCTGTGAGGTTTTACTTCCCTCTTAACAGTTTCTTATGCATGCAGTAGAGGAGCTGTCCTGAAGCTGGTGCCCTGCCGGCACTACCAGATAGGGTCAGCCCCTGTTCTCTCTCCCCCATCCTCCCTTGCAGGCTGTTGTAAGTTTGTTCTTCTTTTCTGTGGTTGGCAAGTTGCTTTCTTCTCCCAGCCCCTTGGCTATCACCTTACTACCCCAGTCGTCTACTTTTCTCTATCCTAAAAGTGGAATTTTTCTCTATCACCATTTGATGATTCTTTAAGCTTTATGATTAGTATTTTGCAATTTGAGCAGAGCTGATTTAAATATAGTATTCTAAGTACTCTGACTGTTCATTCATTTATTCATCCGCCTCTCATTTTGGCTTGCGTTAATTATTTCCTGAAGCCTGTGTATCACTGAGAGAAAATAAAATCTTAAGTAAGAGAATAACTAATAGAGGTCAAACTGAGAGGAGAATGAATGAAGAATTAAATGAATTTAGGCAGAGTCAGAAAACAGTCTCCCTCCGTAATACACAAGCTGTCTGTGACTCCTTTGAAACAAGTGGAATTTTGATACATGAGCCACTGCCACAAAATCATATTTACTCTCAGAGCTAATGAAGATTTCTCTTTTGAATGACCCATTGCCATTCCTTGTTTGCTTGTATCTTTTGCTCTCTTTCTTTCTTGTTAAATACTTAGGAAGCAAGTCTTGATTTTTGTGTATTTTCCCCATTTTTTTTCAAGTGTTCCATACTTCCTTAAAACTTGTTCTTTTCTTATAGTGCTTTTTCCTGTTTACCAAATCACCCCCTTGACCTCAAAATCACAGTGTCTTCAGTAAGTTCTGCCTTTCCTTGTACATTTCCCTCTTGTTTAGAACCTTGCAGTTGATGCCCTCTCCTACTTCATTCCTTCTAGCAATTTCCTTTGATGGTGATACTTGCCTTGGAATTTCCACTTGAGCCTCTTAAACCCTTGGGGAAAGGTAATTCTGTCAGCATTCACTTCTCCTTCTCCCGTTCCAAAAGACTAGGGACAAAGAATCCTTCTTATGCATTCCTTAGAGCTGAAGAATCTGCTCTAAGTTTTCTGCCATCATTTTCTTACCAGGGTCTGAATTCTCTGTGAAGGTGCCTGATTCAGTCGCCCATCTCTTCCCTGGTCTCAGTGTAGGACACAAGGGTTGCATTTGGAATGGGCTCCAGACACTCAGATATCATTACTTTGGTAATGACTGCATGATGCTTTGAAGGCAGACAAACAGAATAGTTTCTCTAAGAGATGAGCTGGGTAAAATCAGGGTGCGATGATCTGTAATGACTTTTCCAGCTCTCTTATTTTGAATCTGTGAATTTATCTTGAGGGGAGTTTGTTCATAAGAAAGGCAAAACCATCATTACCCATTTTATATTTTTTATTTGTAATCTATCTGCAGTTTAACTTTGTAATCAGAAGCTAGTTACTGTTTGCTCATCTGTAAAATTCCTTATAACTTTGTAAGAAACAGTTTTACTACCGGATACGATTATTGATTGTTCAGTTTTAAAATGTTTTACTGTAAAGGCAGTTCTCCAGTAGAAAGTATAATATGAGAGATACCTTTCATGTCTTTGAAATATGGGGAAAATGTTTTATTAAATTAAAATTTAATAAATTTAAAACAAATATTTGCAGGCGGCCTATAGCCATGGCTGGTCGACACCCTTCCACTCATTGTGCTCCAGAAGAGGGCCACCAGATTTAAGACTGAGCTTTCAGATTGTTCTCACTATCAGTGGCATGTTACATGAAATTGATTTTGAACTTTTCAGATTTATATTTTTGGCAGAGATGTTGAGAACTTTGATTTTTCTTCACCATCACTGTGTGTATGTGGCACATAGTAGGTTCTCCATTTGGTTTATTGGGTGAATAAAGGAAATGATCCTGCTGGTCAGTGGGATTTAAAAAGTTGTCTCCACCAGCGTTACAGATCACCACTGATCACCCCTGTTGTCTTCTGTGTTGTGTGACCCCAAGTTTGTTGTGACCTTACAGACATCTCAGTCACTGCAGGAGACAGACTCTTAAATTTTCTGGTGGGCTCCCATGTCTTATTTCTGGCAAACTGAAAATATAAATCGACATATAAAGATTTCGCTCTAGTTTAGAAATGGCCTTTTTCGTGAAACATGCAGGAAGTCCTGCCTCCTGCCTGCGAAGCAGGGTGATAGGATCACACCTGAAAAAACGCCGCCTTGTTCAGAAGTGATACAATCGCTTTTCAGTTTGGAATATTGATAAGTGGGCAGATTTCTTTGGAAGCACGTTGTTTTTACTACACGTGTAAAACTCCAGGGAGCACTGAATAGGAGATGAGGTGCTCCCTTTTGGCTGTGCGTTAGCAACGTGGCAGTTACTGATCTGTCATTTACTTTGAAAAGAAATTACAAAGTTTTGGCCTCCTGCCTGGAGTAGCTCCAGATGGTCAGAAAAGATTTTTGTACTGAAGTCAAAAGAGTATATTGCAGTGATGGAATTGGGCTTGTCATGTTTATATTAGAGCACTGACTTCCCACTTTATCCCTTTGCAAAGTTTTTCCTTCCTTTTCTTTTCTCTTTTTTTTTTTCCTGAGGGAGTAAAGGGAAGAAAATGCTGCCTTAGAGTTATGGCATCTAAATTTGGAATACTTTTGTTCCTGGTGAGAGTGATGTAGAGGTATGGTGTGTGGTCCATAGAATTGTTTTTTTAATCTTAGTACCCCTGATATTAAGTATTTAGAGGACTCACGGAGAACTGAGATGTGAAAACACACCAAGATCACTCTAGCTGATTTGGAAACGGGGGTCAGAAGCTTCATTTGGGTTGCATGTGCTTATCTGACAGACTGGCTGTTAGCCCACAACAGTTATTTAGTGGCCTTCCTTAGTCGATTGGCCCGTCTTCGATGGGAGCTAGGCTTTACTGCATCTTTTGTCTGTTTCCCCATGATTTTGTGGTCAGTAGGGTAACGAAGAAGCATGGGTGGGAGGTGGGACCTGGGCAGATGAGCATGGTATTAACCAATAGTTCCCAGACTTTGCTCTTCTGGGCACTGATGCTTAAGTCCCACACATGACCTTATGTACTGCCATGTCAACTTTGGAAGGGGAATAATGTGATTCCTATTTTCTGGACGACAAAACAGATTCAGGGTAATACTATAATCTGCCCACGGTAGTAAGTAGGTAACTCTCTTTTGCTGCCTGCTCACAAACAGTTTTGGAGAAATTTATTACAAGTTTCCTGCCCCTTCATGTTAGAGGTGACTGTAGGCTGCAGGAAATAAAGCTCATTTTCCTCTGGGAATCTTGGGCCTTGTTCAAACTGAGCCTTGAAGTAAAGCTTGGTCACAAGGCTGAGATTAAGACATAGACCTACAGGCTGCTGCTCCCACACTGCTTTCGGTTACTCTTGTGGTTATTGAGTAACTCGGTGAGTTTGAAGAACATTAACAAAGTTTTATATCTTCGAAGAAAATCAGCACATGGGGAAGTGACATTAAGTTGCATGCCACAAAGAGGAATTTGTGTCTGTTTTGAGATGTTGGTGTATAAATTGGAGACAATGAAAAAAATTCATAATTTAGACTGTTGCACTCTTAGGTGACTGGGTACTGGACACAGGTTGCTCTTTTGAAGCACTTTTCTTAAAAAGCATAAAGACTTGTGTTCTTTACAGGTCGGTGCTTCCCTGTGCAGACCTTGAACTTGGTCAGCAGTCTTCTCCCCCACTGGCCCCCACAAGCTACCAGAATCGTCCTTTAGACTGTGATTCTGCTTCATAATTTTGTCTTCTTTTTAAATCTCCACTGTTTAGACATTGTTCATGCAGTATTATTTTTTCTATGTATATTATATGGTACTTTAATTAGTTCATGAGTTCTTTTGGGATTGCATCCTAAATTGCAGAACACCTTGTTCTGATTGATGTGCTTTTTGAAGTCTTGTTACCTTTTTTGATGAAAAGGATCAAAGTGGTGTGGAGGCAGATTAGTCTGGCTTAATGTAAATCTGATCTCTGACTGAGGCTTTTCTACATTCACAAAGGCACCAGAGTGGGGCTCTTCTTTTCTTGTTGCTACTTTACTACAATTACAAATGAAAACACTAATGCTATTATATAAAAGATCATAAAACAGAGGTACATGTTTAGCGTTTTCTATGTCCAAAAAAAAAAAAAGACAACACTGTGAATCATAGGGCTACAATTGGACTACAGTTACATCAAGAGGATCTTACATGAAATTTTGTTTCAGTCTTTGCCCCTGTATCAGGGGAGTGAAATGTGATCATCACTCTTAAGAAAAATTACTTAACAAACCTGTTAAGAGTGTGTAGAAGTTTGTGTCTTCTTAGATACTTGTGGTCCTGAAGTTAGTCCTACATACAGAACAGGCTCTTTCAGTCCTTGGGATCCGAGTAGTTTTTCCTAGTGCTTACTTATTAAATGCATTTGAGAGGCTCCCCCCCCACCCCATTTGTTTTGAAGGGACTTCCTCTGAGAATTAGTGGTAGAGTATTTCTTCTGAGAGCCCCACACAGAGGGTGTGGTGTTGCCCCTGTTCCAGGTTGTGCATCGTGGTATTACCTGAAGGCTGGAGAGAGCAGAGAATGTCCAGGGCGTCTTCTCCCGCTGCCTCGGTGCCCACGTGCTCCGGGAACAGCAGTCAGCGTGCTGTCCGGGCGGCGTGGCTGCCTGCGTTCCCACTGCCCGGAACGCCCCCTCTGCTCCCCCTCTGCCCTCAGGCATGGGGCGACTGCCCAGATTTTAGCTCTACCTTTCCTAACACCCATCTTGTTGGAACCCATCCCACAGCCCCCATAGCTGTTTTCAGGTGCTTCTGTTTGGTCATTAGCTACCTATCTCTTCCCCAACTGGACTCGGACTCTGGGCTCCTGGAGATTGACCTTTTATGTCTTGAGTATCAGGAGTGATGCTGTGTTGACTGAATGAGGAAGCATATGGAAGAAGGAAATAAGGAATTAGTGATTGACTGGTCCAAGCCCGGCTTCCATACTATCAGTACTCATCCTTTCTCTTTCCTCATTTTACTTGAATTACTATGTGGTCTGACCTTTCAGACCACTGATGGAGTGTCTGGGCCATGACGGTTTTTGAGGAATACCATTTATAGCAAGAGTGAAAATGTTTTGTAAGGTAATCATAATCATAATCATATGATGTATATTCTTACTATACGTAGATTCAGTGCTTCCTCTGTGCCATGCTTTTAAGTGCTTTATGTGCATTTCTTCATTTAATCTTCACAGCTTCATGAGGTAGGGACTTTATCATTTTCATTTTGTAAATGAAGAAACTGAGGTACTGAGAGGGCAAGAGACTTGCCTGAAGTTAAAAGCTAGTAAGTTGTGGAGTCAGGATTTGAACCCAGGCTGTTGTGGAAAATTGTGTGGGAGGGGAGAGGGCATAAGAAAATCTTCTCCCTGAAACCGCATATTCCTTTATCAGTCTCTTCTGTATGACGTGTTGCATTATTCCTCCTACAGTTATTTGGGTCAGCTTCTTGTGCTTTTGCTGAGAAATGCCGTTGTCGGCTTCCTTGACTTGATAACCGCCTGTTAAGTTTTGCCACGCGAGACGTTGATGATAGCCTTGCTGTTGGCTGCTCCTTCCATTTGAAGTAGACAGTTTTGCGTATCTTAGTGAGATCGAATCAGAATTTCCTTGGTATTTATTTATTAATTTTATTTTGCTAAGCAACATGTTTTATGAAATGTTCGCTGGCTTTTATGTAGCTAGAATAAGCAAAGACAGGGTTACCGCTATGAGGCAGAGGTTGATACCTTCAAAGAACTAGTGAATTCTAGTTAGTCATCGTTGTGTGCCTTTGATCTCATTGACTTGCCTCAATACCTGGACTCTTCAGACTCCCGTTCAGAGTGCCTTGGCGGCCTCACTCAGTTGTGCCCAGATGTTCTAGTCAGGGGGCTCCCGTTTCATCATTACATGAAGGAGGTTGTGAAATCTGGCTGACAGTTCTAGTCAGTCATCTTCATTTAATTGGGTCTTGTTTTCCCCTTTCCCATTCCAAGTAGGGGAATAGCCTGAAGCCAATTTTTGGCGGGGGTTGGGGGTGGCTACTAAAGCAGTTTACAAGCTGATTTCTTTTATTTAAATAGCACTTTATTTAAAAAGAAGTTTTCTATATATTATGGAGTCATTCCCACAGGAGCCTGTGAAGTAAACGAAGTGTGGATTGACTCAGTGTAGAGATGAGAAAACCTAACCTGAAAGTGTGCACCTTTCCTAAGGGCACCATGGGAAATAAAGGGAAAAATCAGGCAACAGTTACAATTTCTTGATTCTAGATCTCCCTCTCCCTTTTTCTCCTGTGTTGCATTTTATTGTCTCAGAACTGACTAACCTCTAACTGAAAATCTGTAGGTGCACATCTTCTTCACTTATAATGATATGAACATTACAATATTTTCATAGTGCTAACATTTTCCTAGACTCTTATTAGAATATTTTGACATTCATTTTTATAAATGGAGGACAGAGTTAGAAATCACCCAAATTACTATAATTGTGTAATTTTAGATGTTCGAGTACTAAATTGGGATCCGTCTACAGAATGCAGCCTCTTAATAGCCTTAAAAAAAAAAGGCACATCTTGGAGTCAAGAGTTTATGATATTAAAATAAGACCCTTGGCTATTTCTGGAGTGTGTTAACTAATCTACCTTGTGGTTTTCTTTCCGTGGAATTGGTGAAGAAAGAGACAAATAAAATCCCAAACTGAGTCACAGGAAAGAACGAACACTCCTCTGGGCATACTGTTGTGTGGGATAGTCATAAATTCTACTGCCTGTGGTGGCTGATGCGGGGGAAAGAGCAGAGTTGTAGCTCCCTGGCTGTGGACGGTGAGACCGGTGCACATGTGGTATGACTTTTAACCCTCACCTTTTTCACTTTAAACCAAAAAACCGTGTATTTTTCTTAGGTGAGTTTGTTTTTTAAAGATGGTAGTTATGAAAAATTTCAAACATATACCACAGATGTAGAGGATGGCAAGTGGGTCGCTGTGTTCTTGTCACCTGCCCTTAACATCCCTCAGCTCATGGTCGTACTCGTTTAGTCTTTACCTGTGTTCATCCCCACTCCCTGCTGTACAGTTTTGATGCAGACCCCACACCTCTTATTTAATCTCTAGTTATTTCACTATTTTTTTTTCAGCATAAGTTTTCTTCTAGTTGAAAACTTTCCAAATGAAATATTGTCATTTTTGCTACACAAATTGGTGGCTGGGAATATAAAATTTCTAACTAATCAGTACTTTTCAAGTTGGCTTTTGTTTTGGCTCACAAAATTTTTTTTCCTGAAACGGGATAAAAGGTTATTTGTAGTAACAAACAAGTGAGGGTTTTGGTAGTGTTAAAAATTAGCTAATTTTTCAGACTTAACTTTTTTCTTATTCAAAAGAATTACTGTTTCATCAACTTTCAAACTTTTGTGTAAGGCCATAATGTTGTTCTGTTTTATGTGTTTTCAGCCTTTATATTTCTCAGCTTTTTCAAACAGACTGAACTTTAGTGTACCGTAAGTTTATGCAATCATTAATTTAGGCAATAATGATTTGGAATTTTCAGTAAATTGGATATAATTTTAATAGCGGGTTTCTATTCAGGGAACATATTTGTGAATTTAACCTGACACGGAGAAACTAACCTGGTTTATATATACATGCAATTAATTGAGTGATTAAATTTATTATGAGTAATAAAATCCGAATTAATCTTTATTCTTTCTAGATTAAGATCCTGTTTTGTGAAAGGTAGTCAAACTTAAAAGGCAAGTTTTGGCTCATGAACCTTATCTTTTCTCTTAAGTGTTCTAAGATAGCATGGAGACTGGCTGTTACAGGCAGTCACACATACTAAAAGGAACAAAATACTCATTAACTAGAAAGGCTATGAGCATTTTTAAGGCCTTGAAGCATACTTAGGGCTTCATAATAATAACAGCAAATATTTGCTTAGTCTTGCTGTTCTGAGCACTTGCTGCTCTGAGCACTTAACGCATTTAATCCTTACCGCAGTCCTGTAAGGATGGGTGCTGTAATTATCCTTGTTTTACAGACAGGAAACAGGCATGGGGAGTAAGTAACCTGTCCCAATTCCAGAGCCAGTAAGTGGTTGAACCAGGGGTAGAATTCAGTAGTTGGACTCTAGAGTGTTGGCTCTTAACAGCTCTGCTCAAGTGCCTCACTTGGTTTCCAAGCGGAAATACTAGTTCCTGTGGAAAATACTTGTCCCTCACCTTTTCATCAGTGAGAGTCTAGCCATCGTACAGAAGTGCTGCCCCATAGAATTTTGTGAAATGATGGAAATACACTGTCTACAGTATCCAGTTAGATAACCACTAATCACATCGAGCCCTTGAAATGTGGCTAATGTGACTAAGAAACAAAATTTCAAGTTCTGTTTATTTTTAATTAATTTAAATTTAAATTTACCTAGTCCCATGGAGCTTCAGTATTGGACATTGCCATTTTAGAGCTCAAAAGACCTGGGAGAATTTATAGTTTGCGTTTTCCTGGGGGTAATGACAACCTCTTGACATTTTATGACCGTCAGTATCTCGACCTCATTTGGGCTGTCAATGGTTGTATCATTAAATAGTAATGATTTTAATGAGAGTGAAAATATTTTTACAAATGAGATAGTTGAATGTTTAAAACCTTAATACTTAACAACAAAATACTGTTTGATCACCAACAGAAGAGATACTCAGCGTACCACATCTGGAGACATCTCCTTGTTAATTGCTTTGTAGCTGAGCAGAAATTGCTTTGACATTCCCTTTGCTTTTTAGCCTTGGAGGGGAGTTCTTGCTTTGTAATGAGTCCAGCTCCCTGGTCAAGCTTAACATCAAGGAGTGATGATTAGATAGTAACATGGCCTTTGTGGGCCAAAAGCAGCCCTTCAGAGCAAGCACGTACTCATCTTTCTTGTCCAGCCTGCCTCAGTAGAATTGTGTTGACAGAGCTCCCATCTATGAAAATACAGCAAGAAAACTCAGTGGTAATGAAGCCAGATTTTATTTCAAATGAGACCACATAAACTATGATTTAGTTGATAAATCGTGCCTCCTATAATGTGCTTTCATCTCAGCCTTTATGAGGCCCTTAAACCTAATTATTTTAATCTTTTCTTTATGTTGATGAAAAGGGCCAGAGTGGTTGTTTCCATCAGCAATGGTGGGGATCTGAAATGCAGGCAAGCAGAGTCTCCAGATGGTGGCGGGTTTTGGACCTTAGCCACCAGGCAGACATAATTAAACATGTCTGCAGTCCCCTCATTTAGCAGTTCTGAAGCAGACATTTTCTCAGTTTATGGGATTGAACTGTTGTTATTAGCATATAAGTGAAGAACTAGAAGTACTATCACCCGGTGCTGAAAGTCAGCCAGCCACTGTTTCACACTGGATCTGGAACTTGGCTTGGAAAGGTTTGAGTGGAGAGAAGCTCCCACCAAACACTGGGAATTAGCATGGCGGTGGGAAGTTTTCAACAGGTCCTGTTGGCTCAGTTCTTATTTGTAATTTTCAAACGTAGCAAAGTTGGAATGTAGAGAACCAGGACTGGGTGTGAAAGTGGATTGGGACTTGAGGGAGGAAAGTACTGAATGGCAGGTGAAACGTACCGGCTTCCTGGCTTCAGCTTCTAACTAAAGTTGGGCGGATCATTTGGTTGCTGTGGACTTTTTCTCCACTTGGTAAAACTTCTTTCAGGATGGGAAACCATGTATCACTTGAGAGTGATTTGACTTCTTGAAAAGAGAATTACAGTTTATTTGCAGAATGAAAGGTAGCTATGATGAGTGAGTTCCCATGTTTACTCTGACTGTTTCATTGCCAATAAACTCTCTATTTACACTTTTAATGATGATTTAAGGAGCAGGTGAACGTTATTTAAAGGCATTTGCAATGAATTTTTCTCCTGCAGGTGACTGTACAGTGTGTTCTGTAGCTACCTTTTTCACTGAAGCTCTAGAACTGAGTTGGCTTCAGTGATGAGTCTGTGCTTCTGTAGCTTGAGTAAGTTTACTAACTGACTTTGCTTTATGTCCTTTTCACTGAGAAACTTATTATTTTAGCCAGAAAAATAAAGTTACCTTTCTTTTGTGCTTTTTTCTTCCCTGGCCGCTTTCGTTTCCATATGAGCCTTACTAACGGGAAGCCAGGCCTTCTGTGATGAGTTTGGGATAATGTTGCACTGCATCTTCAAGCAAAGGTTGTATCACAGGATGGTGACTCTGGATGAAAACTTCCTCTGGCTATGACCTTGCAAAAGATGTATTAAAATACAGTTGTCTCCAATTGAATTTTGACATAATTTGGACCCTGTTATTCCAATCGCTTAATCGAAAATACGCTTCTGCCCTGAGAGATGTCTTCATACAGTTGATGGGATGCTGGTGCTGAACCATATATAGCTTGTGACTGTTGTGACTGGCACTGAGGTAGCCCCATTGCTGTGCAAGTAGTAGCAGTGGTTCCAAAATTCCACCGGGCGGCATTCACATCTAGTTCTCTATTTACAAATCCTGCGGACTCTATAACTGAGAAGCTGCACATGTGCGTGCTTGTGTGCTCACACATGTCAAATCAGTCCACACACACACACAGAGCAGCAGCTTGTTCCAAGGACTTGGAGTGACAGTTGAGTCTTCAACTCTTCTTAAAAAGGAAAAATTTGCACAAAGTTAAAACTTCAGTAATTAAGAGACATCTGATTAGTTGTCTTTAAGAGCAGCCCTTGACTTCACGCTTTTGCATGTTAGGACTTGTCTTAGAGTCGATGAGGCTTGTTGCACATGACTCTATTCTTGCCTTCTGGCTGTAGAGGATGATTTCCTGGTGAAGGATATCGCAGGTGTCTTAGTTTGCTACTTTTTAGCATGAGGTATGCATTAAGGGCTGGGGAAAAAATAAGGTAATTTAAGTCTGTTTTGAGACACATGGAAAGGAAGCTATTTCGTAACTATTGGGCACGTGAAACTTGGCAGGACCCAAGTCAATTAGTGGCCACAGTCACGTGACTGATTACCGGTTGGGGACCCACAATTAGCTTATTGTAGACCTACATCTGGCATAATTGATGTTGTCATCAGTATTAAACTACTCACCCTGCTCTGCCAACCTTCTTGCAATAACAAAAGTTTCTTGCTTTACATGTGTGCAAGTTTGTGTGACTCTATGTGTGTGTATAGAATTAGAGTTTTAACCATGACCCAATCACAACTACTTGAACTTCTTGATTTTAATAACACATTAGAAAACTCAGGATTCCATTACTTCCTTACTCCCTGTATTTGGGAAACCTGTGGGTTTCTTCTTACCAAGTCGAATAAGAGAAAGAGAGAAAGATTGCTCCAAACCATGTTATCCTGTACCTAGGACCTGAAAGGAATACAGAGAATGACAGGCCTCGAAAACTTGCACACTGACTTAAAACATGAATTAATATAAATTGTAAATGTTCGTTGCTGGTTTGTCATGGAAGTTAGTGGGTTGTTTCCTGAGGGGTTTGCTGTAAGGAGTCATTTTGTTCTCTGAGAGAAGGGTGGAGGGTAGTGACGATATAGGTGGGACTGGACTGGTAGGGAATTGTATGAGCAGGTCTCATTCATGCTTCCTTCCTACTTTGCTGCAGATACTTAAAAGATTAGGAGTTAACTTCTCTTTATGGGGAAAAACATGGCAAGGGATGTTCTAATTTCAGAGATTTTAATTTAGGTTTTGCAGCTTATCTCAGGGCAGAATTTCTTTTGGTTAAGAGTTATCTAATACTTTTTTTTTTTTTTGGACAAAAAGATGTTTTTACTTGTCTTTGTGTCTTCTGAAACTTCAAAAGAAGAGGCCTTTATTTTAATTTTTCCTTAATGGTTTTTATCATATTTGAAGTCTTGAGCACTGTAAAAATGGTATATGTATATAAAGTCCCCATTATCTCTTTTTCCTGAAAATTTATAGATCAGATCATCAGAAGATAAATACAGTACTTGTAGGTTTACAACAAACAATTTTAATCTGTTAGGCACTGGGGAGGCCATCTAACTCTGCATTCCAACCAGTGCCAAGACTCCCCTATGTGACATTTTGACACATGGTCATGAGACTGTGCTAGAGTTACTGTGATCCACTAACGAGACAATTGGACAGGGGTCCTGGAGACCAGCTCCCAGGCCTGGTTCTGCCCCTAACTATCAGTTGGGTTTTGGGTATCTTTACCATTATGATTAATGAGGTGAAAGAATCAGACCAGATGGTCACTAAGGTTTCTTTCAGTTCTTGATTTCTGTGAATATTTGCTAACAAAGTTTCTTTAACTTTAAGAAATAGTCAATTTTTTGGACATGTTTCATTTTTATATTGAACCCAAATGGTCATGGTTAAAGATCGATTTTCTGTTAGCACTGTTTTTCCATGTATTTTGATTGGGACACATATAGAGACACATACTTTACCTTGTAGTCCAGTGTATAGACATACATGGAAATTTTAACTATGTATAACCAAACCAAGAGTCTTATAAATCAGCACTTGCCTTTACTCTTTGTGGTGCAGTTCTATACTATTCTATTTTATTTAAACGAATGCCAGTTAGTGACCCACTAAATTGATTATATGACCCAAGAATGGATCTTGACCTGTAATTCAAAAAACTCTACTCCATAGCCACCTGGAACAAGTGTGTTTCTTCTTCCACGTGACAGCCTCTCAAACTCGACTTCAGCTGGCTTAGTTGCCTTTACTGCTTCTCTCCTACAGGCTGAAGTTCCCCAGGGTTCAAAGCTTTTCCTTATGTGAGTCGATGTTTTGACTCCCCACCACTGTGATCACTGTGATCAACTGTGATAACTTAGCGTTTGTGTCCTTTTTAAAGTAATGGCGACCAGAGGAAATATAATTTCAAAATACAATTTAACTAAGGCCAGCCCTTTCTTCTGCTTCCTTTCCTGCTAATGCCCACTACACGTTACACAGTTTTCCTGCAAATATTTGTTCCGCACATGTTTACTGAGCACTACTGTGTGCTAGGACTGTTTGTAGTGTTTGGGGATACAGCAGTGGGCAGAAGCCCAGTCCCTCCTCTCGGAGAGCTGTGTCGTAGGGAGCCGTGCTGGCTGCTGGCGGTGTGTCCGCGGTGGCAGCCGGGACCGCGCCCTCGGAGCGCCCCCTCAGCGCGCAGCCGCGCGGGCTCCTGTATAGCTGCTCTGTGTTGTGTGCTGGTTAAGGCATTTCCCCTCTGATTTGTGAGCTCTTCCTGCCTTTCCACTTCACCGCACATCTCAGCGAAGATGAAATGGCAGCTTCTTGGGGAGATAATATATGTATGCAGCTTTTTAAAATGTTAATTCTTCAAAAATAAGTTAAGTGGAAATTAGAGCTTAAAAAAGGACCAAAGTACAAAAATACTAAATTATTTTTCCTGAGTTTCATAGTGAAGATTGAAAGTTTCTTTAGTATGTGATGAAAGCCCATGAGTTCTGTTCAGGTCACAAGGGCATCAAGAGGGGCCTTTAACTTTTGGGGACAATGACGTATACTCTTAAAATTTAAACTATTTCTAGAGTGACTTTGGCATGGTTACATTTGGACCAATGTTAATAGTTTTAGTTTATAGTTAAAAACTGAATTCAGTTAACTAAAATGGGCATTATATATCAAGTAATACATTGGGGGAAGAGCTTTGAGTCAGTGAAGTAAAAATGTGGTTCCTATCTTCAAAGTTTGCATTTGAGCTAGAATATCTACATACATGAAATGATATAACCTAGTGATCAGGCCACATAAGTACAACTTGAATGTGATTATAGGTAAGTAGAGCAAATAACTGGAGACCTAGAATTGGAAGGAGGTGGGAGTGGATTGTTCTAAGTTGAATGTAACTTAAGGAATCGAAAGCATTAAAAAAATCTACTTAGGTGACGTTGCAGTTACCTTTTAAAAAATAGTTAGAATTTCTTTTATTTGAAAAATTGGCAAAGTAGGAATTTTTGGAGAAGATGTAAATATACTTCTAACATGGGAAACTAATATTTAGAATGAAAGAGCAGGGGAGCAAGCCTTCAATATGACGTGATTCAGTCAGAATGGAATTGTATTGATTCCGGAGTGTGGATGTGTCTATGTGGTGGCATTTTCACACAGGCCTTTTCCTTTACTTTATTCTGAACTACATAAATGTCAATTAAAGCTTTCTAGTCCAAGCTAACGGATGGCGATGTATGCTGGATTTATAAACAAAGCCCTAGAACAGTACTGTACCTAATTGATGAACACTCTCTCCCTTCTCTGAACAAAGACTTTGGCCCCCAGTGTGGTTGTCTGAGGGAGAATTAATGAATTATTTTCTATGACCTCATGTAGAAGGACTCTCTCTATAGAAATAGTTGATTTTTTCCCCCCAAGAAGACAACTTGAATACTTGTTACATTGCCTAGTAATTTTGAGTTCACAAAGATGGATTGAAAAAGTATTTGACCAACTTGTATTAAAGTCACCTTGAAAAAAAAAAGTCATATTTTTGTCTTCGGAGAATGATGACTCACAACCAAAAAATAGTACCTAAAATAAAATGCTCAGAAAAGGAAAACATGTCTAGTTCTATGATTTCAGGCAAATTAGATTTATTTTAAACTTTTTTTCTGTGAACTTCCACTTGACATTCTTTAATGTGAGATGACACTTTATGCTTCAGATGCACCCTCCCCCACTTATTTAAGATATGTGAAAATAGCTGTTTTGTAATAGTGCCATGCCAATGGAATCTTGGGGTTTGGGAAGGCAAGCCCAGGTGTCCACTTCCAGTGGAATGCTCATCCCTGTGCATAAGAAGGCGAGAGGAGCCGTTTGACCAGTATGACAATGTCGGTAGAAAATACTCATTCTCATTTGTTTGGAAATGATAAATTTCAGATTGTGAAGAAGGCCATCTCATCTCTTCATCGTAGCTTCTTTGAAATGAGCACTAGGTTGATTCAGGTAAATATTTAAATATACTGAAGCATTTGGATTGCAGCAGATGAAAACACTGGCGCCTTCAGTTGAGGGCAATGTGTACAAAATGCTTTGACTTTAATGATAGCTTTCTGCCTGCTGCCACCCAGGCGTCTTTCTTGTGCTCCTTGGTTTGAGGGTGGCAGTTCACATAAAAGCTCTGGAGCTTCCTGCCCAAGGCAGCCTTTTGCAGGGAGTTCTCCTGGGGGTGAGTGTCGCATGACTGCCCTGGGAATGTGTTTACTTGACTAGCTCTTGACGCTTGGATATAGGAGATGAAGAACGCACTGACCTCTTTTTTTTGGATGTGTTTTTTTGGCTGTTGTTTAAGCTCTGATGTAGGTATTTTAGCAACCTTTGAGATAATAATGGCCCACACACCATATGGAGATTGTGTGTTGTAGGACCCTGGCTGGGATTGACATTTGTATAAATCAGCATCCTCCCAGAATTAGGAAGACATGACATCAAAAATATGAATTCATAATTTCTTCTGTTAAGTACTATACATGTCATACCGTTAAAACTACACTGTAAGGATCTGGGATGAGGTCTCCGTACACTCTGTCCTGTGCTGATTGGGGTAAGAGACCAAATCTGTATTGAGCAATCTGCAAGGTCCTCATGCCTGTTAAGTTCAGCGTGGGTCTCTGCCTTCCTGCAAAGCCGCTGTTTACCCTTGGAGGGATTTTGTGTGGAGAGCTGCAACTCCAGGTGCTCCTACTAGTGTTACAGGAGGAGAGACCAGGAAGAATAAGCCAGCAAGTGAATTGGGCAGATAGTGATACAAAGACTTCAGATGATTAGGAAGAACTTTTGCAGTCAGGACGTTTTAATTTAATTTAATTTTAATTTTTAAATTTTTATTTATTTGTTTATTATTTTATTTATTTATTTATTTATTTATTTATTTATTTATTTATTTATTTATTAGCAGTCAGGATGTTTTTCCCATCAAAACAGGCACCTTGGGGGTATTCCTGTGTTGCCATTGTCAAGGTCTTACATTCGCACTCAGTTGTATATACACTGAAGTTTGTGGAGATGGTAAATCATGCCTGGACAGCCACGATCTGGGAAATTGTCAGTATCCTTTAAGATGATGAAATTCAGTTTCTAGTAAGGAAAGACAGGACCTAGAGGAGTTTTTAAAGTGAGGTGTTTGGTCGGGGAAGGGAGCAAGACTGAGTTCTGATCAGTGCTGCACCTTATTTTTTGGGTCTCTGCTTATTGTGAGAGAAGTATTATTCCTGGAAATGAAATGCGTGGAGGCAGAAACTCTATTTCTTTGGGGGGAAAAAAAAAAGATAAGAGGGTGGATTTTTGCACCGCTGGACTGGCAGCCTCGGGAACTGAAACCTTGTCTTTGTGGCTGTGGAAAATCTCGAACGCTTGGTTTTGAAATGGAAATCACAAACAGGGTCCTAAGACAAAAGAGTGACATTAAAATAATAGAGGGTGGAGAAAGAGAAAAAGATGAATAAATAAAGCCAGTTATTGTTTTTCTTTTTTTTAAGTATGTATTAGGAATTTGTTTAAACCCCTAAATCAAGAAAACAGAGCTGTGGAAAAATCTAAAATAAAAACAAGGTTTATCTTATAAAAAGTTCATGCTTCACTCTTAGGCCTAGTGCTAATGACATTCAGTTACCTGAAAGAATTATTTAAAAGGGAGGCTACCCAGTTTCATTAACTGCCTTGCGTCCAGGGCTTCGGAAGATCAGACGTCTCATGAATTGACTACTGAGCTTGAGTGTGGCTCAACTGTTGCCTTATCCTGAGAGCTCTCGCCCTTCAGGTCAAAGGCATCCTTTAGAATCTTCAAGTTTTGGCAGTACCCTTGAAGGAATGGAAGCTGCCCACACCTGCTGTTTCACTTTGGCGTAAAGCCAGAAGGCCCGGCTCTCACCTGTAATTTGATGGTTGTCGTTCACTGAGTCAAAGCCTTCTAGGCCCCAGAGAGGAGTTAGTTACACCTTGAATTGAATGTGTTTATTAAGGACATTCCATGATTACAAATAAAATATATGCCTGTTAGATTCTCTGCATCTAGCTGTTAGGCAGTTTGAAGTTCTAACTCATCTTTTTTATATGAATTTCCTTAGAAATTAGAATCAGTTGAGAACTTCAGTTGCTTAAGTTGTTTCCCCCAGTGTTTGTAAATAGTTTATTAATGCTTTTTTTGAGAATTGATTAACTGACCATCAGGGTGTCATTTTAGTCTAATGTTTTAGTTTAAAAGTTGCTGCATAAAGATTGAAAGTTGTGATTTATAATAGTTTTTCAAAGATTCATCTGTCTAGTCAGTCAACTTTTTTATCTGTGTACTACTTTCAGGATTGAGTCAAAGACACTGTTACTAGTAGTTTTCAGTTAATATGAGGAAGATGTGAAGTAAGAGTCAGGTTACCTTTTGGATTCTCCCATTTAGCAACCACAGAAATTTGCTTCTGTCTTTACCTCTCCCAATCATCACTATTTTTTCCACTAATCAGAAATGTAACCCTGGTTTCTGTGGTATTTCTTTTGTCTCACTGGCTCTTTGATCTTTGTTCTCTTTGTTTTTTCTTTACACAGAGCAAACCTTACTGACTTGAGTCTGGAATTTTGAGGTAATGGTAATTATACTAATATTGTGGGGTTTTTATGTTTGTGTGTGAAAGTGACTATGTGTAAAGTGACTTACTGGGTCTTACAGTTTATAGGTGAAAATCTTAGGAATTTGTTCCATGTAGACATTGTAACAAAGGGCATTTATTTGATATGAAAGTTATTTTCTCTCTTTTAAAATCTATGTAATATACTGACTACATTGTTAAAGACTTTGTTTTTATGAGTGCAGTTTGGGGTTCACAGCAAAATTGAGAGGAGGACATGGAGATTTCCCACATGCCTCCCTACCTCCCGCACATGCACAGCCTCTCCCGTTATCAACTTCCCCCACCAGAGTGGTACAGTTGTTATAATTGATGACTCTACATTGACACATTGTTATCACCCAACATCTGAATACATTTTTGAATGTGGAAAATAAAATTGTGAACAGTCTTGTAAATTAGAAGGTTGAGTGGCTGTGTTGGTAAAGTTAGTAATAGGTGACAGATTTTGTATTCATACCTGTTTGCAATTAGTCACGCCTTTTGTCAGTTCCTCAGAGCAATTAGATTAGCACATTAAGTTTTTGGGTTTCAGAAATGAGCTTCAAAGTGTAAGGTAGTTAATGCTTACCTAATTGGCTAGGAAGAGTGTTTATTTCTTTTTAGGGAAATAATTTCCTCTTGTTTCATATTATCCAGCACATTGGTTGAGTGAAATTAATTGTTAACTTGAAACACATTTATTTTCTATGGGTGTAAATATTCCCAGAGTACATTTGACACTTTGATAATACTTAATTGTGGATTAGGTTCAGGGTTCCATGTGATACGTTGACATGCAAGTCAGAGGAGCCTATTACATTTACAAAAGTTCAATAACAAGAAACTCATCATTAACCAGGATTGCAGGAAATAAGGAAATAGTGTTTTGGAATTTGCAATCTTTTATGTGTGGGAATTCTTTTCTGCACCAGTCTTGTAAATGAATATGAAAGCCTGACGAATATATATTTTTCCTCTTATAAACATTTCTCCTACCCCGAAATAATTTGAATAAAGTCAGCTTTATTCCTGTCTGCTGTAGTCATTTACTTTCTATGGATAAATAGTATTCCTTGTTATTTGCAAGGCTGATGTAACAGCACAGCTGTTATATGCTTGGCATTTCTGCTTCTGGTGAAATGCTATTTGTGAAGATTTATCTGATCCAGATGTGTGACCGGCAAGCCACATTTCTAATTATAAGGACAGCCAAATTCCATTATAAGCACATCATGGGATTATAGGGCCAGGAGGCATCTTGAGAGGACATCTAGTTCATTCTCCAGCTTTTCAGCAGGACCACACTTCATAAACCACTCCAGCACTGAACAAAGCAGCAAAGAATGTTCCATCCATGTATAGGCTGAATGTGGAATCATTAGGATTATAACTAGAAAAAGAGATGAGTCCCTCTTGTCCAGCCCTCTTGCTTTGTGGGTAAACAGAGTCAGGCCCAGAGAAGTCTGACTTAATCTGGACTTCTAGGACTCTTCCTAGGACTGCCTCTGCTGTTTTCTGAAGTGGCCTGAGCTGAGGGAGAGAGGGTGGAAGACTTGATTGGAAATGCCAGGTTCACATCCAGATGTAGCTGTCTGGTTACTTCATTTAGAAGTGAGAGGTGATGAATTAGTGACGGCTGGATTCCACTGGAGTTTATTAATCATTTCTGAAACCTAACATGGAGTGAGATCTTCCACAATAGCATGTGTATGTGTTTGTGTACACCAGTGATAAAGCACAGAGGAAATTGGGCTTGCATTTATAGCCAGAGGGTTTGCAAGTGTTGTACATAAGCTTACTAAGAATGACATCTCTGAATAAATACGTGATTCTTCAACTTGATTTGACATTGTTGAGTCTAGGTTTGATTTTACACTAAGCTACTGGTGACCCTGTTGCTGTTTGATCGTCACTGACAGGAGACAAGGGACTCTGGCACCACAGACAGGAGCATACCAAACAGCATGAGCGCCAGCATGCTTGCGTGAGTGCCTCCTCGTTCCTAAGTCCCACAGGGTGATACGGAGCGTCCAGGTGGAACTGCGTACACAGTAGGATTGTGGTTCTGCTGAGGGACACTACGCTTGGGGAAGCCAGGGCTTTCGTAGCACACAGTAAGTGAACCTGCTTTTGTCCAGAGGAGAGCCACTACCCCATCTGACAGGGTTGTTCACTAAACAGAACTCTGAGAAATAGCCTGGACAAAAATGGTCCGGGCTTTGCCTTTTTAGCATACCTGGCATGACGTGGGAAACTGTCTCACAATGATAGTGTCCTGTAATTTCTGTCCATTTGGATGCTGTAAGGAAGACATGATCGAATAAAACACATTAGTGGCAACCTCACAGATAGTAAAGGACATTATGCAGCTGTTAAAAGGCAAATTCATAGTAAGAGAAATTGGTAAGTGCTGGATAATCAGAAGAATGAAAATGGGAGGAAAATATGAAGAGCATAACTTTATTCCTTCTGAAATTGACATCTTATTGTGATATTTCAGGACGTGGTCAGATCACATTAAAAATGATCACAACCAGAAGACATCAGGGATTTTAAATCTCGTTTCTACACTATTCAATCCATACGTCTCTTGTGAAATGAAAGTGGTAGCTGTGTGAACCCAGGCATAGGTTTGGCTCTGTTTCTTCACTGCATTGTGGCCTTGAGGTGCTTTGCTTTTTTATTTTTTATTTTTTTATTTTTTAGAAAAGTTACTTGTACTCTTTATTTAAAAAAAAGAAAAAAGAAAAAGTTTCCCCCCAAACAATAGAGAGTAATAAAAGCCTCCTTTTTACAGTGTCCTTCTAGCCCAGCCAGAGTTCACAGAGGTGGCCATAGTTCTTTGGCCATTGGATCAGGCAACATTAGAAGGGAGAGGAAATGTTAATGATTTTAGTGGCTACTTTTTGCTTTTGAAGAATCAGAATCTAGTAAGTGCGTGGGACATTTAAGAGGTATTCTGAATGTCTAGAAAGAATCATAATACTGCCTCATAAATCTAGCACTAAAATATTATATGTTCACTTTTCTCAACAGTAACTAAAGATTGTCTTACTGTAACGGGCACTAGCTGGGTCAGGTAATAACGTCTTTGTCTGATGGATAAAGAAACTGTGTTCTACAAAACTTACTTTGCCCAGTGGTTACATGTGAGCTGGGTTAGGCTTCTTACTGCTTAGAAAAGATTTTGGCCCCAAACAAAACCTTTGTAAGACATAAGACTAAATCGTAGTGCTCTTAAGTCTGCTTATCCTGCTCTGTTTTTTAAAGTGTCACTTTCTTACCTGCTACACAACTTGTTGCTTTCATGGCTTGTTTCGCCTTACTAGACTGTGAACTCGGCCAGAACAAGGGTTTTTTGTCTTTTTGTTTCTCTTGTGCACTGGTGAATTACCAATGTCTGGAACAGCATCTAACCTCTTGTAGGTGCTGAGTAAATTTGGTGATTAAATGAATCAGCATGTGGTATATTATCATACCTGGCACTGTAGATCAATGAGAGTTCTTAGATAATGTTTCCAGCTTTGGGCAAGCGATTGGACATCTCTGGGTAACACTGATCATCTCATCTGATAGGATCAGGTTTAATTTGTAAACTGGACAGGGGGACATGGCGTGCAGCGGATTTTGTTTTTGGCTTTACAGTGTTTTTTAAAATATGGAAGCAACATTTGAAAATGAAAGGGTTTCATATAAAACAGGATTTCTCGTTTCTCATGAAAACCTGGCAGCAGAGGCTTGGGTCCCTTTGTGGCAGTGAAGGGCGTGAGCCCGGCATCACCTTGCTGTTCAGACAGCGGCATTTGCTCTCTTTGCAGTGGTCCGCGCTGCTCTCTGCTGACTCCTAGATACCAGGCTGACTGTCAGCTGTTCTTTTTCATCATGTGCAGTTTAATTTTTAGGTTTTTAAATATGAAGAAATATTTCTCTGTAGCCATGTTTTCCAAATGAGGAAACAAGGAAGGTAAACCACTTCACTTGTGGGGCTGGTAGGTGTTTGAGCCTCGCAGCCCCTCGATGTGATGATTATCTAAGACGTCCACTTCTTTCAGGTCTAGACTTCTTACGATGGTAGTTATGATTGCTCGTGGTATGCGACAGGGAAGAGATGGTGGCTCAAGAGTTAGAAGAAGAATGAACTTCAGTGGACGTGGTAGCATGGAATGTGAGACTGGGAAAAATGCTTCCTTTGTTGAAGTGCTACTGCCTGATGGGTTCAGATGTTGGAAGTGCGTGGCCACATTGCTGAGTGCTCAGGTGCAGTGTTTGAAGGGCCCTAAAGGTGTATATTCTCTATTTGTACTATTTTCTGTCTAAGGATATTGTATTTTTCTATTTGTAATAAGTGGCAGGAAGTGCAAGAAATTTAGAAAATTGTTTGGAAAAAGTGATACTTCATCCAGGAAAAGTGAATGTTTTAGGTTTGTTTTTGCCTTAAAGACTTGAAAAATTGAGCTTTGGATCTCTTAAATTTTTTTTTTTTTTAATAAGAGGGAGGTGATTAGGTTTGGTTTTTTTTTTTTTTTTTTTTCAACCCAGGACCTCATGCATGCTAGGCATGCACTATACCACTGAGCTATCCCCTGGATCCCTTTTAATTGAAGGACAAAGGGCATGCTCTTCCTAGAGGAAACTTGAGTAACTACACAATTTCAAATCATGCTTAATGTGGAAATATGACTTATATTTTGTCATTATATAGGTAAATAAGATTGTGCAGTCCTTTTAGACTCATGAAATCCTTGTTTGATTACAGAGCTAGCTATTGAAACCAATTTTCTTTGACTCTTTACCTAAAGATTGGGCTAAAATTCTTTCGTGAAGAAACTGTTAAGTGAAGTGCTGCCTACATATCATTAGATAATCTCTGTAAAATAAAGATTTCACATAACTTCATTAGGAGAGTTGAAAATAATTAAGTAACTTGAGCAGTGAACAGCAGTCCTTGGGAAAAGTTTGTGTGTTCAGAAAAGTTTGACCCTGGAGAGATTCTCATATTAGTTCTTTAAAGTCCAGCATTGAAGAACCTCTAGCTGTTCAATCCAGAATTCTCAAGCTTGCTTGACAGCAGAATTCCTTTTTAACATAAGGCGTATCAGCATGAAGCAGAATATTTGTTCTACGGCATATAGTTTGGAAACTATCACCTCGGATGCACTTAGAAAAAACCAGAGATACCACATGTAGTTGGTTCCTGTTTCCAAATGGGTTTATCTGTTGCCCTCACCTTTACTTGGGTTTGCAGTTACATTTCTTCCAGGCTACTCCCAGAGACACCAGGCAGTGACATGGCTAAGACTTAGTGTAGAATCCAGATGGACTGTAGAGGATAGTTTTGAGTCATCTTTCTTTTGTTTAGAAAACAAATATATCTATATTGATTTCCTATTTTTTAGGTCATATGCTTCTAGTTAAAGCATGTAACTTACCATGCCTGCGCTGTCGGCTCCCACTGTAGGTGTAGCCATCTTTTTCTTATCCTGTTGTTTTTTTGGGGGGGGAAACTTCCAGTGACTAACATAGATAATACTTGTTTTTTCAGTAGTTGGCCTGGTTTGGGACTTTGTTGATAGAACCTGATGGACTGGGGGAAAGTCAGTGGGATAATTAACATTTTGGAATTTGATAAGTAAGAGTGGGTGTATATATGTGTGGGTGTTGTAAAGAGCTTATAACTTGGTTAGGTTTCCTTTATAAACTTAGGTAGAACATACGCTTAGAAATTTGAAGTGATTTGAGAGGCAAGAGACCTTACTCTTCCATTCATCAGTGGTATGACCTCAAAAATAAGGGGTGGATTAGATAATCTTGAAGGTGCTGCTGACTTAAAAAAAAAAAACCTTAAAAATTTTATTGTGAATTTTAAGTGCTGAGGTTGTGTTTTTGGAATTAAAATAGGTTGTAACATGCTGGAAGAGAAATCAAACCCTCATGGTGGAAAAGTTAATGCTGATGTAAAAATATGATTTGGAATCTTCGGTATTTGCCAGGGGCTACAAAGGATTAAATGATTCTCCATTTGCAGTCGTCTTGTACCACATGAAGGCTGCGGGAGAATTTAAGGGCCCTGGGCTGACCTCATTCAGAGATCTGTAGGTCGCCGTCCACAATGGCAGTAAGGGTAGTGTAGTGCGTACTACTGCTGCCTTTGGATCTTGACATTTTTACCATTCGTCACCTCAGAGTAAGTAATGAGAAGCTTAGAACCGGGGAAGTGTTTGCCACATCTTGTCCCTGGAAAAGCCTGCAGCCTAAAGATGCTTATTGTTCAAGGGTGGCCTGAGTGAATGTTGTATGGCTATTGTAAGTTTTCTTTAAAGATATATGGCTAAACAAAGTACTTTCTAGGGAAAATTTCTTTCAGCTAGAACTTTATTTATGACTCTGATCCCAAGTTAGTGAAACTACTACATTAGGATCACAGAATTTAGAACTGGAAGGGAATTTGCAGATCATCTAGTCCAACCACATCGTGTTGCAGATAAATGAAGCTTCTGAGAAACCTAAGTCACACAGCTGATATTTGTAATAAAACAAATTAAACCCAAATCTCCAGATTGCCACCGAGATCCTCTTTCCTCATGTTATGTAGATTTCAGGCAATGTATGGAGTGCTAGAATTCCTTGTGAAATATTTAAAAAATTGGCATGTAGTTTACATACAGCAAATTGCACAAATCTGAATCTTCACAAGGATATTTTGACGTGTAATTGATCACTTAGAAACTGATCTTAAAGTAAATTCTACAAAAGGTAGCTGTTGTGAGAGTGACATTTGTGTTGACAGCATTCTAAAAAGTATGTGATGTTTAAAGTGATTAGCTTGCACAGAAGATATTTATCCAGCAGTAAGACTTTTCTTTGAACGTTTCCCTGTGCTATACAGAAGAAACCTGTTTTTTATCTATTTTTATATATAGTGGTTAACATCTGCAAATCTCAAACTCCCAAATTTATCTTTTCCCACCCCCCTTCCCTGGTAACCATAAGATTGTTTACTAAGACTTTTAAGATGTATAGACAATGGCCAAATGATATTCAGGGTTTTAGTTGAAGTGATAGGGAAAGTAGCTTTCTTATGGACAGAAAAGGCATCAAGAGAGAGCTGACTTGACATGGTGTTGAATTTCACACAATTAGCTTTGAATGAATAGTATTTTCACTGTACTGTGAGCTTTTTAAACTCACAATGAGTGATACCCATAGGACTTTGCATAAGTAAAAATTAGTTTAGAACAAATTATTTATTTTACTAATTCTAATTTCTGAATTAAATAGATGAATCATGAATGCATGAAAACATCTTTTAGAATTTATGTTACAGGGGTACAGTATAAGATTAGGGCAAGATGTTTTACTACAGGATTTTCTTAAACCCTGGAAAAAAACAGTAAGAATTCGTTAGTGAATGTTGGAGACAGAATGCGATGTGGCACAGCCGTCTGCAGAGATTTGGAGGATTTCCCTGTGACAGTCTGTACTGAATTATCAGTTGATTGAAGGTAGGGGGTAGGTGGCAACATATACCACACCCAAGTTGAATGTCAGATTTATTAAGCCCTCAAGCAGTATGATGATTTTAGATTTTAATTTCAGTTGTAGCAATGTCTTAAATACCTTTGACAGAGGATCTTGGAACATTTTTAAAAAGTTTCAGTAAGGCTGCCTTGTAAAGATCAGGGGGATGAAAGTTTGAAAATCTCACTATTTGTCATTTGAAGGTCTTTTGAAATCTTAACTCAATTACGAAGTTAGCCAAATGTGCAAAACTGGATTTCCAGTGTCTGCATAGTGCCAGGCTCATAAGACACCCAATAAATATTTGGAAAACTGAGGGAATGAATTTGCAGCTCTGTCAACTCTGGTTTATATGATCTCAATCATACATGTGATTTCAACATGTATTATTCATTTATAGTAGTGCTCTGGTTGTAGTATCTGTCAGATGTGATGTCTGTAAAATGAGCTGAGTAGTTGTGCTTAATCCTAATATCTTAATTATTAAGTGTTGATTAAAATTTTACAATATTAGTCAATTTTGAATTTTCAGACATAAATATTGTCTCTGAAATGATAAACAAATTAGAGGTGGAGATCAGAGACTTTGTTTGTGTCTACAACTTGTCCAGGATCAAGTGTATCTCCTCTTTTCTGCTACTGCATTTCTTGGTTGAACAATCGAGTGGAGTGGTCCCTGGTGCTTTTTCTAACCAGTGGATGGCAAGTATGTGACATAGATCTGCACAGTCTTTTAATTTCACTACCTTGGCAGCCATGTCTAATTACCACTGTGCCAGGGCAGTGAGTCTTTCTCAGCACTGCAGGGCAGACAGGCACCGAATCAACTGGAGTGGGCATGTGAGAAAAAAAACTGGGGCTGTCACCAAACAGCTACGTTAAGAAGCTGGAGAGGGATTTGTGCTTAGAACGCAGAAAAAGTTCTTAAATGAATCAGAATAACCCAGGTTTCCTGATTCTCAAATGTAGTATTTTTTTTTTTTTATCACTTTGACTTCTCATGTCACAGGATAGGATTGTGAAAATAAACTGAAATGATATCCTTACTTAGGGTTCAGCTCACAAAATTAAAACTAAGTCATTCTATACCTTGTTTTATCTAGGTACTGAAGATAATGTAGCTAATTTAATTCTTCATCCCAGTAATCTCTTCAGTGACTATAAAGAGTTTGGGAAATTTACTGAGATAAGGCAGGGGTTATAGAGCTGGGGAGAGGGAATAGAATGAAATAAAACTTTCCTGAAGTGCTTGGGAAAATATTTTTTTAAAGCAGCAATTGTTAGATGTACAAGCATGTTTTATCTGTTAAGTAGAGTAGGTAGGAGCTCCACTTGGCAATGCTGTTGAAAGTTTGAGCCTCATTTAAATTTGTTGTAGATGCTTCTTTTCGTATGTTTAAATGGGATGTTTCTCAATTATTTTGAATTATCAAGATTTTTATTTATTTAATATTAAAATGTGAAAAGAGGCTGCAGTTTTAAAGTGGTGCAAATTTTCCCATAATTAGCAAACACCTGAAAAAATAATTAGATATTATAGTAATCTGATTTTTTTTAGATTTAGGAATGGGCATTTTAGTATCAAGCACTTTGTAACTTCCTAGTGTTCTAAAGAGTATATATAGATATATTTATATACATGTATGTATGTGTTTGTGTTTGTATATATTTGTTTTGGAGCATTTTAATTTTAGTTTTATGGAATTAACCTTGTCACTACAGTTGCTAGAAATATAAGAATGTATATATATACCTATCAAATGTGATACAAAAGTTACTAGCGTCTTCAGAAAGTTGGCTTTTATTTTAGCACATGTGGAATTTATGTTTGTTCATCTTCACGAGTAATCACTGAAGAGCAATTTTCAAAATTGTGTTCCTTCCAGGAATATCAGCTAGAGTGCTCTGGCATTTCACTGACCTTGTGTTGCGTGTGTGGGTTGGGGCCAGTGATGAATGGCTTTACTTTAGAGAATAAGATTGCAGATTATTATTTACAAGATGGGCCAGTTATCTTTGTTCATTTCATGACCATGGCATGGACCTCTGACCTTAAGGACTTTTCTCTCAAATGCTTCCGTAAAGCTGTTATCACTGACAGGAAAACCAATGCACACCACAGGTCTCTTTGAGAGGGGGTGGTAGTGTCTTCTTGGAAAAGAACAGCAAACCTCGTGTGTCAGACAGAAGCAGTACAGAAGTGACAGGTCTCCCCACGCTGAAGATCTGTTTAGATACCTCAGCAAACCCAGAAGTATGAATAAAGTGAACTTAAAGGAGTGGCTTCTTAGGTATCAAGGAATTCATCAAATATGTGAGTCAGTACCACATGCCAGTGCCTTACACCAGTATCCTGAGGACCTTTGAACAGGTACACATTCTCCAGTCTTAGAAAAGAAAATTCTTCATCAAGTTATTTAATTTCCCCGTACATCAGGTAGGGGAGAAAGTTGCATAAGACACAGTATTTGGATGTAATAAGTGAACCGAATGGAGGAAAGGGTCCTGGCCTTGAGCGTCTCTTGAGTCTTTAGAGAGGCTCAAGCCATCAGATGTGGAAGAAAGTCCAGCAGTCCTTCACCCTCCTTTCACTCTTGAGACAAAGGCCCAAAGGGTTCTTAGAGGTCATTGTGAGTTGGAGTAATCTTGAGGTGTCTAATTTAAGCAGCAGATAAGACCTGGACAGAATGAGTGGATGTTCTAGGAAAGAGGAGAGTAACAGGAACAAAATTTCAGTGGTCACATGCTCCCTGGAGCGTCACCACACTGGTTAGAAGGGACAGTTGTGTGGGCAGAATAGGAAATACAGTGATACAGGGAGGGTGACTCTAGAGGATCTGTTTGGCCCGAGAAGCGTTTTTGAGGTCCAGAATATATTTAGCCTATATATACAGCATTAGGAAAGATCTAAGACTGTTAACTTGCTTGTATTTTATGGCTTTTCTGGGGTGCTTAATGAAAATGCATCACTGCCCTTCCTCGGAGGAGGGCTGTCCAGGCCTCTCTCCAGAGTCTGATTTAGTAGCTGTGAGGTGGAACTGAGGGCTCTGTATTTTTAAGCAGCTTTGGGATATAATTCACAAACCATACAGTTTACTCATCTATGATGTAAAATTCAGTATTCTTTTTTAGCATAATCACAAGGTTGTACAGCCGTCACCACTATCAAATTCTAGAACACTCTGTACCTTCTAAAAGAAACCTCGTGCTACCTAATAGCACTCACTTCCCACCCCACTCCCACACCTAGCCAGCCCCAGGCACCCAGGAGTCAACTTTCTGTCTCTAAAAATTCACCTGTTCTGGACATTTCATGAAAAGGAAATCATGTGGCCTTTTGTGACTGGCGTTTTCACTTAGAAAATTTATGAACCTTGGAAATGTTATGCTCTCGGGTTAGTTCTTCATTCCTTTTTATTGCTGAATACCTTTCCCCTGTATGGGTATACCACGTATGGTTTATTCTAGAGCTGATAGATGTTCGGGTGGTTTCTGTTTTTTTGGCTTTTATGAATAATGCTGCTAGAACTTTTGTGAGGAGTGTGCATTTCTGAACAAGCGACCCGCCTGACTGGGCTGCAGAAGTTCCTGCACCACACCTGGAGGAACACTGGCCGGCGCAGTCACGTCAGCAGAGCTCCTGCTTCCGCAGCGCGCAGTCCCTCGTGCACATCTCTCGTGAGCGGTACCCTAGTCTCTGTGTGAAGAAGGGCTGGTTTGTGTGAGACTGGATAGTGGCCAAGTGGAAGTGACGTTCTGGAAGGTATTACATGGTCTGCATGCACAGGGATGAGTGGGCGAAGGATGGCAGAGAGCGTTAGTAGGCAGGATAAGTTGGTTTGGAATCTAGAAGTCATTTGATTCAATTCCTGAACTAGGGCGCTGCTCCTGCTGGTAGCGGTAATAGACAGGGTTAGAGGTAACAGACTTTATTAAAGGAAGACTCTTCAATGTCTGTGATTTTAAAATATTCAACACTTTATATTTTTAACTGACTCAGACACAGTTATGTCTAATTCTGACCTTATCTATTCCTATCATCCTGTTATTCTAAATAGTGTTTTTATGGACTGTTTGAGAGAGGAAATCCGGGATAACTAACTGAAGGGTATAGTATAATAAAAAAAAAATGCTGGGTTATGATATTTTGAAGCCTCTGGTCAAGTAGGGATGTTTAGATACTGTGCAAACCTGTGTCAGAACTGAACTTTTTGAGATTTCTTTTTATGTATTCTATTTTTTTTTATTTTCAATTTTATTTTTTTCCCTTAACGGAGGCACTGGGAATTGAATCCAGGACCTCATGTGTGCCAGGCATGTGCTCTACCACTGAGCTACACCTCCGTCCCCTCAAAGTTCCTTTTTAGGTTCGGGATTCTCTGATATATCTTGAAACTGAAAATAGCTTCTAGGAGTGAGTCGTCATCGCTGCTAGTCAGCTCAGCTGTGCCTGGGTGACGAGGAAACCACACCTGTGAGCTATTGCACAGATTTAGAAGATGGGGCTGCCACAATCAGTGGCTCTTATCAGGAAGTAGTAGGTGTTTGTATAATAGGATTATCATTGACTAGTGATCCATTATCCACTAGATTCTCATTTCTTTCATTAGATTATTTGACAGATATGATGAGATTGGTTTTAAGATGCTCCCTGTTCTGTATGCATTTTTTCCCCTAACAAAAAGCCACCAAAAAAAAAAAAATCAGGACATATTGATAAAAAATCCTTCATCCTGCCTACCTCACCATAAACAATGTGAACACTTTGGTGTATTTTCTTCTATTTTTGTTCTGTGTGAAAAATAAACATATTCCTAGTTTTGCAGAAATAAGACTACAGTGTAGACCTTCTGTTTGTTAACCTGTTATTCCTCGGTTTTATTTCCTATTTAAACTGTGTGCTGTGTACCTCTTCCATTGTTGGCAGATCGATTTCAACGCTTTTAAAATTGGTAGCATAGTCTTACATTGCGTGGATGAGATAGCTTCCAACTTTTCACTATTTTATGTTGTGATATACTTTATACTGAGATATTTTAGGTCACATATAATTTGCCAGTCTGGTTTCTGTTAATAACTTTACTGGCAGCAGTACACCTAGATGCTAAGGGTTAAGTGTTTTGGGCCAAAGTGCCATCAACCTTGATTCTTGGTGTACATATTCTGATGAGAGGAAAGGGTAAGTTTATAGTTGGGAAGGAAGTATTGTGAACAGTTAACATAAAACAGCCTATAACTCTTAAGAAATAGAAAGTAAAACTACTTTTTAGAAACATATACATATACAAATAGAAACAAAGAATTAAATTAATAGTAACTTGTGGGGACACTTCAGTTCCTAATTCTGTTTACATACTTGCACACAATCTAAGAGTATTTTGTCACTATAACCTGGTATCTATCATATAGGAAGATGCACAATGGTCACCTCAGCTGAATGTCATGTATTCCCTGGTCCCCTGTTTATGTGCCAAAGTCAAGAACCCTGAAGATTTTGCTACTTTTTCTGAAAATGTCACTTAGGAACTAGTTCTTGTTAACTTTTTAAAAGTCGTTTGTATTGTCATAAATATGAAATATCAAAAATAAAAGATAGGCAGATCTGTATTGTGTAAACTCTCTCCCCTCTAACTGCAGATTTCATGTGGGAAGAAACAAATGAAACATCACAGCATACATAATGCTGGATGTTTCTGGGTGATGTGATTATGAATACTTGAAACTTTCTTCCTGCTTTTCTGTTTTTCCAGATTCTTAGAGTGAACATGTATTATATGGTATACTATTTGGGGTGTGGCAATTAAAATATGGGACAAATATTTTTAGAAGGTTTCAGATGAGAGAGGGTGGGCTGGAAAGAAACCACGAATATAAGAGTGGGTAGTTACTTTTCCACTGAGAATGAGGCCTGCCAACCCTGAGGGAACTCTAACTCCACCCTGTACTTTTCATAGCTGGAGTTTTTGAAGTCCTTTGTGTTAGTTAGGGACTAGCATGGTTAGCACAGCTAAGTAAGTATGTAACAGATTTCTATTATTAGTTTATCTTTGCCGAGTCTCATTTGATTGACAGAGAGTTCTCCACCTAGAAAGTTCGATTTATTTTGGCAGCTCGAAGAGGATTTTTGAGAGTGCTTGTTATCTAAAAAAAGTAAGGTTGGGGAACCTGCCTTTCCCCTCCTCCCTTCAAAAAAAAAACTGGGTTGGTCCTAGTGAGCATGCCTAATCTAGAGATTACTCAGCAGGCATGTCCTGAGGGCTGGTTTTGTAAATGTTACCAAGTCTGTTACTTACCCAGCAGATGTTCTTCCATCGTTGAGTCCCATAGTCGGGGTGAGTGGTGGAAGTAGCTGTGTGGGACGTGGATCCGTATCCTTTAGAGCTTTACTTTACATTGTACAATGGTTTGGAAGTATTTCATAACAAAAATTTAAAGTCACATGGTGCAAAGTGGGTTGAATTTTATGGGTTTTTAAAAGTTAACTATTACTATTATAAAAATTAGAGATGCTCATTGTAGGATGCTTTAAAAAATACAGTAAGTACAAAAGAAAAAAATGTAACTTAACTCATTTCATTATCCATAGGTTAACCATAGTTAACATTTTGGTTCTATTTCATTTCAGTCTTGTGAACAATTATATGTACATATATGCTCTATGTACATTTCACTAACTATTGTGTTGTGAGCATTTCCTTGCGATACTTATGGTTTACTGTTTCTATATTGCAGTAGTGACTTCCTAAAGCTAGTTAAGTGGTATTATTTGTAGTTGGGGTGGGTGCAGCGAGCTTTTATTTTACAGTGGCTGCCTTAAATATTAGACATCCAATAAACTCTTGAGACATACATGTTAACTGTGATGTTGTTTGTTGCTAAGCTCAGATTGATAGATCATTAATGCTGGAAGGATCCTTGATCATGGAGTCTAGTCCCTGTAATTAGAGAAATGAAAAATAAGCCAGAGGAGTTGCTCACTGCCCATTTTCATTAAGTTATTTAATAGTCTAAGAATATTTCTGTAGGAAGCAGCTGTTACCTCTTTTATAGGTCGAGAAGCTGGGGTAGTGAGAATTTAATCAACATTTTTGAAAGAACCTGGTTGTGTTCTTTAAAAGCTTAGGTAGAGAGGAAAAAGTCAGACTGGTAGTTTAGTAGTGTAGTACTGAATTGACAGAACTTACTTATTAATTGGATTTTTCAACCAGCAGCTGATTGATTTGATGGCATGTGTGGTCACCTTTATTTCCTCACATATTTGTGCAGAAGTCGTTGATATGCTGATAATGTCCACTTTCCTATTTGAGAAGTTAAAATAATTTTTTTTTTGCTTTGCAGTTAAGCAAAATGGTCAGTGTTTAAGGAATCATAATTTTCAGTAGAGATTGAAGTGACTGTTGAAGTTTTGATTTTTTTAAATTGCATGGTCAATACTAACACCTTTCACTAGTTTTGAAAAGCAATAGCTTCTTGGGAGTATTTTCCGGTTTCTTTGAGGAAAAATGCTGTGGCCTTGTGATTCTTTTTGAAACAAAGCGACACCCTGAGAGATTAGCTCGAGAACTGAAATGGAGCTGTTGACCGTTTCCCTTTCACCTGGGGAGGGACTGGGGGAATGATTGTGGGCAACACCGAGCTTTGTCGACCCTGAAGTGTAGGCAGCTGGGGCCTGTGAACGTGGCATTGGCAGTAGTTCTCCGTCCTGAGCCTTGGAAAGTTCTCCCTGGAACCGTCAAGAGGTGCTCTTAGCGAGGCCTGCTTCCTGTGTGAGCACCTATTGTGGACGCCCCGGCTGAATGGGAGGTTTGTGAGAAGTGGTTTCCCACCGGCACACAATGCTGCTGCCTCTCGGCAATGTAAATACACATTATGCTTGGGGTCAGGCTCACGGCGACTGGCCAGAACGCCCTTGCAAAGAAAGATTCTGTAGTTCCATTTATTTATAGTGGCCAGTGGAAAATTAATATGCTTGTTAAATCTGTTTTTAAAAATAAAAGGGAGGCCTCTTACCTAACAGTGTGTGTGCTGAATGCAAATCAGTTAGCTGTGGCATATTTTGATTTTGCTAATTTGTTGCTCTAGGAAATGAATGTCACCGTCTTGCTAACTGTTCTGTCTATAAACTTAGGTTCTCATTTTCAGAGTTACCTTATGCCTCAGAAAACTCCTTTGGGGTTCTCTGATCAAAGACATAACAGGCTGTGGCAAAAGAAAATAAAGTAGTGACCTTAGAAAATACTAGATCAAATCATCTCCAGATTTGGGATGGGTTCGTTGAGCAGTAAATGAAGGTCTAGAGGTCAGAGCAGATAAGAGACTTTCTCGGGAATGGCAACACAAAATTACTTGTCCTTATTTCCTTGGAATCGATCATTTGCTTTGAATCCAGGCGTGTGTATGATTACTTGAGAGATTGAATGGAATCCCCATCGAATGGGCCTGGATTTATTGGGGTCAGGTCCCACCCTGTCTCTGAGTGTTTGTTGACTTTCCCAGCAGGGGAGTGCCTGGTCCCCAACATCCATTTTCTTATCCCTCCAGCCTGCTGCTCTTCTCTCAAGATTTTACCAAATAAATTTTCCCCCAGAGTGCTTTAAAGAGTGTAACATAAACTCCCGGAAAAAAAAATTCATGCTAGAATTTGGATACCTTTTCATTTGGATTCATTTGTTCTTTGTTCAGACGCTGCCAGGTGAATTGTGGGTGTGCAGAGTATAAAATAAAGACAGCAGTCTTTGTCTACCAGAAAGTGAATTAAAATTTTTCCTGTATTTTTACATCTAAGCTGCTTGGTGTGGAGCAGTGGTTGTCAAAGTGTGGTTTGGGGGACCCTTGGGCATTCCTGAGACCTTTTTTAATGGGGTTCATGAGGTCATAACTATTAATAATCCTAAACTGTTGTCTTTTTAAATCTTATGCTTCTGAGTTCTTCAGTAGTGTTAACTGAAAAATGTTTTGTGTCTTTAATGCTTTCACATGAGGAGAAATATGAAAATTGACTTGGAAACACACATTTTGTATCAGAGTTGAAATTTTAAACTATTTTTCTGGGAAGATTTTAAAGCCTGTTAGTGAACTCCTCAAGTATAGATTTTGAATGATTTCAGCACAAGAGTGTCTTGCACAGAGCAGAACCTAAAGAAGTATTTATTAAATAAATGAAGGCAACCCCCTTACATTTTTTAACAAATTATATTAGTGTGATTAGTGATGTCATCATTATTCATAGGGAGTGTTTAAAATACAGGCAAGTACCATGCTTTGAAACATTTAGATTCATCTATTTGCATATAAGGCATTATACACTAACTATCATTTCATCTATTAGGAGAAATCTCCTTGGTGCTCTGTGGTACGTGACAGGTTTTTTCTTTAATGGAAAGAAAATGTTTTTTTCCGAAGAATTCCACGTTTTTGTATTTTCAAAAATATTAGTCTGAATTAAAGTGTTTGCTCATGTTAAATTTCTATTCTAATGGACTAAAATCTGAAATAGTTAATAGATGTTCCCTTTCATGTGTCTTTGCACCTGCTAATTTGTTTCTTCATGAGTGTTGTTACTTCATGCGAATTTTCTGTTTCAGTACCTTATGAATTCTAAGGAACACCTGGTATTTGCTTTGTGTTCAGTCATATTAGGTGAAATACAGAACTGCTTATGAGAATGTCATCAGTTGTAGTGATGCTTTAAGAAATAACTTGTTTTAAAAAACATGCTTGTAAACTGATTTTCAGTGTATCGTATACTGTTCTCATTGATTTCTCCACCCTCCCCCACATAGGGGTAGAGGAAAGACTCAGATTTTTTTGGAAAAAAATATTTGAACCAACATCTGAAATGACTAATGGAATGTCAGAAATCTTTGAAATACGTATTAAGTATAAACTGAATAAAACATCAGTGATGCTTCCACCACACTGAAGTTAACAGCTTCCGAGCTCTTCCTTGTAATAAATGTTTTATAACATCTATTCAATTCAACAAAACTGAATTTGTTGAATAAACACGATTGAATTCTATATGGACTGATTAAAGAAACCATTTTAGTATCCTACTGACGAATCAGAAATGAAGATTGAGGAAGGGAGTGTGTTTTGAAGACAAATTCATCTTACGGAATACTTAAGACTAGAAAAGATGCCACAGCTGGGAAGCCAAATTTAGACATTGGTGCTTATCTCAGATGAAAGGTTTCTTAGAGCACGGAAGTCTGTTGACTGGTTTTGTCAGAAGTGTCCAACATGAACTTGGGTTATAGAATATAACATTTCAGTGTAATGCTATTTAATCTCACTCATTTGTTTCTAGAATCCACCAATTCTGGTATAGTCTCTGGCACACGATCATGCCCAATAAACGTTTGTTAAAAGAATGGATGATTATCTTTGTTCATGTCCTTTTGTTTGATGCTATTTTAGAAGGTTCATTTCAGCTTAAGTCCTTCTTTTGGGATACTGAAAATAATAGAGTCTTGAAACCCTTTGTACCAAGACACCTTGTTCTGAGTCTCTCATCAGTAACTTGCTTAGCTGCCCTCCTCTGTGAACTACTTTGGCTTTTGTGTGTAATCATGGCGCAGCTTAGTGCAAATCACCATGGAGGATATAATGTTAGTAGTTTATAGTTTGGTTTCTGCTGGTTTCTTTTTCTCCCTCATTTTTAACCATCTGGACTACATGGTAATACAGTGGTCTTGCTTAACCTTCCCTAAGCAGCTTTAAAAAATGTTTTAAAAATCACTAAATTTGTATGTTGATAAGGATACACCAAAAACTCACAGTTGTTGCCTCTGTGTACAGGGAACTGGGGACTGGATAGGAGAGAAATGTACTTTAGCTGTCTTTGAAAGTTATCTTTTGAATTTTGTACTATGTGTTTGTTTTATCTAATTTTTAAAATTCCCTAACCTATGAATTTTTCATCAGCCTTTCCACTTCTGTGTTTTGTTGCCAGATTCTTAGATGTTATGATCAGTTTCATCAGAGAGCACTGACTTTTTTTTTTTAAATGGAGGTGCTGCCGAAGAATAGGTTCTTGCCTCGCGCAGGAAAGAATTCAAGAGCAAGGCGTAGTAAAGTGAAAGCAAGTTTATTTAGAGAGATGCACACTCCATAGACAGAGAGCATGGGCAGTCTCCGGAGGCAAGAGAGAGCTACCACAAGGTGCAGAGTTGTTAGATTTTATGGGCTTGGTAATTTTATATTCTAACAAGTAGGAGATCATTCCAACTGCTTTGGGAAAGGAGCAGGGATTTCCAGGAACTGGGCCCCCACCCACCTTTTGACCTTTTATGGTCAGCCTCGGAACTGTCACGGCACCTATGGATGTGCCAAGAGGCTCAAAGTCTACTGGAAATTGAATCTTCTGCCATCTTGGTTCTAACCAGTTTGTCCTGTCCTCAATTGCTGTGTCATTCCTTCAGTGGTTGTGCCCTTTCCTCCTGTCTCAGAGGTCCTGGGGATTGAACCCAGGACCTTGTGTATGCTAAGCAGTTACTTGATGTTGGCAACACATTCCTCCTCCCCTCACCCCCCAAATAAAGGGTGTTATGCATGGCTGTTAAGTACACAAGTAGTTGCACAAATGTGAATTTAATTCGTAGTAGATCTCTTAAGACAGAGTAATAAAATGCATTTTGGATTTCAGTAGAGGGGAATCTAGCAGTTGGCTCAAAACACCCACATTGCAGATGAAGAAACTGAGACCCAGAGGGCCTGTTGCAGGCCCATTTTGAGCCATAACCCTGACCAGCAGCAGGACCTGTCAAAGTGCTGTGGGGCTTCCAGGCAGGTGGCAGTGCCCGAGGGCTGGGTGAGAGGTGAGCTGCTTTTGCTGGGAAGGCGAACATGTCTTCTGACTCCCCATCTCATCTCTCTGCCTCTGGCCCGAGCTGCTTGGAGGTAAATTGGTTCGGAGGTGGAAAGGTTTAGAGCTGGAGGGGGCTTTAGGAGTGACTTTTCCCATTCTTGGACTGCAGTTTTCTAGACTTTTTCTCAACTTCCTAAAGAAAAAGATCCAAGGAAACAACCACACAATTCCAAATCTCACTGAAAATAAATATTTTCAGGTATTCTCATCTTTGGATAAAGTATGTGACAAAGCTAGCTAGCTTGTATGTGTGAAAATCAGGGCTCATAGCTTTGGAATGTTTCTTTGTAGATGCTAGACTGCCATCCTTGGGACCTGAGAGAGGGGTGTGAGATCTATTGTGCTGTGTGTACCCAGAGTCTAGGTGTTCTAATAAAAATGTCTGTGTCTGCTGACTTCTTTACACTTTGTTTAAAAACAATGAACAGAGCAAATGGACCTTTGGTTGGTAAACTTGTAGTTGGGCCCCCTTTCCTTTTTAGTTAATATTTGCAGAACTGAGCTGTTTACATGTGGATGTGGATCTGAGGTCCAGAGATTGTGTCTGTACAGTGATGTAATTTTTTTCCTTTAGTTTTTGTTTCCTTAAAAATTTGGGTTACATTAATGGGGCTGCAGAAGCAACCAGTCTCTGTATATTCATGGAAAATTATAAAAGCAGCCTCAGATTACATATAATCCTTGGATATATAGTTTTTTTTTTTTTCTTTTTAGAAAATAGTGCCTTCCAGATCTGGTAGTTTGGAATTCAGGCATGACTATGCTTTGCCAAATTAAAAAAGAAATCTATTTATTCTTGAAGGCAGGGCCTGTACATTGGACTACCTGGTATCTTCCTTGATCTCTGGAGCACAGTGGAAGTTCTTTTATTTTGTTACTTGAAACATTTATTGTTATTTGTTTTAATCTGTGGCAGCAGTGGTGGTGGTGTTTTTAGTCTAAACCCCATTTCACAGGATTTCTCTGAGGATTTAAACATTGCCACTTAATTCTCCTGTGTTTATAATTGGATGCAAAAAGCAAGAATGTTTTTAAGCTTAAGATCTTTTTCAGACAACTGTGATTTAACTTCACTAATGAACCCGTATCAGACAAGAAGACAAATTCCAGACTATTTGTGCCTCAACCAACCAGCTGGGTGCATACCTCCAGGTACTGCTCATGTCTCAAGAGGTTTTTCTGCATGAACAGTTATCACCACTCCTTCTTTCGTTCAAGTGGCAAGCCGTGGCAAGAGCCTTTCTTCCACAGCTGTGTAGAGCTCAGCTGTAAAATTAGATTTCATTGGCATAAAAACACAGTGATTACTATCACTATTTAGTCAATACATTTTTTTAAACATTTTACTTAGATTCTTCCTTTCATGCAGAAGGCTCAGACTATACTCATGTAAAAGAGAGAAATTAACAGGTTTTTAGAGTTTGAGTAAACCTTTTTAGACTTGCGTAAACCTCCTTTTAGATTTCATTTAATCTGTATGAAGTAAACACAGTAGGCAATGTTATTTTGAAACATAGTCAGTTAAAAGTAAAAAGGAACCTTAAAGGTGAAGCTATAATCTTGTCATTTTGTAAAACAAGAAATTAATCGCCCAGATTCACAGCTAATTATTGCCAACCCTCAAATTAGAACTCATGTTTTCCAGGACTCAGTTTGGGGTCTCTCTGGTACTTTCTTACTTTAATATACTGGTCCTTTGAACAGTTTTTAGTGAAGGGACTGTGAACAGTTCTAATAAAAATCCTTAGTTTCTCTCCGTATCCTTCTCAGGGCACAAGTTCATTTGATTTTCGAAAAAGTAAAGGAGAGTGTCTGCCTGTACAAGTACCTTTCCTCATGGTTGCCCAGAGTGTGCAGGAGAGAGGGTACAAGGAGAAGCACTAAAACCACCCCAGCCTTCTCCTGTCCAATGGCAGTGCCCCACATCAGGTTCCACGGCCACGTGCTCATTCCGCATGGTCAGAGCCAGTGCTGCGGCCACTGGCTTAGTGTTACCAGAAGGGAAAGAAAAGCCCTGCTTTTATAGCAGCAGAGACGTGATAAAAACAGTCTGATGTGTGTTGATGGATGAGCAGAGTTTTCTCAATTTCAGAGGTAAAGGAGGTTGCACAGTGTTTCTATTTTGTTTTAATCATTTTTTTCTTTCTATTGATGCTGTTGGTGTTTCCATAGTAACTATCAGAAAGCTGTTTCTAGTTTTGCCCAGAAGGCTAGAAATGTTTCGAGAGTTTCTAGGTCTTGAAATATCAGTCAAGGGGTTTACCTTTCAAAACCAGAATGAAGCAAGGAGGTAAGAGGTTTTTCTGATGAGGAAAATAAAATAGCAAATGATACTTTGATATCTCATTAGTTGTAGGAATATGTATAAATAACTTTTTAAAAGCTTGTTTTCTTTTTTCTTCTCTCCTTTCTCAACATTTCTCTCTTTCCCTTCCTCCTCCCTCCCTCTTTGTCTTTCTAAATCTTGCTGATAAAGTTCAGAATGGTAGACCACACATTTGAAAGTGGTCAGTCCTAGTGACTGAGGGCATACGCACACCTAACAGCCACCTGTATGAGAAGGAAGTCCATGAAAGCAGTTTTTCTTTGTTTCTTTTTTCTATGCTATATGATTCTCTGCCAAATTTTGACTTTTTAAGATTTTTCTTTTTTACTTTAGTCGTGGCATAAACAAGTGTAAATCAACTGCGCAAATGTTTGTTATAATTTAAGTTTTAGTAGGTGTAGGTTTTATACTGGAGGCCATTTGAAAACTTGTAACACTCATAAAACATTAGCTAGCTGATAATTGTATTGTATTAAAAGAGACAGCAATTTCTTAGTAACCTCTCAAATCCATCTGGCCCAAACACATCACAGCAAGACAAAAGCTCCTGGGTTTTTTTTTGTTTTTTTTTTGTGATTCAGTGTTTATCTTTTTTTCATTTTGACTACTGATGAGTTTTTTCTTGCCTTAGTGAATTAGGAAAATTTTCTTCTCTTTATTACTATTTAAAAAAATGGCTGGAATGTTTCTGATATGTTTGGGATAATTTTCTGAAACCTGATCCACAATAGATTTTTACTATTAGAAATCATTTAGCCTTTTCAGTAGAGAAGGCACTTTTCTTTCAGTATGAATCAAGCTCTGATTTTACTAATGTGCCCATGAGAATATTTTTCTCAGACTGCAGAACAATCATGTAGCAAGCAAAATGTTTACATGCTGTTTAGATTACTTGATGGTGATTGATTAATGTATATTTTATTGGAAAAGACACAAGCTTTATGGAATCACAACTTTAGTGGTATGAATTCTGAAAATGATTATTTGATTATTTACTTACTTAGTTGCTTTATAGGTCTCTATAATTGATGGGTTTCTATCCATATCCCATTCATCAAAAAACTTATTTTGTTTCTGAAAGTGCATTTGAATTGCAGGATGAAAACAAAAAGTTAAAACTGATAAAGTGCCTTTTTTTTAAATTGAAGTATAACTGACACACATTTATTAGTTCTCATACTGCATTTACTTTTTTACATACTTCCATGGGATAGTTTAGAAGTCAGTCAAAAGCTTCATCAGAGTATAGATGAAGTGAGCCTGTGGGCCTGCCCCAGCGCTGGCCTGAGGTTTAACTGAGGGAGTCCATCTCTTTTCACCCAGCGGGGCCACCTCATTTGGCTCTGATGGTTATACTTTGTTCCTTTTGGTGCTGTTAGTTTCTTTTTCTCTTGTCATCTGAAACTAATTTGTGTACTGTACTGCTAACTCACATCTTGAATTAATGTAAGGAAATTTGGGTCATCGGCCCATGGAGTGAAGACCAGGACATTTTGTTACTAATTTGAAGGCCGGGTCCACAGACTTAAAACTCTCCCAGCAGTGATTAAGGCTTTGGTTTTTTCAAGTTAGAAATTCTTCCTAGTATATAACTGCTTTCTCTGACCTTTGGAAATGGATCTGTGGTTCTCTCCTCAGAAACAGGATATTTATGAAATTGGCCGGTATGTTTCTTAGTATAGGCTGGGCCAAAATACTATGGAAAACCCTTTTAGATTTGGAGTAGGGAAGCAAAATAAGAGGAAAAAGTAATAATCTACTTGCCTAGAGTCATGTAAAAACTGAAGACCCTTTGTAATATTCTTTTAAAATAAGGTGTTCTGTAAAAGCTTTGCGGGCATGTTTGGGTGGAATTAAATGCCTTACTAGCAGTGAGGATCTGTTCGTTTTGCTTTTCAGAGTGCCTAGCCCCCTCCCCTGCATTAGTGTAGGAGTCCTTTAGTAATGCTGGGCTTGCTAGCAGGTAATGAAGGTAACAAACGAGTTGCTCTCAGGAGAGAGGGAAGTTAACCACAAGTGCTCACGTCGCACCCCTTCCCTGTCGATCAGAAGAACAGAGCTGACTGGGCATGAAGCACTTGTGGTTTCAGTGTTAGGATGTGTGGTTAGGGGGAGAGGTTGTGAGGGCCTGTGGTTGTCACCAAATTCTTTGAAATGGAAGTATGGGTAAGAATAAAAAGAATAGGGGTGAAACCTTGGAGCTCCACGTGAGAAAAAAGTTCAGAGGATTCGAAAAAAGCATTGTAGTAGAGATCATCTGTTTTCCATTGGTTTATTTGGATTAGTTTTGCAGCATATTTATTCCCTATTTGTAAAGGGAAGTGGTCTAAAGAATGGATTCATTGCAAGAACTCTGTTGTGTGTGAGAGGGATGGTGTGGATGTAGTACAGCCTTGAATAAAATGCATGAGTTCTGTGATAGCTTTGGCCCCGTCAGATACACATCTGTCTCGGGGAGAAGGAACCCAGACTGGGATAATGAGGGTTTTGTCAGGGTGATTTCTCATGAGACTTTCTGACTGAAATGAGAAATAGTTCCAGCCCAGCTATCCAGAGATAACACATCTGGCCTGCTCAGCTTCCCTCCCAGCTGATAATCAGCAAGTGGCCAGGGAAGATGGTACAGAGGCCCCAGAGGCGGCTCCTCTGTATGTGTATATAGTAATCTGGCTTCCCAGCCCAAGGAAGATGTAAGACAGCAAATTCAGGATTTGGTTCTCAGATTTGAGGGGGTGTGGTTTTTGATATGGCCTAATGAGGAGGGGAGAAAAAAACATAGAAATTAAACTCAAAGGAACAGTGAATTTCTCAAATACGTAAGGTCAAAATGCTGCAGTAATTCCCTAGTACATCACTTTGTGACTAAACACAGTATTGTTTAGTAGTGACACAGTAATGACCCTACACCCCTATGAAAAAATTAAGTTATGGCCTGCCTGCTCTATAATGCAGTGGAAAAATGTGTACTTTCCACCCACAGGCATTATAAATAAAATTTTTGATCCTTAAAGTTAACTGTTGGATAGTAAGCTTTCCACATTCATTGCTTCATCCTTTAATTTCATTTTAAAAGTTCCATCAGCTTTCTTAGGCATGTCACATTCTCCAGGTCTCCCCAGAGCAGTGGGGCTGAGGCGTACCTGTTTGAGTTGAGTACATGTGTAATTTTGTGTGGGTTACCAGCCAAAACAGGAGACTAACTTTTGGGGAGCTGTCAAATGATTGATTCATGGCAAGCCTTCCCAAGTCTCTTGGCCCAACTTAACCTTCTTTAACTGTCAACAGTTAGGGGCTGAGTGGTTTTCCCAGTTTACAACCTGATCATTTGACTTCCCATTTGTATTTGGAAAAGTCATTACTCTCCCTCTCAACCTCCTCCATCACTAGAGATTAACCCAAAATATGGTAATAGCCATAGTACATACTTCTTTGTATCCTAAGCTGTGTTTTGCATCTACGGTTTTCATTCTTTTATAATACTTCCTGCCTTTTCTCTTGTCCTTTCTGTAGTCCACGGCACTAAATTCTTCCTGTTCTATGATAATTTAAGGACGGGTTGGCAGGCAGTTGCCTTGTTAAATAGCTGGGCGTTGTTTTGGATAGAGATAATTGATTGCTCTTTCTATATGTCCCTTGCATTCCAGGCAAATAGATGTATCCTATGTATGTACATGGAGTGTAGAAAGGGATATTTAAACATTGTTGGCTGCGTGAATCACCCATCTAGATCAGTCTCTTACCTTGCATTCCAGTCAGGATGAAGTCTAGTTCACCTTTGGTGAAACTCTTAGGGGTTAGAAGGTAGGCCTTGGATTTTAGCAAGATGGTGGCCTACGGAAAGAGGATGAACAACTTCGGCTATGAGAAGTGAGATTCTGTGGCAGGGTTGACTTTTTTCATTCTTCCATTTTTCTCCATGATTAAAAGTGGTCGAATTGAAACACCAGGAGTGTATGATGTTCATACATCACTGTACGCTAAGGAGTGACTGTACATACAGTTGACTTTTTAATGTGCAGTTCCCCCCATCTTCACCTCCCTTGCTCCCCTCCCGTTAATCTGCAGCAACCACAGCACATCTGTGAGGTGGATAATCCATCAGCTAGTAGTAAAAATACAGGATACAGGCATCTTTTTCTGTATAGAATAGCTGCATTACTCAAGTTGCCTTTACAGTTTTCAAAAGTGAATGAAATGATCTCTTTGTGCCAGTGGACTTGGCTTCTTTGGGGTTTTTGCTACTACATACGGGCCCCATGCCATCTCATCCTACACCCGTGAGACGTTTGTGGACCAGGGGTCTGTCCTTTTATCCCACACTTGCAATTGGAGTTTAACTCTACAATTTGGACTTGACACCTGTGCTTAAGAGTGCTACCTAGCCGGGCTGGATTGCTGTTTTGTTGATCCCAAGTCCTGTTTACTACGCCGCCAACCAGAGGTTTCTTAAATTGGGATTGTCAGTGTTAGACATAATGTTGGTGTTGAGACATTCTTTGGCATTAGGGGCGGGCAACCAGGGGTGCCTGAATTTTACACAAGATCACAATTATATCCTCCTGCCATTACCTGTGTGTTCCCCCCACCCCTGCTGACCCTGAAACAACAAAAAATAGAAACAAAATAGCTCTGTCAACTGGATTTGAGTCTCAGACCCCAATATCGAAAACTTCAGTTAGCTGACTTGGACCACATGGAATGGAACTTAAATAGCTTCAGCCCAAAGCAGGTCCTGACTAAGGACCTTCATCCTGCTTCCCCCTCAGCCCCCGAGCCCCTTAAACCTGTGTCATTATTTACTGCTCTGTCCTGATGGAAGGACCTAGAGGCAGGCCCTGGAAAATCAGTTTACTCTTCTGATTTTTTGGGTGAAAAAAGAGAGAGCAGGTTCCACCTTTATGCTTGTCTGAGAGATCACCAGGACCATCCCATATGGGAGAAGACTTCAGTGCTCACTACAGCAGAGGAGAGGGGGGAGGACAGAGTCATATTTCCATAATCTCACCAACAAATGTCTTGTAACTCTTCTTTGGGAAAGAGAGAGGACAAGGTGGATGTGAGCAAAGGAGTACTTGTTTCCCACTTTATCCTCAGACCCCTAATGTAAATTACTGCCCTGTTTATCCAACCTGCAGTGTTGAAGAAATATTAAATAAATCATTACACTTAGGAAATTGACCTGTGTAATATCATGAGCGTGAGGGAAAGTAGCCATTCTTTTCTCATGCGCTATAGGGTTAAGTATATTAGAAGTAAAGTTGAGATGAACATTAGTACCCATTAGTAGTACTGCTCAGAATCAATCAGCGATGTCATGATAGCATCAGTGGAAGTTACCTTCGTTAATTTTATTTTGGAAGACTCTTTCCTACATTAGGATAAACTATTGAGCTTTGGGTTTTGTACTTTTATTTGTTTAGGAACTAAGTAATTGCCTCATAAAACAGCATGATGGTACTGTTAACACTGAATTATAAGACCTGTTATTATAGAATGTACTTCCCTCTTTGGGATAAGACTTCACTGTCTGGTGCTTAAAATAATTAGTTTCTTCAAATGAGGTTATAATGAATAGTGTAAATTTTTACTTATTTACAATGAAAAAGTTTACAATCTCTTGGGCGGCTTTTGATACTTCCAGGGAAGGCGTTTCTTTTGGATGGGATTGGCGGAAGGGAGATATGTTTAATGTTTAGAATGGAGGTTTTTGAGAATGAGAAGAAAGAATTTGTTTCTGTCACACCTGAGACAAATTAGAGATAATTATTGAAGGATCTGCCCCACTGTTTTGCCTGATTTGGGTACTGAGTATTAAAGGATTCATTTACCAAATACTCTTGAATTTGAAATTTTGGGGGACTTTCTCATGAATGAGAAAAAAGTTTAAATGACCCATATGTCAATTTATTTCTGAACTGACTTAAAATAATGTGTGTGTGTGTGTTTATTCTTTGTCCATGCTGTTCAACTTTTTGTGGCAAAAATTTTAGGTGTAAGTGAAGGATCCATATATGCTTCTTAAAGAACAGATTATAACTCTAAATAAGAATTTATTGTTATTTCCCTGATGTTTTATTGAAAAGCTACATATTCGCGGCAAGTACTGTTAAGGAGTAAAAGTGGTTTTGGTGTTGTTTTAAATACTTAAATGAAAATCATTTGTTATGTGGAAACAATGGAATCGGCGTTTCAGCCTTGTTCTGTACAAGGTGTCGTGTACTGTCAGATGCAGGAAAGCTCAAGATATACACAAGTGATAAAGATGTAAATGTGCAACAGGTTAAATTCAATTCAAGGAAATGATGGGAGAGAGATATTTAGAATATGATTAATTACCAAATTAATGGCAAGGTCAGAAATTGCAGCAGTTGCAGTGTAGGTAGTTAACCTTTGTGTATTTGGATTAACTGCTTATGAACAGTATTTGGAGCCTAATAAAAAAGATAAACTGTTCTTATAGGTCATTCTCTTTGGCCTTATTTTCTTTGATTACCTTAAAGATAATGATAGCAAACACTGGCCGCTGACCAGTGTTCGTTTGACACTTTCACCTCCTCAAAATGCCACCTCATTTTATTCTCAGAAGGATTCTTGCAGTTAACGGAGTTACTATTATTCATGCTTTTAAAATTTAACATTTTTAACATAATGAATAATAGTGTAAATATATATTCATATGTTTTTAAAATTTATAAGTAAATGACAGAGCTGAGGCACTGGACATTGAGTTCACTTGGCCACTTGGAGACTCAGGTCTGTGATTTCCTTGCCTTCGCTTCACCCCTTTTAGGGGCCTAACACAATAACACAAATGGAAGAATTTGAGTTTCAGCTGACCTCATGACAGTGCACTTAAATTGGTGACTTGTTACAGGTGAATTTTGGGGGTTCTGAGTCCTTTTTAAAAAATGGTGATTTTTCTTTCAGGAAGCCAGTTGAGGGAAATTCTCCATGAATGTACGTCACAATGATGATGACCGACCAGATTCCTCTGGAACTGCCACCGTTGCTGAACGGAGAGGTAGCCATGATGCCTCACTTGGTGAATGGAGATGCAGCTCAGCAGGTCGGTGCAGCAGGAGGGGAATTTAAGTCAGATTGTCTAAGGGGGAAACATAAGCCCAGAAGTTGTTTTATTTTGAGATTCACAGATCTGTGATTTTGAACCTTGGTAGTTTGCTAGATATAAGGGTTTTCATTGTAGAATAACTGTATAATTTTTAAGACTATCAGAAATTACAGTTTTTGAGAAAGCAGATCTTATCTAATCCAGTTAGTATTCTTAAAACATCAAAAAAAGAAAAAGTCTGGGTTTTCAAGTGAATCATTCTGAAAATATGTACAAGTCTTTGGGGAAAAAACCCACTGTTTGCTCATGTTAGACACTGTGCTTAACTGGCTTGCCTGGTTGGCCAGAGCAGGACGCCCAGAGGGTAGGTTGGGTTTTGATCTCACACAGTGGGTGACCCCCAACAAGATGCACAGGTATGTGTAAACCCCCCCGGCTGCTGGAGCAGTCTTTCCAAGTGTAGGGCCTGCTGCTCAGGAGATGATGGTACTTACTTTCTGTAAACCTCTTTTGTCACTAGTTACTTAACATCACAGAGTAGAAAAGTTATTCCTGAGCTCGTTCCTGTAGCACATGGGAAAAAATTTAAGCGGTAAGTAAGACTTTAAAAATTATTAGAGATGGAAGTATTGTCTCTGATAACATTATTTACATATTTTAATTGACTACTGAAACTGGGTTCCCTCAGTCTTGTACTAAATAAATGTCATTTTAATGAAAAGTAGAATTGGGAACAGTTGCTTGAAAAATATATACCCAAAATATATTAATAATTCAGATGAGTTAATTGGCCACTTACTTGACATTAGTACGTTGCCCTCCAACCCCAGTCATACATTCACATTCTTTGTCCATCACAGTACATTCATACATTGTGTATCCCTCTGTTGGTTCGTACTTTGCAGCTTATATATAATTTATTATTGTTTATAGTTATATATATATTACTTTCTCCTGCATTAGACTGTAAACTTCTTAAGAACAAAGAACATCTAATAGGTGCTTAATAAATATTTATCAGTTGAATAAACTTCCCTTCCTGCCACTGGTACGGATATCCCTTCCTGACTCCTGATTCTCTCTCTTGGCTCATTTCCACCAACCTATCGTAGTGTCTTTTACCTTAAGCACATAAATAACTACACCTCTCACCCACCCAACAAAACCAGACCCCCCTTCCTTGACTCCACATTCCCCTCCTGTTACCACGTCATACTCTGCTCCCCTTCACAGCAGGACTTCTCTAAACAGAGCCTCTGCTTCCTTACCTCCGTTCCTGTCCAGCTCCGGAGGCTCCGCTTGCTTCTTCTCATCTTTGTGTTCCAGTCTGTCGCCAGGTCCGGTCGACCTTCTCTCAGGAACACTGCTGAAACCACGCTTTGCCGCGTCCACTGCATTTCCACAACAGCTCTCCTCAGGGTAGGACAGCCCTTCTCCCTGGTCTCACTGCTCTTACTTTTGCCTCACCAGAGAGCGTTTGCCACACAGCAGTCTGCTCTTCTGGAAACATAAATGCATCGTATCGCTGTCCTGTTGCACCTGAGATAAAAGCCAAGCGTAGTCAGCCGTCCGTGCTTTGTCCTTGCCTCTCGCCATCCTTCTCCCACTCTGCTCCCGCCACTCATGGGAAGGTCTCAGTAGTGCTGTGGCTGGTTTCAAGAGGCGGTGTTGGATCTCCTTTCTTTTCACTGATTAAAAGATTAAAAAGCGCAAGATACTTAAATATGACTAAACTCGGGAAGCTGCTAAAGGGCTCTCAAATGTCATCACCGGATTCCAGTTTACACATGTCCCTAGGAGACCTGGGCCACCCGTCCCTGTTGTGCACCATTCCTGTGTGTTGATGGTTTTTCTCTCATTTCTGTAATTCACTTTGCACAAATTGGCCTTTTGTAGTTTGTAAGCCAACATACAGAGCCCTTAGGATTTTCCAATTTTCTCTTCAGAAGTAAACTGTTTTGTACCCAGAAATGAGCAAAGACTGAAAAGTTGGGACCGCCTGAGAAGGCCACTTGGTATTTTCTACTCTGTGTATCTACCTCAGCTCTTAAGTAGAAGCTGTTTAATAATTTTGGTTAATAAAACCACATTATATGTTCATCCAAGAAGCTTTCTGTAAAGCCAAGAAGTGGGAACATTTCTTAATTAGTCTTTTGTAAACAGTCACAAATATCAAGCTCTCTCAGTTGGGGAGGGCACTGACTCTAGAAAAATGCCATCAGGAGGAAGTGTTCCGGCCTTTCTAATGAGTGAGTGTGTTTGACTGCGCTGGGAGCCTGGACATCCACAGGCTGTGTGAGCCCAGCTGCTGACTGGCAGGGACCCTGAACTTCCCGGAACGGGGCGCAGTTGTTGAGTGGGCAGAGTGTTTGAAACACCCCTCTCAGCAGGAGCGCCCGAGGTTTATCCTGCCTTGGTGCTGCCTCTGTGTCCCTGAGCTCGGTCTATGCAGTGGCCCGTGTGCTGCTGGTTTTCTGTCTCTCTCTGCCCCCCCGAGTCCCCATTCTGTGTCTCCCTCACTCCCTCAAGCCTTCCCTCTTTCCTTTGGGCCCTCACATTTGGCTTTGGCTGAGCTGCGTGTGGTAGAGTCCTTAGGGCCTGTGTGTGGAACCTGGGCTGAGGCACAAGGGGAAGGCAGGCATGAGGAGCAAGCAAATACAGAAATGATGGAGAAATACCAGGGAGGAAGTAGGGGAAGGGGAGAGCCGGTTGTAGGGGGTGGTCACTGAAAAGAATAGGAAACAAAAGTGAGGATCCAAGACAGGACCTGAGAGGCTGGCACGGCATGAGTTCTGAGTGCTTGCCTAGGGCATCTGCCCATGTTGACTGCTTACTCCTAAGAGCACACGCAGTGTGGTGCTCAGGTGGGTTTGTGTGAAAGGATCGGGACATAGGGCACACAACAGAGAAAATTATCTATGCTGATGTTTTCTGAGATTTTATTGTGCTGTCCCTGTGAGGCAGTACTTTTTCATCTTAACAAGGACCGTTCAGAGGCACAGGGCTGACTTCAGTGATGGACATTGCAGGCACTCTCCGACAGACCCCAGGGTGACATTTTAAGGGAGAGGCACCTGCACCTCCCAAATTATACCACTGTAAGGACCCACCCACTGGCCGCTGGCCCTGCCTCTCCATTTCTGTCAGGAGTGTATATGGTGAAGCTTACCTTGTAAGTGTTTACAGTGTTCTTAATACTTTGCAGCTGTGTGGAGGACATTCTAAACATTTCTTTATATGCAAAAGAACCACCACAGTTATGAGAAAGCTCTTCAGTCCCCACAGCCCTCCTCCTCCTGATTTCTGTCCTGATGGTTTCTGGATTTAATTAAGACGAGTCCTTGGCAAGATTCTCTGCTCTGTGCTGGCTCTCTAAAAAAGAGATGCTGTTAATTTTCATTATCTGAAGTCATGTTAAGTTGGAAACCATGTTTTGTCATTTTATGTAGGTAGCAGGAAAAGGATGATTCTATTCTTAAAATGAAAAGCCATTCTCATTATGAGTGATGATTTCAGAAAGTATTTATCAACTAAGAGATGAACAAGAACAACAATAATAAATACCCAAGACGGACAGGAGGAACTTCGCGGATTTCCTTATTTAAGAGATTTATTGAGATACAATCCACAGCCTATGTAATTTACTTATTTAAAGTGTACAATTTGACAGAATTGATTATATTCACCGAATTGTGCAACCACAACTACAGTTAGTTTTAGAACATTTTATCACCCTAAAAGGAAGCCCGCTAGCAGTCCCTCTCTGTTCCCTTCTCTCCCCAGTTTCCAGGCAACCACTAAATCTACTTTCTATCTCTGTAGATAATTTGCCCATTCTGGATATTTTATATAAATGAAATCATACCATTTGTGGTCTTTTATGTCTGACTTCTTTGACTGAGCGTAATGCTTTTAAGGCTCAACCATGTTGTCGTGTGTATCAGTACAGGCGTAACTGAGATACTGCAGGTTCAGTTCCAGACCACCGCAACGAAGTGGGGGTCACCATAAAGTGAGTCACATGAAGGTTTTGGTTTCTCAGTGCATGTAAAAGTTCTGTTCACACTATACTGTAGTCTTGTAAGTGTACAATATCATGTCTAAAAAAACACTGTACATACCTTAATTTAAAAATACTTCATTATTAAAAAAATACTAACCATCATCTGAGCCTTCAGTGAGTTGCAGTCTTTTTGCAGTAGTAGCATTAAAGCTCACTAATCACAGATCACCATAACAAATATAATACTAATGAAAAAGTTTGCAGTATTACAAGAATTACCAAAATGTGACACAGAGACACGAAGTGAGCAAATACTATTGGAAAAATGGCGCTGATAGACTTGCTTCACATGGGATTGCCGCATTAAACTTCCAATTTGTAAAAACCACAATATCTGTGAAGTGCAACAGAGCAAAAGCTCGATAAAGTGAGGTATACCTGAACTTTTAACCTTTTTTATTGCTAAATAATACTCTGTTGTATGGCTAATACCACATTTTATTTATCAATTAGTCAGTTGATGGACATTTGGATTATTTCCACTCTTTTTGGCCTTTATGAACATTTGTGTGCAAATTTATTTCTGGATGTATGTTTTCATTTCTTTTGGGTATATACCTAGGGGTGAAATTAAACAGCTTTATTTTTAACTATTGTTTTCTAAATAAAGTAGCTCTGTGTCTCCCAGTATAATTCTACCTCTGAGTAGATCAACACAGCTAAATAAAGTTTGCTCCCTTTAACATGCCTAACTGCATACTATTCTTAAAGTATAAAAGTCAGGTTTCCACCTGAACTTTTGTGTGTGGCTATATGAATTACAGTGAAGCCCATCAGTGATCAAAATTTTAGTGTTTCATATGTTACATTTCAGAACCTAATGTTCTGAAACATTTTCAGAACCTAGTGGTGTATTAATTTAACTCTATTAAGGACTTTTGGTACACCATAGAGATTTTAAGAAGTAGCAACTAGTTTTTCACATGAAAGAGTAAACATCAGCCTCATTTCCAACTTGTTATGTTGGTTTAATATTTTAATAATCTCTGAAGAATTACAGCAGCTGCCACTTAAATAAACCATTAGGTTAAGAACAGAGTGTTAACATTGAATTTACTGATTTTCTTATTTAATACGTGACAGTTATCACCTCCATGACGGTGGTATGCCACTTTATATTCTTAGTGAATGTAAAGGGAATCAGTGGGGTGGGGATAGGTTTAGACGCCTCTTGTCCTGACTAAACACAGCGCCTAGCAAATATTTTGTCATTTTTACTTACATCTTGCTTTTCCTTTTTCTTTTAAGCTCCCAGAATATTAAATTTTAATGAGTGTTCTTAATGTCTCTTCCTCAGGAAGTAGATCTCCTTAAATGTAAACAGAAAACTTGTCCTTCCCGCCAGCTTGGTATAGCATGTTAACAAGCGTGCCCTGGTAGACAGGAGGTTAGAGCTGCCTCAGTCGTATCCACTTGTCTTGACTTCTGCCTGTTTCTGTTGATCAGCGTTTAGCATATCATTTTCTTGGGAGTGAGTTTTCTTTTCCCTCTTGTTTCTTCTTTTTGAAAGCCTTTGTTTCCCCTAGACAGACTACACAGCCAGAGTTTTCCTGGAGCATTCTTTTGAGTACACACTTCCAGACAGCACATTAAACATATTAAAACTTTCCACGTTCAGATGGTGCTCGTCACTGGCATGTCTTTTACATCAAATGTGCTTCTCCTCCTAATCCTGTGACCTTTTCTGTTCTGGTTGATATCTTCCTAATAACTTTTCCCTGGCGGCTCTCTTCTTGCATTCAGTAGTTCAAATCCTCTCACCACCCAGGTTTACTCTTCAAACATACTGATGGCCATGGTGTCAGGGGGACCCAGGAAGCGTTTTACAATCAGTATAATGTAGAAAAAGGAATAAACAGCTTTTGGGACGCTTGCCCAGGAAAAAGAAGGATATTCAAATGAGAGTGGGACCGGCAGTTAAAACAGAAGCTGCAGCTATTACTGCTGAGTAACTTTGCCCAACAGCTCCTTTTATGATAGAATCCTGTTTAGAGGCTGGGGCTTGAGCTTGACAGTAAAAGAAGTTCGGCTGGTCAAATGTTGGGTTTGGGAAACCAAACATGGGGAAGCTCAGTTTTGGGTCAGACTCTTCAGCTTCCGGATATATGAGAAATGTGTGACTTGTGCAGATGCTTAAAGAAAACTGTTACTGCAAACTGCCGTCCACGTTCTCTTCTGCTCAAACTTGTGAAGGCCTCTGGTGTCAAGATATTGTCAGCCTCTCTTCTTTGAGATTTGGGGTGGAAAGGAGGAGTGAGTGAGTATGACTTCTGACTGAATCAAGGAGTGACTGAATACTAGATTTGTTCATTTTAATAAGCATTTGTCAAATGTCTTCTGTGCCAGGACTGTATTAGGTGCTGGCGACCCAGAGATGAATAAGACACTGTTTTTGCCCTAAAGGAATGAGCTGTCTAGTTGGGAAGCAAAGTCTGGTTTAAAAAAAAAAAAAAGGAAAAAAGGGCTGTATTTACACGTGCGTAGGACCATGGGGGAGTGCTTGGATGGCAGAAGGTATCAGTGCCTTGGGAGCACGGAGAAGGGGCAGGTCAGGGAGTGGGGCAGGCAGGCAGGAAGACAGACCAGGCTGGGAACCGTGCCTGTGGAGGCTGAGCCTGCACAGAGATCTCCCTGGAAGTGAGTGAGGACTGCTGCTCAAGCTCTGCATGTCGTGTGCTCAGTTTCCGCTTTATGAGGTGAGCATAGCTGTACGAATGAGACAGTCAGCGGAGGGCTAACGTCAGCGGAGCCCCGAGCAAACCGTATCTGTGCATTCTACCATCTCTTTCCTGGAACTGAATATTCAGTATTCTTGCTAGTGAATCTGTTTGTCCTCTGATGCATCCAGTCTGGCGATCCACCCCTGGCTTCTTGATGTCTATTCCTCAGGATTACCGACGCCACAGAAGTGCAGACCACGAGCACCCTTTAATGGGGGCTGCTTTCCAGCAGCACAGGCAGCCACGCCCATTTCTGAAGGCTTCCTTTTAACTGTAAAAAATGGTGTGAACTTATCCAGGTCTGTGGTCTGATTTTACAATCCTCTCTGTCTTAGGTTTGCCAATTCCGCTCACTACAAAGGCTTCCGAAAAGGCATAGCCTGTGCATAATCTCTGTCTCATAAAGGAAAATGTTGATGCCATATTATCAGAGGGTGGTGCTCGATGTGGCACCCATAATAATTATGACATATGACATATAATTATGACAGCTCTGAGCTGTCTGGGTTGAGAGACACTTCAGAATTTAATTAGCCAAAGGCAATAATAATATGATACAAGATGTAGCCAGTATCCTTCAAACGGTAGAAACAGAACTGCCTTCAAAAAGGAGAGGATTAAGGAAAAACACTGGCGTGGCAAGGTTGCACTGCAAAATAACAGCAATTTGAAACTCTACAGTAGTTTTAACATTATGATTGTTTTCAACTTATTGCAGTGTTTGACTGTCTGGTTGCACTGTAAGCTCCAGGAGAGCAGGGGCTGTGTGTCTGTTCACGCTGTGCCTGGTGTCTGAGGTAGCATTCACTAAGTCCTTCAGAACGGATGAAGGATGAGTGAAATGAATGAAATGAAATTTATTCATCTAAACCGGGGTTAGAAAACTGGCTACCTGTTCCAATTGTCATACAGGCATCTTTTTTTTTTTTTAAATCTTCATAGTTGACAAAAAAAATAATTAGGTGTCTATATTTAGAAATGGGAAGATTTACACAATATTCTGGATCTCTTAGTTTATACTGAAACCTAGAAGATCCAATAACCGGGCTAGTCATCCCACTGGGCAACTATTGGCCGGCAAAAAGTAGCAGCCACCATCTTTAGATGGGGGTTGTCGTCCTCAGGCCCCACTCTGTCCCCTTCACGTGGTTTTCCAAACACTCCTGGGTTCTGTGGTTATCTGAATTTGGAATCTGAGAATTGCTAATTTTTTTACCTTTGAAATTGCATCTTGTGCTCAGGCATGTAGGGTTTTAAATATAGCAAAAATGTTTAAGATTTTTCAGACATGCTCATTGTGTATCATACCATTGATGTTTTCTACTTTATGACTTGTAAAGTGAACTAGTGTGGGCTCTGGTTCATGTGACTTTGTAGAAGGGTTTCAATTATGTCTTACAACTTAGGACCCATGTATTCTTCTTTCTTATTTTTTAAAAGTTTTTCTTCTCTTTTTTTAATGAAAGTACTGTCACCCCCAAACTTCCCGTTGTTGTTGTTTTTAATGGCAGTATTGAGGACTGAACCCAGGACCTCATGCATGTTAAGCACATGCTCTACCACTGAGCTATACCAGCCCCTCCCCGGGACCCATGTATTCTTTTTTTTGGGGTCTCTGCTTTTCAGTGAACACTATTTGAGTCCCCAGTCAGTGCCACACTGAGCACTCACCAAAGCAGACGAAAGGCAGAAGAAACGACCAGGGGCCTTGGTTTTACTGTTTACAGACTTGTTGGGGGACATTAAACTCAGATGCAAAGTGTCAGCGTTCCAAGGGGAAGAGATGTCAATACTTGTGTTTACAATCTTTTTTACAGTCTCCAAGAATTGAGTCTTCCTAAAGTACTTAAATGAAATAGAATTTTTTAAAAGTAAATGTTACCTAGTATTGTCTAGATGAGGCATTTTTATTTAAATCAGTTTATACTATACTGACTTTCTCTTTAAACTCGATAGGTTTCCAACCTCTAACTTCTATTCTTTTTTTGGGAAATGTGTATTTGTCATGTTGAATGAGATGTGAAAGCCATTGATGTATCTTACAATGCAGTAAAAATAATACGTGTATGCACATGCGTGTGCACACATGCACACACACAAAGAAAAGATGGAACAGTTCTCAACCCAGAACGTGTTAAGACATATGTTTGCACATAATCATTTTCTTATTGACAGACTCTTCTTTTTTTGTCCAAATGACTGACTTAAAAGTATGACTATATAGAAACTACATGTTACACTCCGAACAAGACAATAGTGAGCAAACTGCATGAAATTAGTAATGTCAGTGTCCTAGTTCCAAATTCAGGTGCAGAAAGTAAACAAACAGCCTGCTGAGGAGCCTGTTGCTGAAGCAGCAGAGTAGTGTGTCTAGGTACTCTGGGATGTGGGTGCCTTCAGAATACATTCGCTTTCCTGTTTGAATTGGGATTGGCCAGAACGAGATGCCACTTAGTACGCTTCCGGCCAGCTCTGCTGTTGTGGTAAATGGAAGCTGAGCTGTGGTGGGCCTCCAGAAGGAACGGAATTCACGTGCTCCCTCAGCCTTCATGCCTGCGTTGGTATTGCTTCTCAGCCCCGGGACTTTTTCGTTAACAGGCGGTCATCATATAGATGACTGCTGAGCGGAAATGTGTTCTATGTGCAGCAGGTATGTTTGGCACAACCATGAGCTAGAATCCACTGACCAGGATCCATTCATTATTGCCCATTTCTTGCTCCTTGCAGTATAGTAGATTGCACTTGGATAAAATGGACAGTCTACACCTAGAAGATTACTTTGCCAAGGGTTTCTGATTCCCTATAATTAGGCAACTAGTTAGGCAGAGCAGAGCTGGAGGCACCTAGTCTGGCTTGGGGGACAAGTTGACTGGAGAGTATTCGTATCAGTAAACCTGTCATTAGGGTTCCAGTCCTACTACAGTTGACCCTTGAACAACGTGGATTTGAATTGCGTGGGTCCACTTATACACTTATTTATATTTTTCAATAGTAAATACTACAGATCTGTACCATCTGCAATTGGCTGAATCTACAGATGTGCAACCTATGGCCCACTTACATGGAGTGCCAACTCTAAGTTATACACGGATTTCTGACTGCATGGAGGATTGATGCCCCTAACCTTTGCGTTTTCCAAGGGTCAATTGTATTTTTTAAAAATGGAAATGAATTCTTGTGAGCCAAGCCTAGATTTGTAGAGAAATGGACTTGTGTTGTTACCCAGTTGTGCTGCATGACTTTTCGTTTTTAGAAGGGGTCTTTAAAATGTTCTTGTGTTTTCCATGTAGATTGAAAAATTCAGCACTGAAACGTGTTACTTGTATAGAAGTTTCTTCTGCCTCTACACATGTTGGAATGTTGGGTTGTCATTCTGGTTTATGGGGGAATCCATGACACGCCGAAGCCCGTGTTTGGATTAGTGATGTTGTTTGGTAGCTCAGCTGGCCAGAGCTATGCAGCTCATTTATATCTTTTCTGATTTGTTTCACATTGACAATGCATCTATTTAAAACTCATCTTAATTCTCATCACCTTGTATAAAGCATGTATAAAGCATCTTTATAGAGTGACTGTTTCTTTATAATTTATTCTGTGACTTTAGTCATTACCGAAAATAAGTGCATTATAAAATATGAATTACAAAGAAATCCCTATTTTTCTTACAAGGTTTGTGGTGGGAAATCAGGCCTTAGGCTTGCATATACCCTGTCTGTGGATAATATCTGTTCTAGAGAGCCAGGGAATCAAGTGAGGGTGGAGCTGGGTCATAGAGGACATTATCCTTTAGTAGATGAGTGTTCACATCCCGTTTGCTTATCAGACTGTTTTCCCGTTTTCTTAGTTTTAAGTGGTTTACTCAGGGTCAGACACTGAGAATCTTCTCATTTTCTATTGACTGCCTCTCCATATACCACATTGCTTAAAACTGCCTTGGAACTGTGAAGAGCTTCCATTAGGGAGACTTGAAGCTAGGCATCACACCAGGTATGTGCTCCTTTTTTGGAGGGAGGCACTGGCTCATTTTCTGGCAATTATTCTAGAATCATGGGGGGAATGTAAGCTAAAAGATTCTGTAAGAGTCCAGAGATTTCAGTGCCTTAATAATGTAAAAGATATATTAAAGTTCAGATTTTTGACATTGAAAGAATGCCAAATATCTAACTAAAGCTTGGCATTTACCTTAAACTTAAATGTTAACTTTGCAAGCTTCCTGATCACCAGAAGGCTTTTAGTCTCAATTTTTGTTTCAACCTTTAGTTGAGTAGTTACTTGTTAAATTGTTGGAAAGAATGGATTTTATTGGAGATTTTGGTTTCTTTGTTCCCTGTCTGATGGAGGAAACGAATAATAACTATTTGAGTGCTTATGATGGGCTGAGAATAGTGCTCTGCACATGATTCCATCCAGTGAACATACACCGAATAAGGTGGCGATCGTTTTTATAGGCAGAACCAGAGGTGAGAAAGGTTAAGTACTTTGTAGCTGGCAAATCATGGGACTAGGTTTCAAATCTATTTATATCCTACCTTCCAGGAAGGGTGGAGTAGCTTGGGTTAGACACATCTCCCATGTCTTGTTCAGGTAAACAGTTGGGGAGAGACAAGGGACTGGGTTCTGCACGGTAGAAAATTTTAAAGCTTACAAAAAAGAGTATTCCTGTTGTCACCTTATATGATCTTAACATCAACTCTGGAAGATGGCATGATTCTGGCTCTGGAGCGTCTGAGAATTGCGGACCAAGCAGTGGGAGTTTCCACAGCCTGGAGGCATTGGCTGAGTTTGGAGGAGGAGTTGGGGGTGAAGTCATTTTAGGCCTAGGTCATCAGAGCTGCTCCCTTCTTTCTTTCCTTAGGTAATGGTTCTCTCCCTGAGATTAGCTGTAGCAGGCAGTTCTCTCTAGGGTCAGCAGCTGCTGGGAGACGATGGTGACCAGAGAAGGGCAGCCGGGGTTCCTCGTCCCTGGGAGTCTCACTCTGGGAGCCAGGAGAGGGCTTTTGTCTTCCTTCTTTTGCTCCCAAACCCTGTCTTTCATTTCCATTGAAAAATTGCATCACCCAGAGGCACAGTTTTTGTGTCTTAATAAGTCGAAAAACTTGTTGTAAGACTTGAACCTATTAGATTATCTTTTTAAATTCTGAATTTTTAATTATTTCTCTTAAGTGATGCCAGTATAAAAAAAAATCTAAGTTTATCCTTCAAAGAGAAAGAAAATGGCCACTTTACTCCATGAGCATTTCTGAAGCATCTCACCTCCGCTCACTCCTGTCTTAGGGGAGATACAGAATTAGGTGTCACGCAGTATTCGTACTGTGAGCCACGATACCACACCCCTTTGCTAGTGAGTTCCTCATTTTCTTTGTTTTAGATGGATGAGTGGCTGCTTGGAGTTTGACTCTCCTCAAGATGTTAATTATATGTTTCAAAATCCTGTGTTCTGTTAAAAATCACTTACGCATAGCCTTGGAGAGAACTGGAGGCGGGGAGGTGCTTCGGGGTGCACAATATTGTTTTGGAGGCCATGGGAAATAAATCTTAAGTTCATTTACCACCAAGACATATTTAGTCAATGTCTATAAACAAAAGAAGGCACAGTGTGCCTGGACGTTATTTGTCCCAGATGGAGTTTAAACTTGGCTCATTATACTGCACTGATGTCATGGCGCATAAACTGGCCCGAGTTAGAGACGTGCATAGAATCTGCTGTGTGCTTGTATGTGCTGAGAGCGTGCGGGGAGGAGGGAGGGGTTGGCTGGAAAATCTTTGTCACATTTTTCCTTTGCTGTCTGCAGAGCCTAATGTCAGTCCTGAATTTGGACTTGGCGCAGAGAGAGGGAAGAATCGGAATAATCTGTTCACTTGTGCAAGTCGGAATGTGTACGCGTTCAGGGATGTTGTTCTTCCAAGACTGAGAGTAAATGCACCAGGCTTTCCATCAGCTGCTTACGATGCTCTAGTACTAAAATCTAGAAAGAAAAATCTTAAAGCACTACATTTTTGAAGAGCGTTCTCACTCTGTTTACCTTGAAATCTTCAATCTGGATAGTTTCTTTAAACTTTTTAATGGTGTTAAGTATCCAGCTGTATAATTCTGTTTTCCCAGACTGGATGGTAGATAACCTCTCAGACTAGTTGCCTAAGGTTTAAAAAGGCAGATGCCTGTTACTTCTTGGAGAATCTGGCCAAGTTTAATTCTTCCTGTGTGCTTTTAGGCAGCAGCTTATGGGTCAGAAAAGGGTCTTCTCCTGGAGTTTTGAGCACTTAATAGGAAATTTCCACATACTGTACTGTTACTTTATTACATTTTGTTGCTGACTTTCTTTATGGTAATCTTAATTAGAAGCATTTCCAAGTAATTCAAACCATTTTGTGGATATAAAGGGCTTAGATTTCAGAACTTCTGTGAATGGATTCCAAAGTCACTATTGTTGCTGGGATCCATGGAAGCTGAACAGACACTGGAATGCGAATGACTTGGGAGGTGATCCTTTAAGGAAAGCCAGAATGTTTCCCAAACAGAATCTGGTCAGAGGTGAGAACTGACTGGTTTTAGCTTTTATTGAGAACATGAAACATGGCAGATTTGGTAAAATTTTTTTCTTTAGACTCTCTCATTAGAGGCCATATTTTTTCTTAACTGAGACACTTGTCACTGATAGAAATTTGAAGAAAAAGAAGTATTAACAACAATGATTTATTGAGCACATACTATGTGTAAGGCCTTCTACCAGGGCTGTACTGGTGTTACCCTAATCCTTGGAGCACACACAGGATGTCGGTGTGATTTCTCTTTTCAGAGGAGGAAATGCAGGGTTAGGCTGAGTGCCCTCCCTGTCTGGCGCAGCTAGGACTCAACTGTGAGCTGTCTGATTTGCTCTTCTCACTGTGTATCTGTGGTATGTTATGTTTAAACTATTAGTTAAAAAATGGCTTGAAACTAAAATGAGATTATCACAAAGTGACTTAACTACTCAGTGTTTATATATAATAATGTTACTTAGAAGACAGCTCAGGCCTAAACTCCATCTGATTTTCCCTCAGCATATAGTGTAGCAGGGAGATACACAAACATGTAGGAGAAACATATACTGTTACGTTCTTATTTTTCAAAATCTTAAAAAGTACTTAAGATTCATCTTGAATTTAATGATTAAGTTGTGGGTGGTACTTTTTTTCTTGTCTGTGAGTCCTTGACTTAGTTTTCAGACTCTTGTTTGTGTGTGTATGATATGATGAAAGGCAAATTATAACTTAAAGATATAAAAAATGAACTAACTAGCTTGAAATGGAATTATTTAGGAATCAGAAAGTAGATGTTTTAGGGATATGATTAACTTGGGACCCTTGAAAATAAGTAATGATTCTCCTTTGACTCATAATTATGTTTGTTTCCCGATAGTCCTGTTACCTTCCTTTCCTTTTGCTCAGCACACCAACCAGCGGTATAGTTGATGAACAACGTAATCCACTGTTGGATTGACGAGTTTACTGGAAGTAAAGAAAGGAATGCTAGGTTGACTGCTGAATGCTTTGGGGGTTAGCATTTTAGAGCAGAAGCCAAAGAGAAGAAAGAGGGCCACAAAAAGTCTAGGAAAAGGTGGAGACACAAGAGAGGAACAGATTGTAGAGGCCTATCAGTGATGGGAGTGGTGGAGATGGAAATGACAGAATCCCAGCTCGATAACAGAATCAGAGAAAGGGACAGGAAGTAGGAAAAATTAAGTAGTTATGGGGGCGGGGAGAGCCACACACATTACTCCACCCTTGTAATCTGAGAACCCCAGTGTTGACAGAGAGGGAGGGCAGAATTCCTTAGCAGCAAACCTTGTGATCTGCATCGTCACACTGAAAGATTGAACCATCAGTTGTTTTTGAAAACGCTTACTTAGAGCAACATAACCCCTGAAACATGTTACAGATGGGTGCTTCATTCATATCTTTACCCCTCTGCATGTGTCCGGTGTCTTCCATCCCAGTTTGAGTTTCTCACTACTATCATTTATCTAATAATGTTGCTTTCCTACTGGAAAATTCTGTGCACAGGATAAAGTCAAGACTTGAAGTGGGGGCAAACAAAGACTTTTCTCAGGTGGGCCTGGCTTCACCCCTCTGCCCTGCACACACGCCTGCGCCGTTACAGCCACACGGGACTAAATGCACCGGGCCCACCAGGCCTCCATGCGTGTACCGTGTAATTGTTCTTTTGCTTATCCTTTCACTCACCCTTTAAGCATCACTCTCAACTGTAACTTTTGCTGGTTTCTTTTGTTTCCTTAGTAGTTGATAGCAAATAATCATGTTTTATGACAGCTAATTGTATTTTCTACTCTCACACCAATACACAAACGGGTCGGCGTTCATCTTTCTCATCCTAGAATCATCAGGGCTTAATAAAGTGCCTGGTACATGGTAACTACTCAGCCAATGTTTGTTTAATACTTAAGTTTTCAATAATTGCATGAAGTAGTGATTTAAATAAGTTTAATATAATCAATACCAAGGCAAGGCCTGAATAAGTGATGATGATATACTGTGCAGTGGCAGGGAGGGGCAGGGGGCTCTTCCACAAAATCGTTCCAGAACCCTAGAATATGGCATTTGTATTCATTTCCGATTTTATGCTAGTGGACACAAAATGCAAGGTGATGGTAGTGCTAATTTTAAGCAATTAAGAAAGTACAGTAATAAGAAACATCAACTCTAGAATGCTTAACGCAGAAGCGCTGGGAACTGATTTTTTCTGTCAGAAGGATGAGAATAGTCTTCATGGGTGCATTATTTCTTGATTATATCTTAGAGGGGAAGAATCGTGTTAAGTGAACGATGTGGCCAACATTGAAGTGGATTTTAAAAATAGTGGAATATTGGGAATGTAGGCAGTTAAATATGTTTCTTAAAAGTTAAATACTGCCTTAGGATTCCCACAGTGGAGCTGTATGTTTAGACTCGTTGCACAGCGCACCAGAGATGTGTGACATTCGTTAGCACACCCGCGTGGGTCGTGTTGCTCTGTCTCAGCCGATCAAAACCAGACGTGAGGTGGCTGGATCTAAATGAAGGGAGGTATGTGAGAGTCAGTGTGCAAAGCTCATTCAAATTGGGACTGATTAGGTGAAAAGTGGCCCAAGCTGCTGATTCCCCATCAGTGTGGCCAGAGCCCAGCCTGGGGACATGGGGGGCGTGGATGGATTTGAAGGGTAGAAAGGGCTAGTACCTCATACGGTGGACATTTTTAACAGGGATTGACCCTGAAACAGTGATGATGGGAACCAAACGTTGTTCTCGGCAAACATAATTTTCAGCTAAAGGAGTACTCAGCAATTCTGTGAAAAATGTATCTAATAAAAATGAAAAAATATTGATTTAAATAAACATAATGGTGCTCCAGTTGCACAGGGATATTTGGTGGCTCTTACTGTTAGCCAGGGAAAAACTACACTTACGCTTAACATAGAATTTTGGTCTTTTATGTTTTTGGTTTTTATCTTGAAAGTCCTGTAGTTGAAACTTTAGACTTGGGCATTTGTGGCTCTCTTAAAAGAGGCTTTTAACCTAGTTTGGGCCATCTATATTACATTTTGCATTTTTTCCATTTAAGTTAATGCTATATTTTTATTTTTAGCAAACAGCTCTTTTTTGTAATAGAATCTCCTTGTTCAGGGCAGAATACAATTAGAGGGAGTGGAAATGTATAACTTCTTACAGGTTGCCATTCTATTTTCCTTCTAGCCCTTATTACTATCTGTAAATGTTTTGTTTTTGTTTAAATGATTCCCAGCCACCATCCCACTCAAGCTCCATTTGTCAGCCTGAGGTGGGCAGAACTTTGTGTTGTCTGAGGCTCTGTTCCCAATGCCTGGGGGAGTGCTTGACCCGTGCTGAGGACTCGTTAAGATTTGCAAGACTGAGAGTAGTAGTAATTCTTCTAAGGACACTTATTTCATGAAATGCAGTTATTGAACTCATTTGAATTACAGTTTATCCTTGAACAACATGGGTCTGAACTGTGTGAATCCACCTATACACAGATTTTTTTTTTTTCCCCACTGAATGCGTACTGTAGTACTACACCGCCTGCAGTTGGTTGAATCCGAGGTTGTGGAGGGCTGACTGTAAAGTTGCAAGCAGATTTTGAACTCTGCAGAGGGTTGTCAGGTGTATGTATAATACACTGGTGTAATTTCAGTGCATAAAAATATTCTCCTGGGTTCATCTAATTTATCTTTCCTTGGTTACCTATTAATCCATTCCTGTCTTTTTGCTGTTGTTGTTAATGACAGGTGACTTTTGGGAAGCACAGAAGCTTAAGACTCAGTCTTCTCAAGAGTCATCTTTTATTTTTCTTAGGCCTGCTGTTGAGCCGTTAGAAGTGGCATCTAGTGATGGGGATTGTCAAGTGGTTAGCTTACGAGGTTTGTCTTAGGATTCTAGGGAAATTCAAGGACTTGACAGTGACTTTATGAGAATAAATCCGGCCCATTACAAACACAGCTTTTTGTTGTTAGTTAAGGGATGGACTTCTCACCACTTAGCTGCTGTATGGAGAGTAAGGGGCTCTGCCTCAGAGGGCGAGCACAGATTTCCTAGAAGAGAACCCGCCCTCAGCCTTTGGGGATGTGCCTTTGACCCAGTTCAGTGCATTCTCTCCTTACAGCCATTTATTGAAGTGTCTCCATAAAGAAGTGACTCTGAAACCCACACTCACCGGGGGGCAGATGTGTGGCAGCGGAGAAGAGCGTGCATCTTGGTCAGACAGGGCTGGATTCCACTGCCTGTTCGGTTATTTTGTAGTTTTGTGACTTCAGACAAGTTATTTATCCTCTTTAAGCCTCAGAGTCCCCAGCTCTGAAATCTGCATGTCCTTGTGCCTCAATCCAGTGTATAAGAAAGTACTCTTGGAAGCTCCCTGGTCTTGTGTGTTCTTTTCCTGCCAGCTTTGGATTCAGGCTTCAGGTTGGACACGTGAGCAGGTGAGTCTTTCAGTACTTTCCCATTATCTTCCAGGAACTTCCTGTTGAACTGCTCACATTATAAATCTTGGGATGTTTTCTTTGTATCACAAAGCTGATTATTGGTCATTTGCAGCTCATCATCTTGCTTTTCCTGATTTGGAGAAAAGAAACAGGACTCAAAATAACAAATGATGCCTGTCTTTCAGTTTTGCTTGAGGCCTGTTGTGGTCTTGGCACAGATGTGAGGTTCTCAAAGGTGTCTTAATGAATGGTTTGGGCCCTTCAGGGCCTGGACAGAGCTTGCTAAGATTTTTCTGGAGTTTGGGAATCTGGAGAGTATTGTGCGTGTGCATGCGTGCGTCCGCGCGTGTGTGTTGTATGTGTGCTTGTGTCCAGAAAGAAGGTGCTACTATTCCCCTCATGGAGTCAAAGGTCACTTTTTAAGTTACTAGATCTTCCTGGATAGAATCTGTCCTTATGTGGAACTCCTCTGCAGCTTTTAGGTTGTATGTATTATTTTTTTCCCCCTAAAGAGATCTGTGGGATAATCATAAATGCTGGCTCTAAATGAGAATGTTCATTCATATATGAAACAGCAAAGAGTAAGACAAGCCTCAAAAAATGTGGCAAGTGGAAAAAGCTCCAGGAGTGAAACACAATCTCTTCTCCTAGCACAGTTTATATCTCAATTATCTGGGTATGGGATTTAACTTTTAAGAGTGCTGCAAATACAACATTTTAGCTTTCGTCAGTCAGCACTGCTCTCCCAGCAGAAGCTTTTGTGATGGACACGTGTGGCAGTGATTGGTCGGGAGGCTCGTAATATTTTATCTCAGGCATAAATTAGGAATTTGCCTCCAGGAGAAGTCTTAGATACTGTTGATCTTCTGGTTAATCAGCCACCCGAAATTTAAGTTGCAAAAGTAGTTTTCCTTTGTCTCTTCTAATGAGTTAGAAACAGAGTTAGATTTAGATCTATACCTTTAAGGAAAGATGTGTTACACCTGTTTCAGTTGTCTTGTTGGGTGAGGCTTTCCCAGAAAGCTGTGTTTAGCCTTTTATTCAATTGTGTTAATTCTGCCTCTTGTTTTATTGTTTCTTTAGGCTCTGGAAAAATGGTCACATATTTTTCATTAAGCCTTAATAAACTACCTTCCGTTATTTCGGGCTGCTTGGTTCATATAGCACTAACAGATTTGAAACAGATCTCATGGAGCAGTAGTAGCTTGAAGTATGCTCTTATGATATGATTAACATGCTTCTATTTTAACATCTCTGGGGAAAAAAATCTATCAGTGGTAAAAATGTTTTTCTCTCTCTTTTTTTTCCTCCTCTGACAGGAGACAGAGTACAGCATGACTTGTTTTAATGCTGACTTTGGAAAAGCAGGAAATGCTTAGTGAGTGGACAAAAAATGATGAGGTTGGGACAGTGATGTTATGTTTTACACTCTGTATTTAAGAGAACTTGTAACCATTATGTCCGCTTTGTGGCTTAAGAGAGGAAGGAGGAGGGAGCGGGGGAGGAAGGGAAAGGAAGGGGGTGGGGAGAGAGAGATTGGGAGAGACTGATTGACTTGTGTGGTAGAAGGTTGTGCCAGGGAGCCTGCCAGGGGGTGACTCATGCTCCTCAAGTCTGCGTGATGCAAGGCCCGCTGCCGCCATCTCTTCCACGTCTGGTCAGGGACAGATCATCGGGCTGCTGTGTGTCAAAACTTTGTTTTTCTCTCTCCTTTATTGACAGTGAAAACAGCAAGGTGGTCAGTCTTACTCAGTATAATAAAGTGCTTTCTTTTAAAATACCTCAGTGCCAAGATGAATACGGTTTGCTCAAATAACGACTTCTGCTCTTACTAAGAAAAACTGATCTTGGGACACAGGGGATTTGCCTGGTTTCTGAGGTAACTTGGTAGATTATAATCTGGTTGCCATAGCAACACAGCAGCAGGGAAAATTACAGGAACTAAACATTTGAAGAGAGGTATTTTAATAGAATGAGTACAAGCCCTTTACCTATCATCTTTCTCGCTGAAGAAGCGGTGGGGGTCAGGAATGGGCAAGCAGAGAGGGGAGCAGAGGGAGGGAAGAGGCATAAATGGCTTTTGGAGGCTGGATGCCTCCGGGCCATTCTTTGAATTGTGGCCTGGTGTCAGTGACCACACAGGAACCATTACAGATGCTTTTCATGCAATATGATAAGCAGATAATATGACAGAAGCTGGAACATACTCCACTTCGGACCTTTTTCTTGCCTGGGACTTCCTATAATTCTGGGGAATTGTACTTGCAGTCAGACTCGGCATTTAAGACATGCTGTCTGACAGTTAACGAGTGTGGCAGAAGAGAGTACGTGAATTTGGGATTGTCATAGGATGTTTGAGGTGTACTCTTGATGTCCGCTGATTTTTTTTTTTCCGAACTAATTAATTCTACACGCATGTATTACAAGCCTATCTGTAGAGGTTTAAACACAAAGCAGTCGATTTCTGCTCTATTGCAGTGATGCTAGAATTGATGTAAGGACTTTTAAAAAGACATAGGTAAATTTCTTTATTGGAGTATTGTTGTATTCTGTTGTAGTTGAATAATGTTCTGTGTGCATGTAAAAATAAAGTTAAATCAAAACTATTTTCATGTTAAGAATGACTTTTAAAAAGTCGGTTTCCAGAAAGCAATCGAAATGTCTTAATCACTCCGTGGAGATCTGAAGGGATTTCCTTTTGAGTTCTTAAAATGGCCCAATGTGTTTACATTGGTGAGAATTTGAATATTTAAGACTGAAAGATTATGGACACAGTTACTGTACAGGAAAAACGAATTGCCTTGAAATAACTTACGATTCAAGATAACAAGAAGCACCAGGGATGAAGCCTATACTGCTTTTCCCTGAATGCTTCTGTTTCTCCAGTTAATGTATTTCCAGATTAAAAAAATTTTAATATTCCAGCAGTGTCTCCTGTGGTGAATTATTAGAAGAAACCAAATACATGGATATTAAAGGTTTAGTTTTTAAAGATGAAATGATTTTGACCTCAATGATAGTTTTTAAAAAAACAGATAAATTGTGGTCCATCCATAAAGCTGATTTTTAAAATTGTATATTACGAAAGCTTAATTTTGAAGTTAAAATGATTGTTTGCAGTGGTTTTTCTTATGTTTTATGACTTTCATTCATTCAGTAAAAAATAATTCTCCAGCACTTATTCTGTGTCTGATCTTGCCCTTATAGAGCCTAGATTAAAGGAAAGACTGACACTAAAGAAATTCCTTAACTAATTGCAGTTGTAAATTTAGTTCCTTCCTCCTTAGTTCTTTCATTTAGTTCCTTTAGATAACGAAAGGAAAAGTCACTAATTTATATCCAAATATAAATTAAAGAAGATAATCCAAGCTTAAAAACTGTAGTTAAAAATCATCTTGTGCAAGATTAACACTATTAGAATAATGACTATATATTTCTAGAAACTGGAAGGCTGTCAGTGTCGCATTCAACTAAATGAGATTAAAACTAAAACTCTGAGGCTCTTGAAAGAACATACTTTACCATAGCCATGCATGGTCTAGTTATTTGGAAGTTATCTTCTGAAAACTAAATATCTATGTTGTATGACTAAAACACTGACATTTAGGTAATAGGTTTAAAAATTTGTTTGATGGGACCTTTTTGTAATATTATTCATTTATTTTATGCTGTTCGTTACTGTTTCCAGGTGCTGTTCAGAGATGCTTTTTTCCCAAACGTTTTTCTTATAAATTGCTTTCTATTATTATGCAATGAAATCATGTAACTCAGGTCAGTGATAGACACCTGTGAATCATTTGTAGCAGTGTTAGTTCAGAACCTCATTTCTCTTTGCAGTTTTCCTTTATAAGTATAGTTTTTGGTCTTTTTTCTTCTTTTAACTGTTGTTTCTAAATTAGTGAAAGAAAATATCTTAAAATTGAGGGTTTTTTTTTTTTTTTAGTTAACACAAGCAACACAGGAGAAATAAGTTTAGCTAAATTCAAATGCATGTGCTTTAACCTAGTCAAATTTGAACCAGGTCTAAAGACATATCCTAAATTTTGTGTTTATACAAGGTTCTGTGCCACATACTTCTTGTCTAGTACATAAATTTAGGCAATGAAACTGTTGAAGAGAAATCCCAGATGTTCTAGTATTAAATTGAAATTAATGTGTTATTTTGGCAGGTTATTCTCGTTCAAGTTAATCCAGGTGAGACTTTTACAATAAGAGCGGAGGATGGAACACTTCAGTGCATTCAAGGTAAGGAAGTTTTTTGCAAGCTTTCTAAGCAAAGGAGTTTTCCTTTATTTATTATTTTATGGCAGTAAAATTTATCTCTGAGTCTTTATGTGATTTTTCTAGAGGTAAATTTTATCTTGGATTTTTTTTCACTTTCATTAGGGGCTCCTTAATGCTGAGGTAGGCCTGTGATATATAAGTGACAAAGTTAAACACCTTGAGTATTCTACTGACTTTCAAATTAAATTAACTTAGGAAAGCCTGCACTGTCTTCATATATTATGAAAATTGGTAGCGCTAAAAAATGCAGAGATTTTAAAAGAGCTTAAAATTCCCATTGAGAACAGCAAGTACTTTTTCAAATATAGATATAAGTTTAAAATATATATTGTGATGCTATCCAAATGATGCTTTTAGAGGGAAAAAATCTGTATTTAAGTATCATTTATTATTGAGTAACAAATTCCTCAAATTTGATGATTTAAAGCAATGTTTGTCTACACTTTCTTTGGGCCAAGAATTTAGTCACAGCTTACCTGTGTCCTATGACTCTGGGTCTCTCCAAGTGCAAAATTCCAGGTGTTGTCTAGAGCTGTAGTCACTGTAAGGCATGTCTGAGGCTCAGTGCGTTTCTAGTCTTGCTCAAGTAGTTGTTGGCAGGATTTGGCTTTTTGCCAGCTGTTGGCAGGAGGCTTCCCTCAGTGCCTTACTAAGTGGCTTTTCCATGGGGGCACTTCCATTATGGCAGCTGGCTTCATTGGAGCAGCAACTGAAGGGCAAGAGGGAGTACTATGTCCAGCCTGCTCCAGAAAGGGGATTACACAGGGTGGGAATGCCAGCAGACAGGACTCATTGGAGGCCCTTTCAGAAGGCTGCCCACCACAGTCCATTCTCTGCCTTCAGTAGTTTATGTCTCTCTCATATGCACGATACCCCCTCCCAAGAACTGCAGAAGCCTTATTCCATCATGGCATCAGCTCAGAGTCTGGAATTTTGTATCTAAGTAAGCTCCAGGCGAGGCTCTTTGGGTGTAGTTCTTTAACTATGGCTCCTAGGGCATTTCAGTGAATTTTCAGTTTGTGTAATACCAGTGCTTCTTCTCTGTTGTTCACTTTGGAAAGAAAGAGGCTTAGGTACTCTGATCCATGTGGAGTTCTGTGTAGGAAGAGCAATCCAGATCTGGAGTTAGTCTGTAAATACTGCCATGTTGGAGGGTACTGTTTGTAACAGCTCTTTTTGGCAGTGATTGGGATTATGGGGCAAATGGTAAATTGGCCAGTAATTGAGTTTAATGCTAGGTTATTGATTGGACTGGAATCTGACCAGAGGTCTTGTTTTTAATACTTGGGTTTGCTCACCAATATATAAACAAAATGAAAGGAAATGCCCTTTAGTTTTAGTTTTCCATAATGAGCTACACAGAAAAAGTTGATTTTTCTATTGCTTTGCATAATAGCAGAGTGTGCTGCTGTATAGTTTTATTACTTATTTTTGTAACCATAAGAACAAAAATTTAGGAAGAAAGATAAAACTCATTAGGCTAGAATTCTAATGAGTTTTAATTGCAGTTAATCTGAAATGATTTAACCATTTCATTAATGGTTTTTAGTGATTGCATTTCTCTCATCATTGTGTCCCTAAAATTGATCTTTGGTGTTCTAAAACATTTAAAATTCAAACCTAGTCTTTGTTAATGAATCAGACAAAGAAACTTCAGGTAAAAGAACAGAGGAAATAAATATGTTAAAATAGTATGGGATACAGAACCTTCCACCTACTTGTGGTATTATAATAAACAGATATTAGCAACAAATAAAATCTCAAAATCCACTCTGTATCTTAAAAATAAAAAACACTAGATGAAAAGTCATTTTACCTACACAGAATGAAGGTGGTGTTTCCAGTTCAGTAAGAGAATAGCTGAGTTTCTGGTCATGGTAACTTTGGAGTCCCATGAATTGGCAAGTAGACTGTCTCCCTCTACAACTGAATATGTATAATAGAATCTATAAAAGCAGATTGCTGGACGGATCATCTTATATAAAATCCACTCTTTGGTACCAGCTGCTTTTACTTTTGGTGTCTAAGGAGTGTGTGTGTGTTTGTGTGTGTGTGTGTTTGTGTGTGTGTGTGTGTGTTGAAAGAGTTAGCCTCTTTCTCACTTATTTTTTTGAGTCTAACTGGTATATTCTGCAGGGAATGTTGCAAGTATATTGCTCTGTTCACAATAGGAGTTTTGTGTTTATTCATGATGGTACTTGGAGATAAGTGAAACTAACATCCCTTTCAGTGATTTTAAAAAAATGATATTGACTTAAGAAGAATTGTGGAGCCATTTATCTTTGACTTCCCCAGCCTTCCTATTTGTTCTCTTTTGAACACCTAGGTACTGTTGTTATGTTTTTTTGGGACATGATGGTACCTGGCCCAACTAATTGAAATGACACTGGACAGGATGAGAGGGGCTAGGACCTGGAACCTACAAGTGGTCTGCTAGGGCTTGGGAAGCACTGGATGACAGGGTCAACTGGAGGAACTGGAAGGAACCCATGGATAGCCACTCAGTATGTAACAGGCCACTCAGCCTATAGCAGACCCATTGACGGCAACTCATGTATAACAGTTGGTCACTCAGCCTGGGTACCCTTGTCCCCGCCTTCGTTTGCATTCCAGTATGAGTTAGTGAATGCTTCATTCAGGATGGGTAGAGCATACCAACGTAGAATGTGAAGGCAATATATTTGTAAATTCCAACACAAGTTGTTGTTATCCTTTCACTGTGATTAACATCCCTGTTGTTGCTAATATTCAACTCCTAGGGTATGTATTCTCTCATTGAATAGGTATAATAGATACATTTGTGAAAACTGAGGCCCATAGATGTTAATTCATGCACCTAAAGTCACAGTGAGAAAACCAGGATCTAGTTTACATCCCTGGTGTCTCTGACTCCAGTGCATGAGCTCTTTATTGCCTGTGCTCTGTGGCTTTACATCAGGGAATCATGAACTCAAGTCGACACCACTCTCTTGGGCACATGACAAGAGCAAAGTGGGTTCCTATTCCTGGCGTAACAGAATCCCTGAAATGATACTAGGATGAATACTCAGGAAGGCAGGATGAGATAGAGATGGTTTGCAGAGCAAAAGTGGGTGGTGGAGACTGGGTCTTTGGAATAAGATAGGGAATTCCGTTAAGAGAAGTGAGAGCAGGATAGTTTGATACAGGGAGTATTGATTTAGAACTCCTGAAATTATTTCTGCCCAAAGTCAGGACTGAGCCCAAAATTGGGGTGGGCTGAACTTCTATTCTATGTGGGGCTTCTGGCTTCAGATGGTGGAAGAGGAGGGGTCCAATGGGAGAGGACTGCTTAGGCAAGGATCTGAAATTGAGTCATAAAGATTTCTGAAAGAAGTACTTGCATTTTACTAGGGGTTAAAGTTACGAGAATGAAGCTGTAGTTAGGCTCTTTCTACACCAGCCAGCAGATAGGGAGGTGGTTTTTTTTTTTTTTTTTTTTTTTTTTTTTTTTTTTTTTGCAGGGGACGGGTGGCAGTTGGTGGTGGTGGCCTTCCTGGAAATTTTGAAGTAATACCCATTGCTTATGCCATGGTTGAAACTGTCAGCTTAATAGCTTTGCTGTTTCAACACTAGCCAGCAGGTTAGGGGTTGCTGTGGTGGGAAATTCGAGGTAGGGAGTGGAGTTGGTTTCGGGCCTTCCTAGAAACTTTGAAATTACACCATATGAGGTCAACCCCCTTTGCTTGTAGTTGAATTTGTGAGCTTAATTATTTTCTCTGTAGGACATTTATGACATCACTAGAAAGACTCCAGAAGCTCATTGTGATGCCATGAAAAGGCAGTTTGGAAATCCAAAGCAAATCAATGTAAAGAATATGGTTACTCTGGGGGAAAAAAAAAGATTTTGTTTTCATGGGAATGTCCTTGGTGATAATGAAGGAAGAAAAACACAGGAAACATACAATATGCTGTGAAAGCAGATTCATTTCTAATGGAATATTTCTCAATATTTTCCATGAAACATGAATCATAGGTCTGGAAGGGGCCACAGAAGGTCATAGTTTATGCTCACTTGTAAGCAGCACTATACCTATGGCATTCTGGACAAAAGAGTTTTCTTTCCTAGGCCAGATGAAAGTGTATAAAGAACTAATTGTTAGGGAAAAAAGAATCTTAGCAATCAATATGAATTCTTTCCTTTGCTTAAGTTCAGGAATTAATAGAGGGCAGCTGCAGGCCTCTCCCATTATCTTCATATCCTTGTCTGGGCTGAGGTGCTGGCAGTGCAGCCTTCCTTCCTGTCCACACATGCCATCTTTTTATCTGGGCTGTTTCTCTGCTCCCTGTAAAACCCCTCAGCCAAAACAAATACCACACTTCCTTTAAGCGCCTGGTCTGTCTCCTTCGGGAGGATCACTCCCGTCCGTTCTGACCTTTCTCTGTTCCTGGAGGAGCAGGTAGAGGTAGCACTGTGTGTTACCATCTGGTTATATGTGTAAACCTTTCCTTAGCCCTTGAATTAGATGGAATTCAGTTGTGACATAAACAGTATATCCTCTACCCTACCTGCCAGCCACGCAGCCTGACAGTGATTACTGACTGGACCCTTGACTAGCTCTGGCATTACATCAGATGTGATAATTTTTCTTTTAACTTTTACTCTTATGCTGGGAGCTTAGAGATGCTTAGTTAAGTGCTTTTAGTGGTCTTTAAAGTCTCTATAGAAGAGCTTTCAAATTTCAAATCACGTTATAATTGAAGCTTATCAGTTTCCTTTAAAAAAATGTGTAAATCTAAAGAACTTTCATATTGACCTGTATTAATGCTGCAATTTTTATATTTCAAGACTTACCTTTCAGATCGTGAGCCTGAAGAAAACAGGTGATGGTCATGGTGGCATAGCAAAAAACAGATTAAAGTAAAAAGCTTAGGAAGCACCATTATTCTAATAAAGAATAGTATTTAAAGATGTGTAATTGCTAATGTTTTTTTTGTCCATAAAAATCCAGCCATCTTTACAGAAATGATTTACTTGGCTGATTTGTGTTAAACAGATAGAGAGCCTGAAGTGACAGCAGAATGTGTGGCAGGAGGGAAGAAGCTTGAGGAGAGCCCTGCCCTGAGGTGGCTGTCGTTTGGATGGCTTTAGAATGTGAAACTTGTTCCCTGTCCTGCCTGCTCTCCTTGCCCCTCTTCAGCTCTGTGTCTGACTCTCCCCCTGCCCCAGTGAGTGTGGGAACCGTGTCATTGACGAACTGCACGCCCTGCTCACGGGCCCTGTGAATGACACCATTGAGAACACTTCCGCATTTCTGAATCTCCTCGTTTGTCTCCCACCCCCGCCCCTCCACATTCAGAATCCAGACTGCCACAGGGACCTCGATGTTACTTTTTTGTTTTTCTCGTTTGGTACTTTATGTCCATTTATTAGGCTTGTTTGGCACATTAAAACACCGACCTGTCATTCTTTCTAAGAATTTTATGATGGGTCCTAGGGAACTCTCATTGTCTGTTACGTTCTTTATTGGGAAATGACATGAGTGATGTCATAGCTAGGGTTTACAAGCTGGGGGAGACTATTTCACAAGCAAAGCTTCTATATGGTCTATGTCTTTAAAGCAGACTCTGCATATAAATGAGAAAATCCTGTTTTACTGGCTTAAAACCAAGGAAGAGGGCCTGTTGCAAATGAAGTCTGTCTTCCAGGGTTGTTTGAACCCTTGCTTTGGCTTAAATTTGCAACCAGCTATTTCAACAAAACTATTTTGGTGGTTTGAAAGTGAGATTAGTGTAGTGTGACTGCCTTTAAATCATTTAGACTCTTTGCAAACTTTCATTACATCAAACATGTAATTGATTATTATTTGACTGTATTTAATTACTTATGGAATGTTTGTAAAGGGAAATAATTTCTTCTATTATGAGATTAGTATTTTGAGAGCTGCTTTTTCTACATAAGAAACTACCTTGAAAGTCCGTTTCTTTTGCATTTGGGGGTGTTTGTGAGGGATCACTAATCTGAAATGTTACTGTGATCAGTTAGACCTCACCTGAAAAAATCTTTTAGAATTGAAAATACCAGGTCTTTTGCCCAGGCTAGCCCCAGTGTCCTACTCATCTTTCTGACTGATCTGAAGCTGTATTTGGTGAGAGTCAGTACATAATCCTCCAGTGAGGCTCTAGGCTGAGAGAGTCTGAGTTTCTAGGAAAATCTGAACTACTCCACCAACTTGCCAGCTCTTATAACTTAAATGTTAGCTTCAGGATAGATCAGTCTTTTGCCTGTGTGTGTGTGTAATATTGGTGAAATGTTGATGAAAAATCAATTACCATTGGGAGCATACCTATCTCTGAAATGTTTGGGAGTCTTATTTATTGAGCATTATGATTTGCCTTTACTTGCATACATGGACATGCACAGCCATTTGTGCAAACAGGTGTTCTGTATGCTGACCTGATAGGCCCCTTTTCCAACAACAGCTTGCTGCCTAGTAAGGGGAAGTTGACCAGCAGGGTGGGCTCCATAAGGGCCGGTAAGTACTGATGGGCCCAGAGCAGGAAGTCCAGCTTATGGAAGGGGTGGGAGGAAAGTTGGTGACGGTGGCTGTCATCGTGCTGGGACTGAGTAATGTCATGAGACTGGGTTACCTCAGTGCCAAACTATGCTGCTTCTCAGGAGGTGTACAGTCCCTCTCAAGGGACACAGTCAGTGTGTCTGCTGCTTTCTGCCCTTCCTAGTTATCTTGATTGTTTTTGGCCATTCTTGCATTTACAAAATTAAGACAAAAACTTTTTACCCAAAATTAAATTGTCAGACTTTCTTTGGCCTTTTCCTCCAAGTAAAGTTTGAGTGATTTTAATTGTTGGAAGTTATAAAGATTATGTTTTAAAAGTAAACACTGTGTAGTGTGAATCCCTGGTCATTTGCTAGCTGATGAATGGTTAAATTCTTAGCCTCAGCTTCCTCTCTTAAAATGGGGACGGTGATAACACCTGTCCAATAAGGTTGTGCGATAATCCCTTGTAAGTACCGTCATCATCCTCGTCATCCTCATCCAGCCGTGTAATATACACAGGTTTGCTGATTATGTTTTATAGAGAGATGTCATGATCAGTTGTGGGCAATAACTTGATTATCTAACTGGTGGAAATCAGTTGAAGTTCTAGCCCCCATTTCATTGCCTACTTATAACAGGCTTGCTTGCATGAGGTTGGTGGTGATAGCAGCAGTTCAGACATTTCAGATGAAGGTTTACGGGGATGTATACATAGATCGTTCAGATACAAGATTGTGGATAAAACAAGGGTTCCACGGCGTCATGCGTTTAAAGTAAGTTTTGTTGTAGCTGAAGCTTCACTTGTTGCTTTTCTTTTGGGTAATAGCAGTTAACTCTCACAGCATGTCCGAGAGGCCATATTCAGACAGGCCTGCAAAACAGTTCCTATGGGTACACCTTCCTGCCTTTAGGTCTTGCCACTTACATTTTAAATAAATTCCATACTTCTTTTAATCTTTAATGTGTCCTGCTGTTTGACAGCACTGAAGGGGCAGTAAGGCCTATTGGTAAGATCATTATGGGTTTTGGACTGGGATTGCCTGGCTTAGAAATCCCCTGCATGCTAGTTGTGTATCATAAAATCAGCTACTTCTCTACACCTCAGTTTCCTCATCTGTAGAATTGGAATAATAATAATATGTCTTAAGGGATTGCTATGGGGATGACATGACATACTGTAGAAAGCACTCAAAACAGTTTCTGAGTCGGTGTCAGGGCCCAGTAAATAGGACGGTTAGGCCTCCAGTCTTCATTACAGCTAGACATTCAATCACCTGTTATTTTTGTTACCTGTCATTTTAAAGCATTTTGGGAAAGCCTATGTGAACTTGAGGTATTGGCTAGGAGTTTTTAGACGTCTTCACATTTTAGTCATAATGCTTCAAAAGAACACATTTAAAAATTATGCAGTGGGAGTTTAGCTCCTGTGCCCTTTTGTCTTGCAGGCTTGTTTGACAATGATTAAAATGTCATTTTTGAGGGTACTACTGCTTGGAGTTCCTCAAATGTCAGAGACCTTTGTATGCTAGATAATTCCGAAGCGCTGACTGTCATACTACCTCAGTTGTCTGCCACATTTTATTTTGTAGTTTGTAGTCTTTTAGTTATTGCTTTATTATTCTTCATGTATTTTTTACCTTTGTTTTTACATTTAAATTTTGAAGTGGAAAATTTCATGGTAGAAGTGTCTTTAAAGAAGACTGTAAGGGGTTCTTCAAGGGTAGGGGTCAAATCTTAGTGATCCTTGTATCCTGGTCCCGATCCAGCACCTCTTAGGTGTTCAGAAAAAAGGAAAGTCATTTCCTACTGTACTGCTAAAAAAATCCATTTCAAAATGATGGGAAAAGTCTCTTGTTAATTCATAGAGGTTCTTTTTGTCTTATTGTTATTATACTTAAGTAGTTAAATTTGGTTATTTTTACTCTCAGTTCCTCAAGTTAAGAGAGTAAATGCTGGTATGATGGTGTTTTCAAAAGCACAGTAATTCTGAAGACATCCATAAGTAGGTCAGCTCCTCTTCCCTGCAAAAAGCATGAGGGCATGATCATTATATTCATTTTCTTGATAACATTTTTCCTTTGTGAGGAGTAGGCTAGGAACACCTTGGAAAAACATTTTTAAGGCTATTTACTAGTGAAGGATAGACTAACTTTATCTTTTTTGTATTATTAGGAAATAATTTAGATTACTCATTAATATTTTGTTATCATGCAGTTTAAAATTATAGCATTTATCTGTAGCAATAAACTCAATAAATTCTGTGTCAGACCCAGGAATAGATAAATTACCTTATAAATTGTAAATGAATTTGGTTACTGAATTATATGGAGTTGGGATAGTAATTTTTCTCTTTCTCCATCCATAGTACAACTGAAGGGGTGAGGGAGGTGGTGAGATAGGTGGTGGGGAGGGGCAGGCAGGAGGGGAAGAGAGCCTGTGTTAGGGCAGTGGTAGTAGGGTGTGGAAGTGGAAACGGAAATGAGATGTTTAGGAGATAGCCACGACCTGCTGACCTTTATGGACACTTTATATGTTGCAGTATAACAGCCAGAATTAACATCAGTTTTGTGGTGTCTTTCTGGCTATAGGAATTTTTATATTTTCACTTAATTTAAAAAGCTTCCAATTATTAGCAAATTATAATTTCTGTTTTAAACTGATAAGGAGGCGAAGCATCAAGAGAAGTCTTCAGGAATAGGAGTGGAAATTCGAAGAGATATATAGAAGCATTATTCTTAGGGTATTTTTGAGTGAAAGTGTTATTCTCTGTAGTGGACTGACTAGATGAATTTTATCTGTTTTGTTCTGCAGTTCTCATTAAAGTGGATATACACACTATTTATCTCATGTAAATGTCAAATTAAGCTCTGCTTGTTCTTTTCTTGAAGTGCCAAGTCTTTACCAGTTGTCTAGGATTGGATTATCTTGGTTATCCGGGGTTGGATCTTTTAACATCGGTTCAGTGTGCCTTACGCTAGACTCGGCAGCATCAGTTTCCTGTGTCTGCTGTACCAGAGCCTAAGCCGTGCGGACAAAACGAGTGCTTCTGCACCACTGGAACTGAGCTTGTCTCCTTCAGTGGAGGGAGAACAGGCTTTATGCGTAGTATAACCAAACTTAAATTATACTTAAATTGCCTGAGTGTAAGCATGAAATAGTCACAAAATGTTAAAATACAGCAAAAGCGTGGCTTGTTGTCCCATAAGTTAGAAATCAAGACCTGAGATTAATTTAGTTAATTTATTCTTCTTTGTTTGTTTTTTTCCTTTTTCAGTTTTATGAGGTAGAATTATTACAGTTTGACTGCACATATACATTATATTGCATGTATGGTTAGTTTATTCTTAATGATCAAGACTAGTTCTTATTCTATGGGTCAAGCATTCACATTTTGAGTGATGTAGTTCTTGCCTTATTTGCTTAAGGCAAAGAACATCTCTAACAGCTCAGGATTTTAAAGCTGGTTGTATTAACATAGTGGATTGTAACTTTTGCACATCAAGAATTACTTGGGGGGCTTTAAAAAATGCTCAAGTTGATTTGCAGGCTAACTGTAGGTAATTGTCAGATTGTAGGGGGTAACACCTGGGCATTAGTCTTGAAAGGTAATAGGCAGTGGAGATTGAGAATGTCTGGTTAACCTAACCATCAGGACAGTGTAAGAAATTCTCATGGTACCCTTTTCCAAGTACCCCACACCACACATGCTGCGTACCTGTCTGTCCATCCAGGTTAGTCTTCTTTAAGGTATGCAAAGTGCTTAAAGATCTTTTATCTTGTATTTGTATACTTCTTAAGTAAACTCTATGTGGTGGTTGTCTTTATTGAACCTAATAATTAAAATTGCTGTTTAGCTTTTTTAATAAACTTCTGTAAGTAATAAACAAGTGTCACCAAACAAATTTGAGTTTACTTCTTTCAGCAGAGAATGGATTTATTTTACCTTTATTTAGATGTAAACACAATAGCTCACCTATTGTAAACTATTAAAATTCAAAGTTGATTAAAATAGTTAAGATTGTGCAAGGTGGATGAAGTTGAAAGGTGAGATGAGAAAATGACATCTTTCAACTTGCTGCTTGCAGAAGCTGCTTTTGGCCCTGTTTCCACATGACTCTGTGGAAGAATTGGGCTGGGACTGTTGCTTTCCTCTTTGTTTTCGTTCATAAATTTTGCCTCATGCCTTAAATGGTGTAGGTGCCCCGGAAACAGCTTGATGTCTGACTAAGGTGGTTCCTCCAGCATTACTGAATCCCCAGGGTGTTACATTTGGCAGATGCTGACAATTACCAGTAACTTTAATATGGATTGGAATCACCTGGAGGGCTTGTTAAACCACCAATTGCTGGTACCGCCCCCCAGCGTTTCTGGTCTGGGATAGGTGGGCCCTGAGAATTTGTACTTATAAGGTTCCAAGGTGATACTGATGTTCGTGGTTCTGAGACCAGGCTTTGAGAACAACTGAGGTAGGAGATTTTTGGGGGTGAGGGGAGCTTGTAAGAAGAGGAGATTTATAGAGGTAGTGCCCTTAAATGGAAGAGAAAATTCTCAGGATTAAGTTTGGTCACAAAGTGAAGAAAAGGAAGAAAATCCTTATGAATGCAGAAAAATGAAAAATAATGATTGGCTTAAATTCTTAAGTTGGAATCTCAAAGATATAATTTTTTTCTTGGTCTGAAAAAATTTCCCCTTGCTCTCCTATGGTTTTAATGAACTGAGGTTTTAATCAGGGACTCTTTTCAAAGGATTTGTGGAGCCTTTCAGTTTACATCTTTATCAGGAATTCCTTTTTCTTCTCCATGCCTCAGTTCCCACATAGAATAAATGTGATTGCTGAAGATATCCTAGGACTATTTTAAGGTTTAATGAGTAGTATTATGTAGTATTTGGGGATGACTGAGTTAGGAAACTCATGCAAATGTGAAAAATAGTCTAACAGATAAACAGTATCTGACACTGTGTTCAGTAAGCAAGTCAGCTGGGTCATAGTAAAAAAAACAAAAACAAAAACAAACAAACAAAAACCAAAGCCAAAAGGGGAGGAGAAAAAGTGGGGGAACCTATATGGAAGTGGGCTTCACTCTGTAAAGTATTCTAAAGAAACAGCAAGGTTTTTAAAGCATAAAACTAGGGGAAAAGGAAGTGACTCAGAATTCAAAATAGATAGGACGCTACACCAGTAAGGATCTGGAGTGGGAAGAACGTGGCCTGCAGAACAGAGGAGAAGCAATCCATGAGAAGCAGTTGCGGTTAGTGAACGGACTCCATAGTAACATGGAAAACAGGATTATACATATTCCCTTTTTTTCCTCCTGTGGACAGGGCACCATTGTAGAAATTTAGAACGTTGTGCTCTGTTTTAAAAATCTGTTTCAAGGGTCAAATTGAATTCCAGACCAATTGTTAGTAATTAAAGTTGCAGCCCTTGAGAGGAGTTTTCTCATGGTCTCTAGATGAGTTCTGATGCTGTTCTGTGAGTTGAGCTCATTGATCATTTTTCTACTCATTGCACCTGTCATGCTGGTATCAGCAATTAACATTCCTCAGAGGTGAATAGAATGCCAGCCTCCATCTCAGATGGAACTCAGGAACAACAGGTGCATTCTACCTGTTTCTTGGCTATACCCGGTGCAGTCAGAAGGCAAGTAATTAACCATAGAACAGACTTTGGAGAAAATGAGATTCTTTAGAATTTGAGCCAGAGTGCTGAAAAGTAGCTCTGGGTAATGTATTTAGGAGACATAGGAAATGGCTCAACAGGAAGGGTGAAATAGCCTTGCTAATCTGGTTCCCTTCCTCGATACAAGTCTTAATTGTGCGCCTTCAACAGACCCTCTTTTTTTTTTTTAATTGACTTAGGTTCACATCAAAGGTCATTAGACTTGAACTCATACAGTAAAAATCAGTTGATTATATTGTGAATTTTTCCTCTTCCCTTTAAATGAAGAAAACTGACAGAACCTTCTGGCTTGGGTTAGAGAAAGAGAATGCTCTGATACACTTTAACCCCCTTTCCATTCAAACTGGGTCCACTGATCAAGGCCTCACTGTCCTCACCTCCAAGTGAGAGGATTGGACCAGATCGTTTCTAAAATTCTTCTTCCCTCAGTTTCTCTTTCCTCTGTAATTTTAATTCCTCTAGAGTTTTCTGCCATTTAGATCTTCTTAATTTCATGCAAAGACTAAAGCTTTGCTTAAATAGGTTCAAATGTGGGCAGATTTCAAGAGCCTAATTATCTAGAATTTTCTATTTGAAAGTGAGATGTTAAATTATCATTTAGGACTCTTTAGGTAAGGTACTACATTAATTTCTCTAAAATCTTGTCAGCGTAAGTTTAATCCTGACTAGTAGCAAAAAAAGAAATTACCCAGTATATAATTTTTTCTTGTTTTAATAATTGCCATATTTGAAATTGTACGTATGTACCGATTGTATGCCAGGTGGCTTTATATCACTTGTCAATCCTGGTTGCATATTTGAATCACCTGCAATTAGAAAAAAAAAGGTTTAGTCCTCACCTCCAGATATTTAGATGTAGTTGATACCCAGTGTATTTTTAAAGATAGAATTGGCATCAGTATTTAGTTACCATTGCGTTCAGTAAACCAGTTGGTGAATTTTATTTTCATGTCCTCTGATGTTTAGAGTACCAAATTATTTGTGAATGGAAAAAACCCTAAAAACACAACGTGATACTTTCTTCTCTGAGGTGCACTGCCTCAGCTGAAGGCTGTGTGTGCCCTGGCTCCACACTTGTGCCGACTGCTTACCCAGAAGCTGGCTGAGATCACCTTGCTGCTGCCTGTCTCTCTTCTCTGAGACAGCACATATGGTTGTCCTTTTTGTATTGGTTTCAGAGGTTATTTGCTGTCATTTTACTGACTCAAATATGCTATTAATTTTAAGATACCGCGGTCATTTACGTATCTCTTCATGAGAAAGTACTGTCAGTTAAACTGACTTGCCTTAACTGTAAGGTGCTTTCCTTTTTTTTGAGAGCTTACGATGAGGAAAACAAAAATATTTGGAATCAATGAAATACATTTCTTTAGTTTTCAGTTTCTCTTTCAGATTTAATTAGATCTTTAAAAATCACAAATTGGGGTTTTTTCCTATTTTTGTGTTTGCATAACCATTTTGTGTGTGCGTCTGTGTAAAAATTAAAATAGCATACTGTTCTGTTTACCTCTCAGTTGTAGAAATATGACTCATGTGTTTAAACATTGTACCTTCTAAATATGCCCTGGAGAATTTAGATACAAATCATAATCTTGTGATGCTCTTTGTTAGCTTTAGCATCTCACCAAATGTCTCTGCTTCACTCTGCCAAAAGGCTTACTTTTTTAATGTGTGTAGGTGTGTGCATACACACCTACACACGTACAGTGTGTATGAGTGTATGAATTTGCAGTGTTATCACTTGTATCTTCTCTGTTTTGTCTAACTTTTTGATAAATCTAAACTTTGGGTTTTTAAAAAATTTCAGGGCTCTTCTGTTCATGTGTATGCTGGCTGTTGCAGCATTATCCTATTGAAAACAACACAGCCCAGGTCAGCAGTCTTATCACATGCTTCTAACATTTATGCAGAAAACACTTTGTTTTCTTTCCCTTCTCTTCACCCCCTTTTCCCTTTCCTTCCCTCCTCCCTTCCTTCCTTCTTTCCTTCCTATCTACCTACCGTGTTAACCAAGAAATGTTACTACTTTTGGATCTATAGTATCTAAATTGCGTTAAGACTCAATTTATTCCAGATGTACAAGCAGCATATGCGATTTGGTAGTTTTTATTTCTGAGATGCATTTAAAGCTTTATTGTAGTTTATCAGGGCGTTAGAATATTTTCTTTGGTGAAAATGCTATGGATTTCTGTAAAGCCTGTGGTGGCCAGTTCAATTTGGAATACTTGTTTGGTTTTCAGTAAATTAGTAGGTAGCCAAATCTAGTATTTTATTTTCCCCCCTGTGTAAGGAGGTGCTGGTGAGATCCACTTAAGGATACTCGGTGCTGTCTGATGACCAGGCTTGATGAAGTGGCCCCTCAGATTTTATATCACTAAGTTTCTAAGTACTTACAGTTGCTTTTGTTTTGGCCTCTCGTTCCTCTTCATGGGAAAGTTAGTTCTGTAGCCACATGTGGTCTCCTGGCTCTGTGTGTCTTCCTCTTCTGGTTTGTTCCCAGTGCCTTTATTGCTGTAGACGTCTCTCAGAAGCTGCATTATCCCATTTGCACTTGGGTTTGTGTGTGCATGCACGTTCTTGGGGTAGTTAACGCCTTCTCTCTGCACAGGAGGTCAGCCCCCGTCCGGAACTCTTAGGGTCGGGCCACCTTTGCTGTGTCCGCAGGGTTTATGTGTGTTACTTGGTCTGCTCTCCATCCTCTGTCTCTGCTCTCGTGTCGTGAACTACTCTCTTTGTCTTCACCTCCTTTCTCTCTTGTTTCTTTGATAACTACTCTCCATGGGATGGGCTCTTTTCTTTAACAAACCTGGTATTTTTGGAGAGAAAGATTTGACTCTTGGGCGTCCACTGAAGACCTTCCTCCAAGAGTGGAAGAGAGAGCCCTCAACTTAGGAGGTTTCTGAGAGAAATCGTGTTTCTTCTTTTTTACAGGATCTCTGGTCTACATCTGTGACAAAGTAAGAAACTCCTAGTTATCCTAGTTGCATAGGAGTCCTGCTGTTTCAGCATTTAACCTTGATCGTGCTGGTTTACATGAGCAGGATTGGTTTTGGACCTAACTGAGCAGCTGCATGAAACACGGTGTTGTCATTTATGCAGTGTATCTTTTTGTACAAAGCAATTTGTTGGCTTCTTGTCATAAACTCATCCTCTGAGATACCATGATAACATCTGGCATGCCTTATTTGTTTACTGTTTTTATTGTGTGTGTTTAGAAGCAAAAAAAGGCCCGTAGTGGTCACTTTTGTGTGTCAGCCCTTTGGGTCAGGTTTTCCGTCCTGACTCACCGTGTGTCAGGACTGTGGAGATGGGTTGGAGGGTGTGCAGAATTTCCTCCGTCGGACCCAAGAGCCAGAAAGCCACGACGAAGTTTGATTTGGCTTGGGGCAGCCTTTTCCAAATATGAATTTGGATGCAGTACAGTACGTCCTCTAAGAAAAGGAGGAGAAGGGAAACCAATAACTCTCTAACTAGAAGTATTTGGGGAGTATTTAGACAGGGGAAACTCTAAGCCGTGGTATTTGGAGTCTCCCCTAAGCTTGTGTTGCAATGGTACGCAGAGACCAGTCTTTTTTTTCTCCAGGCCGAGCGCTCCCTTCACTTGGGAAAGCCATAGAGCAGCCTCTGTCCTGCGGGTGCTGCACGCTGACTTGCTCCAGACAGTCTCGAATGTGACCTGGCAGCCAGCGCTGTTTCCTGCTGACGTGGCCTCCCACCACTGAGCAGAACAGAGCCGGCTCAGTGTGCTGAGGAAGGAGCGGCCCAGGGCATGAATCACCAGCGGGATAAGGAACACATTAAGAGGGGAAAGCGCCTAGCTGTTCAGGTTTCCTTCTAGATAGACTTAAAAGACACCTTTTTTTATAGGAAGGGAGGAGGAGGAAGAAAAACAGGAGTGAAGAATGCTACAAGAATCAGACAGTGATTTGTTTGGCCACAGGAAGGGTTTCTTATCAGCAGGAGCTGACTTCTGGGGTGAGACCCAGTCTGCCGCAGACATCTGAGAGGATGCTCGAGGAGGCCAGACTGGGCTGCAGCCCGCAGCCTGCTCGGGCCCCGCTCCGGCGGAGGTTGGTGGGAGTATGAGCTCCCGGTCAGATCCTGCAGATGGACGTTCCAAGAAGCAAAGCAAAACTGTAGTCTGTGTCTTGGTGGAAAAAGTGGTCTCAGCTTGGTAGGAACTGGAGAAAGGGATTCTTGAGAAGCTGTTGAGGAGCAAAAATCCTTTTGCGTGGCTTTCCCGTCAGCGGTGTCAGCAGCCTGTTGGATACTCAGTGTTGGCTTACGTTCCACCCACTGCCTGGTACTTTGGATTTGCTCATTTGAAAAGGTCCAAGTACAACTCCTTGTTACCTTCTAATAGGGCCGAAAAAGTCAAGCTGTCATGGAAGTTTTTAGTGAGATGGGACTTCGGTTCTGATCTAGACATTCAGTGACTTCATCAGTTTTTAAAGGTAATTGTAGAACTTTTCCTCAGATTATTTTACAGAGACATTTTCTGTACCAAACAAGTGAGCGGCTGTGATGGAGGGCAGAAGGCCCCAGGCACACCTGCTTATCTTTCTTTTGGTAAGGCCTGTGAAACTTTCCCCCTGACTACCTTGCCCTCCTGGCATGCATATGTTGAAAAACCACTGGTTGATGCACCCTTCCTGTATTGTAGGTGAGGAAATTGTGCCTCAGGTAGGTCAGTTTGTTAGGTAATGTTATAATGACATTCAGAGTGCCTTAAATGAAAGTTCTTTGATCTGCCTCTTGCTTTTGAGCCTTCATTATCTCTTAGTGCGCTGTTGGAGGAGCCTCCTCCGTCTCCCTGCCCCCAGCACAGATTTGGGGCAGGCGGTGTTGTTGTGCACTGTGTGTGTGTGTGTGTGTGTCTGTGTAGGCTGGAGAGCTAGACATCAGAGTACAACTCAAATGGTGTGAGTGCGACCTAGATGGTGTCACTACTCTAGGAGTGAGGTGAATTGGGGGATGGCAGTAAGACTGAAGATGAAGGGAATCATTTGAAAGGAAGAGCCGTCAGCACTTTTTAAGCATAGTTAAGTTTTAAAGTATGGTTTAAATTACAGAAATTTGATACGGAAAATTAACCAAAAGAACTTAGGCAAAGATGCTTCTCAAATGCCCAGCCAAGGCAGTAGGGGGAGCGTGGAGCCTGTCTGCCGTAGATGCGGGGAGAACTTCCCTACTTCCCAGTTTCCTGCACCCTTTAGGTTTAAGATTCAGTGAGTCCTCATTGAGGACTCTTTTCTGGAGATGGCCAACAGTCTGATTCCTGATTTTCTTTACTGTTTCAGCGTCCCTACGTAATTGCTGGTGGCTTTTGCCATATAGTGTAACCCTTAGTTCCTGGTATATCATTTATTTATATAATTCACTTGAATGTGTCTGGAGGGTTGTTTACCCTGGATGATGGAACAAACCTGAGGCAGGTCTAGCATATGAACCTCATTCGTGATTCAGTGTTGGCTTTCCCTACATAGCCTCCAAATCTAGTAAGTAGGTGGACTTGGGCTAAAAGATTTTGGAAATCACTTAAATTGGTCGTATTTTTCAGTATTTTTTCTTTCCTGCAAGCCACTTTCTTCTGTTGCTCCCCAGATTACTACCCTCAGCTCAGTAAACAGAAGCCTCTGCCCTAGTAAATGAATTGTCAGGAAAGAGCAAGCAAGATAGGAATGGAAGGGAGGGGATGGGATATTAAATGCATAATAGATCTACTTGCATTTTCAGTAAAGTCACCTGACTTCCTTTAAAAAGGTTTTGATTTCAAAGGCCGTGCATGGGTAGAATTAGAAAGTTATTTAAACCGTTCATGGTGTTTTGTTGCTGTTTTTGGAGGTTGGGTTTTCACTTTGTGAAGATGAGAAGGGGAGAAAGTTTTATCTGTTAATCTTGTTTCAGTGGCAGAGATGCTATCTGTGCAATTAAATGCTTTTAGTCCACTCATACTAAGGAAAAAATACTCAGCTGCTTTTTTCCAAATGTTCTTGGTAGGTCTGCTCTTCAGATACCACTGTGAGTAGGAAGCCAGGGCGGTGGAGGGATCATTCTTTTGTGTGGTGGTAATAAGATAATTTCTGCATTACAAACTTTCAGGACACTCTTTGTTTAAATGAAACTTCAGAGTCTTTGTAAAGCCACATTACCAACCCTCTTTGCTTTGTTAAAAAAAAAAAAGTCTTTATTAATTTCATGTTTTGCTGTCATCAGTTGCATAAACTTACACCATTGTTTTGAATAAAAGAATTCAGGCCATGATTTGTTTGGTGTCTTGTCTTTTCTCCTTCTGTCTCCCAAGTACAGTTTGACCAAGTCTGGTTAAGAGTTGCTATTGTTCCCACCACCAGCCACCCACTCGGAGTCAGCGTTTAACTGCCAAGTGTCAGTTCACCCTGGTATTGGAGGAAGGCAAGAGGAAGTGTTCAGGGTTGAGTGCAGAATTACTGCCAGGAGGCTGGGAGGCTGGCAGTGGGCAGGCCTTCACAAGGGCTGCCAGCAAGAGATGGGCGCAGGAATTTCCTTTACCCTGCAAGAGCGAACCGGGTAGGCCCGAGGGTGTTGCGTTGCCAGCCAGGATCTCGAGCGGTTTCTTGTGCTGTTTGCTAGTCCAGCCTGGGAAGCTTCATTTGTGGAGGGATCTGACGTGAAAAATGGCCGTTGTGATTTTTGAAATATTTTCCAGTGCTCATTCTCCTAAGCATCCAGAATTTATTTGGTTAAAAAGCACTAATTAATCTGTTTGATCTTGATGTGGAAATGAAGCGTATCCAATTCCAGGCCACAGCGCTTTCCCTTGTAGAATGTTCGCTTAGCCTTTCGAGGTGTATTTCATCAGATTATGGGCTGTAGAGAGTTTATTTGTGTTCGTCCTCAGTGTTCTAATCTGTGTGGTGGCATGGCTATTATTCTAATAATGCTCTTAAATGTAAACCTAATTTTGTCTACAAAGAAGAAAAGTCACATTCACAAATGGATTATAAAAAGTTGTAGGTGCAGTGTGTAACTTAATCATACAAGCAGTCCCCCATATATGGCACTGTTCTTGAAGACTTCTTTGCCATCTGGTCCCATTTATCTCAGATGAGGGAAAAAAAAACACTTGCTTTTTTTCTTGCTCTTTAATTCTCATTAAGCTGCCAGCTAATATTATTATGCTTACTTAAAACATGAAGAAATCAAAGTTGAGAATGGCTAAGTAACTTATCCACAGTAGTATAAATAGCAGAACCAGATTTTGATCTCAAGATGATTCCAAAGCTCCTGATATTAAAAAAACCAAAACTTTTTATTGTGAAATAATTATATATTCACAGGAAGTTGGAAAAAAACGTATTGAGAGATCCCCTCTATCTTTGACCCAGTTTTGCCTAATGTAATAACATCTTGTATAGCCATAATGTAATATCAAACCCAGGAATTAACGTTGGTACAGCCCAAAGAGTTTATTCAGATTTTACCAATTGTCCATGTACATGTATTTGTGTGTGGGGGTAGACTTGTGTAGTCACTACCACAATCAAGAACTATTCTTTTGCCAAAAGGCTCTCCTCTGTTACCCCATTATAGCCACTCCTCTGTTCTCCTGGCATCCCTTACTGTTAGCAACCACTAAACTCTTCTTTATCTGTATGATTTTGTGACTTAAAGAATATCATATGATTGGAATCTTACAGTATGTAATTTTTTAAGATTGGTTTTTTTCCCTCTGAGCATACTTGGAGATCTATCCAAGTTGTATGTACCAGTAGTTCCTTTTTTATTGCTGAGTAGTATTCCATTATATGGACAGATTACAGTTTAGCAGTTCACCTGCTGAAGGACATTTGGTTCTAGTTTTTGGCGGTTAAAAATAAAAATGCCCGAGTACAGTGCCGTGTTGTATTATAATTGCCTATGTAGTTTTGTAAAGAAACTGCCAAGCTTTTGCAGCTTGTGTGTGTCTATTTCTGGATCCTCTGTTTCTGTTCCACTGATCTATATATTTATCCCTTCTCTGATACCACAGTCTTAATTACTGTAGCTGTATAAAGTAAGCCTTAGAATTTTTTAAAATGAATTTTATCATCAGTATTGAAGATAAATAAAAGACTCAATAGAAATATGTCAGTTCTCCTTAAATGAGTACTTACGAGTTTTCATTTAGAAGTGCTGGATTAGCTTTGACTTATCTTGAGAAAATTAGTAGAAAAACCACAAAGGAAGTACACACACACAAAAATGAAGACAAATGAAATAATAATTGATTTGTAAGTCTGAAGTTCTGTACAGCTGTCACTGAGGCCCCCAAGGACTAGAATGATAATAAAGTCTAGATCTTTGGGTCTCTTTGGGTTGAAATAACAGCTGTTGATAATCAGAAAAGGAACCACATGAGCAGAAAGTTTCTTTTTTTTTTTCAAGTTAGTGTCTAGATCCATTTTTTAAAATTTCACCACTCATTTGTGTATTGTAAGATATCTTACCTTTACAGAAGCCTTCTGTATGTTTTGCCATCTTTAGAGAGCACAGACATTGCAACATTTTAGATTTGATGAGGAGATAGAGGTCAATTAATTTAACCTTCTCATTTTACAGGTAGGAAACAGGGTTCTTTTGTAAATGGGCCGATCCATTTGCAGAATGGCAAACAGCCTGTCCAAGTGAGAGAGTATCTTGATCCAGGGCAGCTGGTCACTTTCAGTTCATCAGCTTTTACATGGGGAAGCAGATCATTTGGGCCCAGCTGAACTGAACTGATACTCACTAAAAGTTGTGGAAAGCCCATCAGTCCCTGATATATCCCAGCACCATCCCATCTGTCTTGAGTCTTGATTGTTGATGTGGAAACTGTGCAGGAGCCGCATCCTCATGAACTTTGAGATTTGAAATAGGTTTCTGTGACTCTAAACCTCAGGGCCAGAGCCTTGGAGGACCACTTCGTTGGTCAGCTCTGCATGGAGGTGAGTGCCTTTGGATCCATGTTCCCCCAAATAAAATTGTACATTGAGGTCCAGCCTGCATATCTGGATCTTCTCCTGGCTTCAGCGTGTTTGTGTCCTGGGTCTCTTGCAGGGTGTACATATATGTGTGTGGGAGCGGGCAGCTCTCTCCTTGTGGGTGGAGTCTCAATCTTCGGCCTCCCTGTAAAGTGTTCTTTTTCATCTGACGGGGCCCTGAAGCCAAGGGTAGCAGTGGGTATCACAGTACTACACCAGTTCTTTTGAATGGGACCCTCTGTTCATAGGCCTGTGCCTGGGGGACTAAAGTTTGGCTGTGCTCTGTGGGCCTTGCCTGTTGGGGATTTAGCATCCCACCTGCTAGGGAGGAGCTGTCCCTTGTGCCCCCCAGGGCTTGACTACATTTCTTGAAGTTTCTTCTCTATGGCTTTGTTCTTTATGGTCACCAGCCGGCTACTTAGTCTGGTCCTTGCTATGGTCCATGTTAGCATCTTCTAGAGTTTAGACCCCCACTCTAAGAAGTCATATTAAATCTTAATGAAAGAGCTGCTAAAAAGTCAAGACATTGAAAACTGCCTCCTAAACAATATCAGTCCACTCCTTTCAGTGGTGTTGTGGAACAGAGAAAGGAGAAGGCCAACTATAAATAAGAAATGTCAGTTTGGTGGCCTGGGGAGGTACGATCCAATAGTGGAAAAAGATGAATAGAAACGTCAATATGACTATATTTTAAAGGGTACTTATTGTTTATAAAGGTTAGAAAAAAACTTTAATAATGTTGGCCTTTGGTTTTATAATTAGGCTTTTACAGTAGAGAAGCCACATAATAGTAAGTTATTACTAAACATTTATATTGGCTGTAACTATTATAAATAGTATAAATTCAGAACAATGGAAGAAATCCTTATTTTCACCTTTGGATTTTTTTTTTTTACCCCGACTTACTTTTGAAAGAATTGCTGGCAACATACAGATAAGTATACTATATATTAAGATAAAATCGATTTTTAAAAAGTGAAAAAAATCATGCAAGGAAAATAAGATCACCAAAGTGAGAGGGAGCCAGGGGTGATTTTTGATTTTTCCAAAGCTCTTAAAATACGTCTCATTCTTGTTTTTGTCAGTGATTATTCTTGGTACCATATTTCTATACTTTTCCAGTTGTGTTCGTTTTTAACTGTTAGGTAGAACTCTCATTAGGATAGGATTGAATGACATTGGAAGTGTTTTACTTTCACGTCTGCATTTAGGCAGGCTGTTGGACATTGGTGGGCTGGAATATGAACTCACTGATCGTTTTTCCAATCCTGTTATTTTCCAGTGTGGTTTGGAAAAAAAAAAAACTCTACATATGAAGTCAAGAAAGCTCAAGGAAACCTTCTGGTTAATGAATTTAGTGAGTTTCAGATTTTCCTCTCATGGAGAGTCCTGGAAAATCATTTCAGAAAAGAGGTTATGGGTCACTTATAGAAGAAACTGCTTTGTATGCATATAAGACTTAGCACGTTCCGCAGGCTGCCATGGATTCTTGCTCAGCCTCTGATGGATGACTATTGATTACTGTACCAAGAATTGGAAACAAAGCCATTTTGTGCAGCATTTATGTTTATGACTAGTCAGATTTCTCCGAGGCTTTGGGGCTGAATGTAGAAGTTTATTTGACACATGCACGTATTTACTGAAGCCTTAAAACTTGAGGACTGTTTCTATTATTTATGGCAGGGATCACCTGTAATACAATTTTTAAAAATAATAACAGTTTTATTGAGGTATAATTCACATACCTTACAATTCACCTAGGTCAAGTGTACAATTCAGTGGTTCAGTGTATTCACAGTTGTGCAACTATCACCACAATCAATTTTGGAACATTTTCATCACTTGGAAAGATCCTGTACCCATTAGCTGTCACCCCCAATTTCCCTACACCCTGGCCCTAGGCAACTGCTAATCTATTTTCTATCTCTATAGAGTTGCTTATTATGGACATTTTATATAAATGGAATTATATAATATGTAGTCTTTTATGATTAACTTTTTTCACTTAACATAGTTTTTAAGGTTTATCCATTTTGTAGCTTGTATCAGTACACCATTTCCTTTTATTGCCAGATTAAATATTCCATTGTATAGACATACCACATTTTAATCCATTCATCAACTGATGGACATTTGAGTTGTTTCCACTTTTTAGCTATTATTAATAATGCTGTCAGGAACATCTGTGTACAAGTTTTTGTGTGGACATATGTTTTTATTTCTCTTGGGTATATACCTAGGAGTGGAATTGCTAGGTCATGTGTTAACTCTATATTTAACTTTTTGAGGAACTGCCAGACTGTTTTCCAAAGTTGTTGCAACATTTTACACGCCTGCTGGCAATGTATGAGCTTTCCCAGTTTCTCCACATTCTCACCAACACTTGGTTGTTACTGTTTTTTTAGGGGGGAGAGGGTTATAATGCAATTTTTGTTTTTTTTTCTTTCTTTTCTTTGCATTGTTAGCATTTGTCCCTTCAAGGGATTGGTATTTATATACCCAAGGAGGTAGGATGTGGTTAACTCTGGGATGACTGTGAGCTGTAATGAAGCTCTGTGCTAGAACCAGCATGCTTCCTGATTTCTAACCTTGACCTCAGATCGCACCATTGACCAAACCACATAGATGCTACAAAAAAATAATTCTTTTTAGAAGCTCACAACAGATCTTTTTGAGCTTAATCTTGAGCTGTATCAGATGTACAACAAGAATGCATAAAATATATGTATAGTTAAAGAACAATTATAAAGCAAATACTCGTAAACCCACCTAGATTGTAAAACAGAAATTTGTAGTTCTAGGTAACAGTTAATAATGAAGATAACTGAATATTGTGAACATGAATAATCATTAACAAATCTCTTCTGTGCCCTTCCTTATCACATCTCCCCACCTGCCTCCTCTCAACCCCCTCCAGTTCACTAACTTTTTGAAATTATTTTTTTTTGGTTGTTTTTCCTTGTAGTTTTACTGCAAGCATATGAGCACGTGCGCGCGCGCGCGCACACACACACACATGCACAGAAGTGTAGATTAGTTTGCTTGTTTTTAAACTATAAATAAAACCATCCATACTATATGCATTATTTCCTAACGTTTGCTAAAATTAGTTTACACATTTCAAAAATACTATGTGGTGTTCATGTTTTTGTTACCAGATAGTGCTCCAGTTCCTTATTTCTACACTCCTTCCTTGGGGAGCGTTTGTGTTGTTCCTGGTTTTTGGATGCGCTGAGCAGCGCTGCTACATTCTTGTCCCTGTCCCTGTCTCCAGGTCTGCAGTTTCTCTGGAATATTTACCAAAGAATAGAATTGCAGCTTTGCTGGATAATGCCAGGCTCTCAAAACACTGTAATTCTTTCTTCCATAACCTTATCAGTCTTTAATATTTACAAACTTTAAATATTTTGCCCGTCTGGTGGGTGGTTCTTGTAATGATATCTCATCATGGTTTTAATTTGCATTTCTCCTAGTGTTTTTATTCCTTTTAAAATTTCACCCAGCACATGTGGAGTTCTATTTTTTATTTCCTTGAAGCAAAGTGGACATTGGGTTACCTGGAAATCCTGTCTGTGCTATTGAAAAATCACTGGTATATTCCCTCGATTATAATATAACTGAGGACTAGATCACTTAGGTGAATTCCATCAGATTTTTTTCTAATCCAATGATTTTTTTCTCTTGCCATGTAAATTTTTGAATAAAGTTAAAAATGTATGAACTTGTTTATTTAGGTTACCAACTTGGTACCTTTTCCCTAACATATAGGCAGTATGTCTGTGGTTTGCTCATATTGGTCTTCTAAGTCCACTTTATATAAATTGTCACTTGTTTATGATGAATCAAGTACTTATACTTCAGAGGAATTCATAACATCTGGTTTAAAAGATTCTAGATATTCGGAAATAATACCTTTTTGTGTGTGCATGCTTGTGTGTTGGTGTGAGTACATGTCTTTGTGTACACGTGTATATGTGTGGAAGGAAGTGCTGAAAGATGCGGCATTTTGATTGCTTTGACTACTGTTTTGTACCAGGGGAGGAAGGTTACTGTTCTGAAAGGGGGAAACTAGTATTTTGAAAACCTAACAGTAACCTAAAAGCAAATCTTGCTTAATTTAATAAGAAAGAATAAGACTGTCACTTCAAGTATGAGGAAATGGAAACTTCTTTGAATGAAATTTTTTGATATGAAATTTTAAACTTTTTTGATATGAAATTTAAAAAATGTATTTATAAATATTCACTATATGATTCCTATGAGAGGAAAGTTTCACTTGTACTGGGAGGATTTGCTTTTTTTTCTCTGATTTAAAAACATAGGTACATAGAGTCCTGTCGGGTGATTTCTCCGGTGCTTTAGGAGAGAAAAATTAACTGAGTTACTGCCTTGATGTCTAGTTCTTGAATATCAATGACTTTAGGTTGTTGTTTGGGGGAAAATATTTTGTCTCATCATATCAAATATTTTATGTTTTTTAGTTAGTAGCATAATTATTTATATGCCTTACTCCTGAGTATATTTTTTTCAAGATATCTTAGGAATATTTGAACTCTTATGTTTGTAAGGGAAGCCTACCCAAAAGTGAATTCTATGCTTCAGTGAATTTTGGTGGTGGCAGAGGTGGGAGGTGGGGGTTTCAAGGAAGAATGAAGCAAGCAGATTCTCTCATTGATACTAGAAATTGAAATAGGACCACTGAATCGCTTTACATTTTTTTGTTTTGTTTTTATAATTGAATATTTTAGACCAAATTAGTTTGTTTCCACCTGCGTACAGCTGCAGTCTCTTATAAACTTGCTTTAGGTTGAGTTTTCATACTGTACCGTACAGAGTGGAAATGAATTTATTAGTACACTAAATTTTGACTCTAAAGTCATAAATTTTTATTTTGTTTTCTATAACTAAAATCCCATTTTATAGACTGTCTCATAAAGATGTCCATTTTATAGAACAGTGTTTACATGTGGTGGTGGGAGATACAAAAAAACTGCCAAATTGTTTACTTACATGATGGATGGATGTTCACTATTTTGAATTTTGTCATAATCTTCCTGAATCACATTACATTATGAAATCCAGGAATATTCCAACACACACACACACACACACACACACACACATAAACACGTGTATGTGTGTATATATGTATGTATGTATATGTATGTATATGTATACGTGTGTGTGTTTGTGTATATATATATGTATGTATATGTATACGTGTGTGTGTGTGTGTATGCTAGAAAATAAATTGGTTATCAGGAGACACTTTCATTCTATTTTTGTTCTTTGGAGGTATTTCTGTTTCCTCAGTGAATGCTCAAGCACCGTGGGAATGCGAGGCAGTGGGTACGAGAAGGCTTCTCAGATACCTTTTATACATAAAGGGCCTAAAGTGCACAGACTTATGTTAAGAAATATATTGACACTTTAGGAAACTATATTTAATTCATTTCAACCAGCAATTTAAGATATGTTGCGTTTTGCCAGGAGCAAGGGTTGCTGGGCACATTTCAGACCATTGAAGTTGAAACCAAAGAGATTAGACTGTACAGAATCAAGAAACTGTAAAATATGTACATTTCAGAGTAAACGTCTATATGAAGTGTATTTTAGATTTTATGGCCCAGATTTATTAATCTAGCTCAGAACATGTGTGTGCATTGACTTTGGAAGCTACCCATTCCATTCTGAATTATGAGGATTGTGATCTTGTAGCCAAACTCATGACTATTTTTCCAGTATTTATTGGACTGCTTTGATCACTGCTATATTTCTAGTGCCTCAATCAATACCTGCCACAGAGTAGGTTTTCTGAATTTTTGCTGAATGACTTCATGAATTGAATGAATGAATGAGTGATCATTGGCCCTCTGTTGACTGTTTGAGAGCATATAAGCTATGTTGAGTTGTTTGATCTCTTACCATTGAAATGGTTCTTAAAATTACAGTCAGAAGTAATTCACATGAAGAATGCATGTGCTCTTGTCATGGTCTGCTTGTTCCAGACGCTCTGGAATCTAGATCCTAAGTCTCTGGTGTGTTCATTTTTCTTTTAAGAGTAATTATGACTGTCTCAGGTAATGGCTAAAGAATCAGAATCTATAAGAACTCTTTTTTTCTTTTTTTAACATTTTTTGTTGATTTATAATCATTTTACAATGTTGTGTCAATATAAGAACTCTTGATAGCCCCAACAGTGATTTGTTTCTATACCCATTCAAATGGGTTAGAATTTTGGAGATCCATTCATCTCTGTTCCTCTTCAGCTCTTTCCCAGAGAAGGTAATAAAAAGAGATTGAAAATGGTGTCATTTACCTTTCTACAGAAGGTGCATTTTAGGTAGCGACAGAACAGAGAAGAGTGTCCTTTGTGCCATTTGCATTGTCTTGTTAATTATCCTAATTGCTCTGTGAGGTTGGAATAGTGGTTAGCCTATTTTACAGATTGAGAAACTAAGGCTCTCAAACGCTCTATTATTTGCTCCCTAGAATGTGCGCTCCATGAAGGCTGCAGTTGTGTCTGTCTTGTTCACCATTGTGTTTTCATTATGTAGTACAGTGCCTGGCACACGGTGGATAAATACTTTGGCTTTACTTTTGGCTGGGATCACATCACTTCTTAGTGGAAGCACTGAGAGATTGCTTGTGGTTTTTACTCATTCCACAGCTTTTGAGCTTTTTTCGCTGTAGTTCTTTTAGTTTTCTAGGAGATGATTATGAGCTGCACATCCCTCAGAAAAAGGGGTCATATTCCAGTGGCGTACTTATTTTAAACTTCCCAGTGTGGACAGGATTTTGGTGTGGCATCTGTTTTAACGCTGCGGTGAGGTCTTTTCTCTACACAGAACAGGCTAATGACTGTATCGTTGGCAGCTCGGAGTGTGCTTGCTCATGTAATGTATTACTTATTCTCATTTTTTCAGATTTGTATATATTTTTTCAAATTGTCATATTTTCAAATTGTTATAACCAGTGAAAATAACTAAAAGTATTAGCTGATAACTGACCCTTGTCACACACATTGCTGTTTTCTTAGCATGATTCGCTTCTATGAGCCCAGTAGTTTCATACAGCAGTCCGCCCCTCCTACTCTCCTACTAATCATATAGAAGGACTCGACCAGGTTAGTTTAGCTCTCTTTTCTTTTACTCTGATTTTTGCCATTTCGAAGTTACGGGAATTTGGGAAGGCGTTGCTCTGTCTCTACCATTCTATTGCATCTCTGCCCAGATACTGCAGCGGAACTGAGCAGACTGTGTCAGTGGGATGCTGGAGGTGGCTTGTACCGTCTCCCAAGAGCTGACTGTCAACTTTTCAGACATCTTGGGACCTGGTTGTTAAACAGTCATCATTAAACATTAAGATACACAAGCTTACAATTTAAATTATATTTAGTAACAAAGATAATAAATACATAATACTCCTCCCCTCCTGATTTTTCACTACACGTTGCTGCTGTCTACACTTTTGAGGTTTTCTAGGTCTGTCGATCTAAATGGTGGAAATGCTGCATAGCAGTGTGTTGCTGGGCATGTCTTTCCAAGTCTTGATCAGTGATGTCATGTTGCTGGGTTGATATTGGCCATGGCAGGAATATTTATGCCAAGAAAACTGGCACACACTACAATCCAGGACATACCTCCCCCTTTTTTTCCTGGAGAGCCATTTGTCATTAAATATTTATAACCACGGACTCAGTGGGATGCCTGGAAACAAGGAGAATGATACTGCCATCTTTTGTGTTTGGTTATCATTAATATTTAGTCGCAGTGAGGGAAAGAAAAGCTCATAGATAGGGGGACAACAGTGGGGAAGAAAGTTATGCTACAGAGGTGTGCCTTAGTCTCATGTCTGCTTCTATGCTTAGATGATATGTATACTAAAACTGTACTGATTAATTTACTGGTATTGCGGGTTATTTTTAGAAGAATTTCTTTTAAAAGGATTCAGCTTTAGAAAACAATTACCCGACATCTTATTCTTAGCTAAAAGTCTTTTATAATAATCATTTAGTTTTTTTGTGTGTAAATGTTATTGCATGTAAGCAATTCTAGAATAATTTCATAAATTTTTAGAGCTCAGGGAGTCCAGCTTGCTTTTGAGACAAAAATTTTTTTGAGATGTCTTCATTCATTTTTTAAAAAATTGAGGTAACTTTGGTATGTAACATTATGTAAGGTTCAGATAGACCAACTTGCACTCGTTTTTGATCATGCAGTGGTGGTGACAGATGTATGTGTATGTGTGTATAACTAATAACTCAGTGGTTTATAATTTAGACCCACTTTTAGATACTTATACATGGGCCTTGAAGTCAAACAGCCAAGAGAGATTGCTCAAAGTTTTCCTTACTCCTACCTTGATGTAAAAGTTTGGCTTATGCCAGTCAGTCCTGTTTTCTTGAGTGACATGCCAGAATGCACGTGTCACTGATCTTCACCAGCAGGCCCATGTCAGCGCCCATAGTCAGTTCTGTGCCGAGGATGCCTTGAACACCCGTGGAACACCAAGAGCCGCATCGATGCTGCCAGCGGGGCCCAGCAGCCCTGTAGAAAAGCCACTGAAGGGGTGGCCTGAGTGGGGCTCTGGAATGTTGTGCAGCCTTCTGCCAGATGCCCATTGCTCAGAGTGAAGGTCTGCCTGTAGAAACAGGCCAGTGGGTGTTCTTGGAGGTGGAGGAGTGGGGCCTGGTGCTTGTGTGTGCTCACAAAGTGTTACTAAATATTAGAATAGATGCAGGGATTAAATGCTCCCTACGAAGATGTTTTTCAAGCAGGATGGTTTTGTTTGCTGCCAGGATTGCACATTTGGTGGAAACAACATTGAAGTACAGTGGAGATGAGTCATACATTTCCTAGCCACTTAGCCAGTATCAAATGATTAAAAACCATTTCATGGATAGAGCCATGCAGCCAGAAAAACCTACAGGGATTGATTTTATGGTACCTGCTCTTTGAAAAGAGCGGGCTGAGTTAACTTGTTCTCATTAGGAAGCATGCCATGTGACACTGAATGATGAAAGCACTGTGTGTGCCAAGTAGGTTGCTCTGATCCATTCACTTCTACTGGATGACATACTTTGTTCCCCATTCTGAAAGCTCACTGTTAATATTTCCATTTAAATAGCATTTTATGAAAATTTTCACGTAGTACCTTCACATTTTATGTGTAAAACAGAGAAGGAAATTCATTGCTTAATTAAACTTAAAAATAGAATTTTTAAAAACTGAAGGATCCTGTAAGACTGACTTCAGCACATCGGCGTAAGCCACTGCGGTCAGTTTCTGTGCTGCCTCTGCTGTTTTACACAGAACGGGCTTCCTCTCGAGGTTTGCTGTTTACCTTCCTTCGAGGAGAATTTTTAACACTAAAATCTAAGTTTTTGGTTTAAATTTCATTATCTTGTTGTTTAATTGATATGTTGAAAAATATTAGCCAGGTTCTCCCCCTCCTTCCCCTACTGATTTTTAAAAACAGAAATTCGAATCTAAAGGGAATAATTATTTCCTAATTCTCTAGATTCCTGTAGCATCTTCCTCCCTAGGATCTGGCCATACGTTCTCTGTCACTCTTTAGTTGAGTATAGAATATTCAGGATTATGGACGAATCATGTATTTGTCATCTCCCTTTCCCCACCTCTCAAGTGAATCAACCACAGGTGACCCACAGAATAGAGGACCTTGTGGTTGTGGGTCAGCGCAGATACCAAAACCACCTGTGCTGTGATAATGGCTGGGGTTGGGAGGTAGGCAAGGTTTATGATTCCTTGACTACAGATGAATCATTTCTTAACCTGCCTGATGCCCCCATTCTCCATTCCAGTCTGGCTTTCAGAGCTGATGGAGAGAGGAAGGGAGGATGTAACCACTTGTCCCCTCCTGCTTCCTCCTGGAGCTGCTTAAGACTTGGGGAGAATGTGCAGAAGGCAAGCTTCCAGTGAGTGGAGACTGTGAAAATGTTACATAGGAGCAGGGCTGTGTATAGTTTCTACTCCTTTCACTTGGTCTTCTCAGAACTTCCTAGGAAAACCATTAGGAGAGTGCAGATGAAACACACTTTGTAAATGTAGTTTTCAGCTATTGAAACATTCCCTTCGTGTTATTGACCTTTTTTAAAATAGCTTTGAGTTCAAACCAAGACAATAGAATTTCATTATGCAAAAAACCAAGACAATAGAATTTCATTATGCAAATCTTTGAGCCACTTTTAGAGCATCACTGCCTTAGGATTGCTCTAATGTTAAAAGTCTTCTTTGTTTACTGTAAGATAAAACCTTTGTGTTTAGTTGGAAAAGAAAGGGACTCCTTGGAGACCCTTGCCAGTGGCTGTGTAAGGTAGGCGGCTGAGACCTGTGCACAAAGGCCTTCTGTGCTGGGTCTCTGTGGCCCTACAAAGGTGGTAAGCCGAGCCCGGGGGGAAGTCTACAGAAATGCAAAACTGAAGCTCCCTGTCCACTGTTTCAAGATGAAGGTGCTCCTTTATTTATAAAACAAAGTGACACACCAGACAAGTAACATAAACATTTCATATGATTCTGTTAAGGCAGGATAAGAACAAACTTTAAAAACACATAGTTCAAAAGCACGTGTTCGTCTTCTCTGAAATTAACTGCCGTTTTATGTGAGTATGATCTAGTACTTTATGCTTCTTATTTAGTAGAAAATTCCGAAAATTCCGCTTGATTTCTGTTTTCCTTGTTGTAGATGTGATACATATTACTACTGGAAACTTGGATATCCAGCATTTCCTCCCCGCCTCTATTCTTTTTATTAAAGAATGGGATGTCTTTTTAAAACTCTCTTCATCTCTTGGTATGAATAGGTAACATAATACTGGCGGAGGTGGGCTTGGGGGAGGTTTAGAGGGAGGAATTGCATGCTTTTGGCATTCCTGAGAGGAAAACAGCTGTATTCACCATTTTTTTGGAGGGATGGGGTAGCAGGGAGAAGTACGGGGGCATCTCCCCTGACACTCAGAATTCCAGCGTTTTACAGCTGAGCACAGACAGCTTGGCAGTTGTGCCTGGAGTGCGTGTGCATGTGTGTCACAGCTCTGATTATTCGCCAACAGAAAACAGCTGTATACATTACTAATGAAAGTACTTTGAAATAAAAAATCCAATAGTGGGGTTTCCCCCTATAAACACCAGATGTGTACAGTGGCTTTAGCCTGTGCCTACCCTGTGTTTTAGCACCAATGTTGAGGGTTAGAAATGGAAGCCAGCATGTGAGAGGTGGACATGTGGTGAAAGTAGATATGTTTGTAGCAAAATAAGGTATGTTGTGGTTGACTAGAAACATTTGAAAGTTTATTATTTTAAGAGAGCCATTTCTGCCCAGCCAGTCATTCCATTCCTCCTCCTTTGCCTCCTACAAAAAGAAAACATTGTGTGCCTGCAGCATATGCTCCATTATCAGCCTTCAGACACCCAGTGGTCTAAATCGTTTAGTGGCTTTTAGTGCTGTCAGTAGGTAAATGGTAGTTTAAGGGATTTACAATTTGATATGTCCTCTGAAGCATGTCTGGAAATGGACTTTCTTTTTTTTTTACCTGTAGGAATTTCGTACTTAAGGAATATCTAAGATTAGAAGTAGGAATATCTAGAATTACTTCGATCTCAATTTCTAGATTTTTGTGTGTGTGGCAAAGCAAATGTCTAAGGTTACAAATCTAAGAGAAAATTCAAAGATCCTGTCATTTTTTAAAAATTCTAAAACAATATGTTCTTGTGGGAAGGAGCATTCCTGACTGGTCCTGGTCTGGAAGAAATGAAGTAGAACTGGTATTGAGGAGATCTCTCTGTCTAGGGGAACACAGCAAAAACACATTTCCAAGAACTTGCCTGGGGAGTTCCCATATTATTTTAAACCTTACAGGTCAAATAGCTTGATATTAATAGAGAATTAGACATACAGGTTTGATATTTTAATACCTGTTTTTAATATGCATTTATATCACTCAGATCTTCTGTTTTCCACTTGTCCAATCAAGTCATGATTTTTAAAAAGTCACAGTTTAAATGTAAGGAGCCTATCTCTTTTCCTTTCTTTCATTTAAAAAAAAATTCTTCAATGAAAGATGAGAGCCCAAAAGTGGGTTACTGAAGGTTTATTCTGTTCTGAGTGTTGTCAGTTTTACTACAGCTTTATTGAATCTTATATCTTAATGCCTCTCGTTCATGTAATGCGGGCATTGAAATGGTTTAGTTTGTTGTGAGGAAATTCCTGTAAAATCATTTATAGAAAACATTGGAAGTTAAATTATTAACTTTTCCTAAGGAGTTTCTTGAAGGAGTTTTCCTTTCCCCTTCTCATGAGTCAGAGAAAAAGAAACTGGAATTAGTGAAAAGTGTTAGAAATACAATAAAATGAAGGAAGAATATTACGAGAGTTTTTGCTCTAGGGTAAACGACAAGCCAATTTGTAGAATTCTTTTTTCTGCTTGTCATCAGGTTATCTGTTTTCCCTTTTGGGTGTCTCCCTGGTGGTGGTCCCAAGCCTTGTATCACAGATTCTTTTATCACAAGGGTCCTAAACTTGACTATAACTACTTTAAAATAAAGCTTAAGGGTAACCAAACACCTTAATAGAGATTTCTCTATTAAGATACATGGGATAAACTATTTTAATGGGTCCTTTGAATTCACTGCTTCTAGAAGACTGGATGTGTAATTTTTGAGCTACTGTGTGAATTGCATTGAAGATCTTTGAAGCCTCAAGATGTCCTAGGACGAGAAGGCTGTAGCAGGGAAATGGGAATGGTGGTTGCGGCCAGTGAGACTCATTTGGTGTTGATATAGCACGGCTCAGGAATGTGTTATTTACAGGGAAAGCTCTGAGTCCATCAGCAAACTGAGAATCCATTCATGGGTGCAGTGAAAGATACCCATAGGGGAAATGTTTCTGAGCTCTGTGGGCACTTCCTCAGACTGGGGGAATTTGGGCTGATTTTGGTGGGGGCTGTGAAAACTGCCACTTTCACACCTTTAGGTGCAGAATGACTCCCATTTTCCCCCAACTGTCGTGCGGATTCATCGTTCAGCTTGTTATGACCGAAAGCGTCTGAACATGTTTGGGGGAGACTGTTCTTGTTCCCTAGGGGGAAAATTCTAAAAGATCACTAGTTTCCAAATGCTGACCTTTACTCCAGAGGTAGTTTTTTCTGCCCGCTTTATTTTCTCCTGCATGGTTGGACCCCCACGTTGTTTTAGTCTTGTGAATTGAAACCTGTTTTTACAACATGGAGTCCATTATTTTTAACCTGAAAACCATGAAAATTGTCTATTTAAAACTCCCAAATCTGAATGGTGGTTTCATCTTGCTTAAAATTCTTTCTAGTGCTTTTAAGCCAACGGAAGAAAAAATACGATTTGTTAACTGCAACAGCTGCTCCCTGAGTATCTTTATGTTAATGTTTTGAGTCCATGGGTTTGGAAGATTTTTAGAAAGAGCATCTGGATTAATGTGGTCCTATTCCAACCTCAGTCTTGAGGAGTGGAATCAGCCTCTTCAAAACAAACAGAAGTCTCATACAGATTGAAAGGGTGACTGCAAAGGCATGGTAAAATTTCTATAAAATTGTAAAGGAGAATGAAGACAAACGGTCTTGGTTAGGCTGTGGGTGAACAGCCTCTTATTGGATTTGGTATGGTGTTTATCTAGCTGCTGTGGTAAATGAGGTGAAGTCTTTTGCGTATACAGTTAATTCCCAATTATTCATACATGCTTTGGCCAAATTGCTGATTCTCTATGGACTTGGGAGACCTTTCCTCTGCCCCGCCCCCCCATTTGCCGTCCATCCGGTCCCATGGCCTGGTTTCCTCTCTCGCCAAGCTTTCTCAGAGGGGTTCCCAGCTGCTCTCCGCATTTTTGTTTTTGTTTCCTTATCAGGCCCTTGTTCCTTTGCTTTCTCTGCTGTGTTCCCTTGAATCCCTGACAGTGCAGGGTTCTTGTCTGATTCAGCTTCTGTTTCTCAATTATCTCAGATGAGTGGTAGAGAAACTAGTTACCCGTTAGGGGAAAACTCAATGGAAGGTGATGTCTGCTGCTCCTTGCTTACCCCTCTGTCTTCTTTGGGCCTTTGTGGAACGAAGGAGTGGAGACAGAGTAGAGCAAGAGTCTTCCCCCAAACATCTCCAAGCTGCTCTTTTAGCTGGTTTCTTCAGGATGTGACAGTTCTATGGGGGAGGTGTTAACGCTAAACGCTTAAATGGTCTTTTCATCCTTTTTCCTTTTTTGTTCTCAACTTGGATATTTGTTCCATTTGCTGAAACACAAGTCATTAGAAAGGGGCCTTTTAGAGTATGTGTAACTGAGGAAAGTTCAAATTTGGGATTGGGTTGCAGCTACAGAGGTAAAATGACCTTCAATGGCTCTTTGTGGAACAAATATCTAATTTATTGAGTTCTTATATTTTGAATGCTATCAAAGATATAAAATGAATTTAACCTAGATTCTGGCTTTAAGGAGGTTTAAATAAATCTAGGTGAGGAGTCTACACAGAAAACTGTAAATCTAAAGCCAATACATACACTCATGATTAACATGATATGTGAGCAACTTGCAGATGTAGATGGAGTGTTTGGGCTCTCCCAGAGGTCATTGTTGCTCTGGGAAGGGACCAGAGTTAGTAGAGATATGAAAATTGTGCCCTAAAATTCCCTGTCTGCACTCAGGGGATGGAAATGAAAACTCTTCTATACCAAACAGTTTTATCTCTGCCGTTTTTATAAACTTGTTTTTGTTTCTTTTTGAATATTAAGTGTCTACATAGAATATAATTTTCCTCCATCAAGGGAGAGTTTACGATAGGTATGCAGGCCCTACTTGGCTAAAATGTTAGTTAAAGGAATGCGGTTCTGTGTTCAATTCTCAAACCAACTACAAAGCCAGGCAGTTGGTTGACAAGGCCTTTGATGAGCCCATCAGATTCCAGATGAACCACCACTAAAGCATGTGTGCACTGGATTCATACAAGAACCCACTACTCTCTCACTAGCAGCTGATGGTATTTATTTGTGGTTCCACTGAAGCTTTTGTTTTCTCAGACCAAATGAGATGAAAGTCAGCAAATTTTAAGGAAGAGGAGCTATCAGAGAGGGAGATATAGTAATAACAAGGCTGAAACTATGGGAAGTGGACACAGTTCCTAGAACGTGGTAGTTTCCAGTGAGGTGTCCATTTAAAGTATTGATACTATAAGAGGGTTAACTTTCCATGGGACATCTCAGCTTGTTTGTTGTATTCATCAGATGTTTGCCTTTAAATAAGAGCCAAATAAAAATAATCTCTGAATTGGGTTAGAAAACTTAGTTCCTGCTGTGGCTGCAGATTTCATGGGGAAGATGAAGGATTGGCCAGTGATTAGAGACGGTTTTGTAGCTTCCCTTTAGAATTTGTCCTTGTGATGGTGATGGTCAACTGAGAGCATGTGAGACTGCTTTTTGGTAGGAGAGTGGTATAGGAACAAGAGTTCATCTGAAACTGTAGCTCAGTATTTATTAACGTGAGGCTGATACTGCTTTTCTGAATGATCTGCAGTGCCTGTTAAAAATTCAAATTCCTGGGCCTAATCCTAGGTCTACTGAGCCAGAATCTCTAAGAGCAAGAATCTGAGAATCTGCATTTTAACAGACTCCTTGGGCGTTTCTTCTGCACTTTACACTAGAGCTCCGTACACTAGAAGTTGGAGCCTTTTGACGTTGCCAGTTGTGAAACTTTGCTATTGGGTAGCAGGGGAGTGTGAATGTGGCAGCTCAGTCAGAGCTGAAGACAAGTTTACCAAATGAAGGTGTTGCTAAACATTTCTGCTGTCTTAGAAATAAGGATGAAAGACTCATGTCTTGAAAGCTTATTATGTGATACACTTAATTTACTTACGTGATACAATTTTCCCCATAGCCCTGAGGAAGGTACAGTTTTTATCACCCCTATTTTTTGCACAGGGACAGACTGAGAATCAGAAAGGCTAGATAAGTTGCTCAGGACCATACAACTAGTCACAAAGGACCTGAACTTGAACTCTGTGATCTGTCTGAGCTTGAAGCTCTCAGCCGTTGTCCATTCTAGATTGACAGGTGTGGATGGTCACAGCCAGTAGGGTTGGGAGAAGCAGACAGAGGCTAAGACATCACTACAGCAATGGGTTAGTATGGCCAGAACGCTGGCCCGTGGAAGCCAGACGGACTGAAACCCCGGCCGACCCAATAGACGTGGTACACTGCTGTGTGAAGTTAAGGCCTAGGAGAGACATTTGTAGGAAGCTGGCTGCATTGTCACCTGAAAGCTCATATGTGGACTTTCTAAAGGAAGGTGGGAAGAAGAGATCACACGTTTTACTTAAAACTGCCTGTGAACCCTTCATACGACTTTTCAAAACAGTACTCATTTGTTTTCTCTTGACAGATGGTAAGACGTAGATGGGTAAGAGTTCAGGGCCTGTCTAAAGTTTTGCGAGGGATCCGGGCTTCAGTTTTGGGAGTAATGGGCAAAAGGGAAGAGAGAAAACAACAAAAGCTTGACATGTGGAGACCAGGACATGTGAGCCAGGATGTCCCTGTAGCCCCACATTCTTGTCATTTCATTATGTCTCGGGACCAGAGATCTTGCAGAGAATGATGGTGAAAGGAACAAAAATGTGGGTTGTAATAGTTTACAGATAAGGAGAGTTTGAAGAAGCTTGACATAGTTTGTGGGTAAAAGGCCTACCTTCTGTGAGCCTCAGTGTTTCACTTCCACGTCGCCCCGTCAGTTCAGCTCTCTCACACTCCCAGTGGGTAAGCTCTGGTATTTTTGATTTTCATATTTCTGCCTTGTGATTAAATATGAATGACATAAATATTAGCATTTGACCAGAAAATTGGTTTGTCTTTGGAATGTACAGTTACTCTGTATTTGCTAATCTACGGACCATGAAGTCTCAGAAAAATAACAGTTGTGATCAAGGTAAATACAGGATGTAGTTGCAGAAAGTCCTTTGAGGCAATTAAAACATCTGTGTTAAAACAAAACATTCATTCCACAGATACGAGGGGGGATGGTATGAACTGGGACACCTGGGGTTTTGTGCCCACATCCTCCCTGCCCACAGCATACACGCACTCCCCAGCTGTAAGAGTTGACACAGGTGATTTTCCCTCCTGGACCTTAGTTTCCTCATCTGTCTGATGAGAGGAGTTAGTGGATGACCCCTCCTTTGTGTTTAACATTTCACGATCATCAGCCATAGTTGGTGGTGACCCTAACTGGCCCCATTTTGACCTGATGACTCATGGAAACATTTGTCTTCCTCCTCCTCTCTTCACATTAGCATTTTTTTGAGTGCACTCTTCCTTGAACTTCGTGGGGCCACAGGCAAAGCAAGTGTGTCTCCCTCTGAAACACATAAAAGTGGGTGTGGATGGTCACGTTGTCCCTTGGCTCCAGCCGTGCCTCTTCTGTCCTTCCAGCTGGATGGTGTGTCTCAGATGTATACTATGGGTCTTCTTGGTGTTTGGGAGAAGTGCAGAATGCTAGACTTTTTGAAGATCTATTGAGGAATCTCTGGGAGTAAGGCTGTGGAATCTGTATTTTAATTAGTCTCCAAAGTGACCTTTGGGCTTACTACAAGTTGAGAGCCTGAATGATTCAGCTCTAAGTATGTGCTGTGGTCTCTAGACGTAACCCATGGTTCTCTGAAGCCAGGGGCCGTGCTGTATGTGTGTATGTGTGTGTATAAATAAAACTCAGAAGAAATTGTAATCATCTGGTTTGTTCGTTCGTGTAACAAATATTTGCATGCTTACTGTATACAAAGCCCGGTGTTAGTTGCTGTGGGAAGGAAGGCAGAAAGGACAGATCTCAGGGACTGATGGGATATGTGGGACTTGGGAGAGGTCACAGCAGGTTTACATCCCGTGTGGGAATCTAGTTGTGCCGTTAAGAAAAATGGGCACATAGGCACAGCGGGCAGCAGCTTTGGGACAGAAGATGCCTGTGTAAATGGGAGCCTACAAAATAATGATAAAATATACCTGAATTTCTGGAACCAGTTATAAAAGTTGGTACCACTCACTAATTCAACGTATTTTAGAGTTGGGAGGGATCGTTTAGATGCTGTTTCAGTCACTTCAGAAGCAGGAGAAACAGCGGTCATTTGGAGGCTATGGTTTAGGTCAGGGAAAAAATGTAATGAGGGAAGCTGTTAGATATAAAAGTGACCTTTCCTCTCAGACTTGAGAGAAGCTGCTTTTCTTAATAAACTCTTAATTGGTTTTGAATCTCTATCAGAATAACCCCTAGAAATAAGAAATAAGATTTGAAATGATATAGACATTCTAAGCAGATAATATTCATTTGACGTTTTTAAAGAAAGAATGCCTTTAGAACTTACTTTTCATGGTCAACTGGAGTATTGGCATGTTTTCTTTAAAAATAGCCGCTCGGTACCCTGGTCCCTCCTTAGGCTGTTGGGGGAGGGGAGCACAGACTGCTGTTCACTGATTGAGTGGATTTCCTTGCCTCTTAGTGTTTTCCCAGACAGCTTAGTAAATGAAAGTTGTACATTATTGCTTTGCTTTTTTTCTTCCCCTTTTGGCCTGAGTAGCCTGTTGAATTTCAAAGGGTCTTGGGATTCCACACCAGATGTAGTGTGTGCCTTTCTCAACAGCAGTGGCTTCAGCATTGAGGTTTTTTTTGCACTTCTGGCTGTGACTTCTCTTTGTCCCACCAGAATCAGCATGGTAGGTTGGGAGAAATCCTTTGCCAGCAGGACAGGAAGCAGCGAGTGAGGCTGGGCTCAGTGGAAGAGAACAATTCAAGGAGCTGGTGTGGTCACAGGAAGGATAGAGTCAGGAAGAAGCATGAGTCAGGCTGGTGGCCGTCGTGGTCTGCTCACACCAGCAGCAGCTGGAGATCTGGGGCCGGAGTTTGAGTCAGAGCAGCCTGGACAGAGCTCTGGGCAGTGCAGTGGGTGGGGTGTGCCAGACACCAAGAGAACTTCCTTAGGCTCAGAGCTTCCTGGGCTCTTCCTGTTGTGTGGGAACTGATGATCAACACCTTGCACACTGGCCCATCCATTATCCATAGCATCAGCCTGGCAGAGCCATGGAGCCAGTACTGGGTACACTTTTGCCAGAAGCACTTGCAGGTTGAGTGATCAGGGTATGATTTGCATTTGGCACAGTGAGCAGTGCTCATCAGCTGCAGTCAAATGCAAACTGTAAGAACCTGTTTAGGGGCAGGGGACTCTAACACTGAATCTTGATTAAGTGTTCTCTACTGAGAGTCTCATGCGTATTTTTAATGCCAGTGGAATGATAATTGGAGTAAATCTTAAGGGTTCTTATAGTAAAATGTTTCATTTGGTGTCATGATGTAATGAACTTCGGGTATGTGACTGAGAAATAGAGATGAAGTATTTTATTTGTTTAAAAAAGGGTTAAAAAGGAACTCTGTGAGTGTTAATACACAGCTTTCTGCTCCAAAGCCCCACCCCTTTGCTACACTAGCGGCAGAGAAACTACAGAAAGCTGATTGTGTTGTCTGTTTGGCAAGTCAAAGCAAGATACAGCAAGCTAGAAGATGAGTATCTTAGATTGCTTTCACTTTCTGTGACATGAAGGTTCAAAATAGAAGAAATAAGAAGCCCCTAGGCGGTTGCTATTTGGAATTTGTGTGGACAGATCCAGGTCATCCCTATACTTCTCTGTGATTTTTAAGAAGTTAAGACTTTCTGATTAGTGAGTCAGAATTTGTCTGATAGCTTTGAAGTTTGATTATTTAAAAACGTGGTTTGTGACACAAAATTTACATGTATAATTTCTGATAAAATAGGAAATGAAAATTGCCCTCTTGCTCTCGATTGCATTATCAGAGTTTTACAATTACCATGTACCCTAGGATTTCTCGTGGATGGTATAGCTCAGCAGTAGAGTGCATGTGCAGCATGCACAAGTTCGTGGGTTCAATCCCCAGTACTACCATTAAATAAATAATTAGCCCCTAATCCTCCCCCCAATTAAAAAATAAAATAATTAAAAAATAAAAACCTAGGATTTGTCCTTTAGTTTACAAATACATTAAAAGACTGATTTTCATTTCTCTTAGACTGTGTCATTAAAGTGACTTGTTTTGCTTAATTATATGTCCAGGATGGTTCTTAGAGAATTTTGTCAGAATGTGTGTCATATTAACCAATGACTTTTTTGCTTGTTCAAATATAGTTAAGTGACTTACTGGTCTTACTGCCTGTTTGCTTTATAAGAAAATGCTATCTGTGTTTTGTCTTTGGATGATATTACATTTGTTTTGGTCTTTAGTGGCATTTCATGCTTTCACCCATCCAAGTTTTGCTAGTGTTAGATAGCAGTTTATGTGCTCAGTCTATTCTTCTTGACTAAGATAACCCTTTTAAATATTACTGAATTCATTTTAAAATTCATTATAAAATCATTATAAATTCATTGTAAAATTATATATTTATATTAGAGAGAGATGTTTTCCCTTCCTTCCTCAGCCTCCCTTCCACTTTGCAGTGTAAGGCTAGAAGTCTCATCATCTGATAGGTGTGATAACTTTGCAATATTTAACCAGTTATATTGAGACTAAGGTTCCTAGCCCTCTCCCGGAGTTTTGACATAGTGATTTGCATTAACATCACTAGCTGACTTTTATTCATTCTCATTTTATGCCAGGTATGTGGCTAGCTGTGTAACCTGCTTCTGACCTCCATAATTATTTTACGACATAGGTGCTATTATTTAAAATACAAATGAAGAAGTAGAGGTATAGAAAATTTAAGTAATTTATCCAAAGTCAAGTAACTATGAAGGAGATTTGAACGCAGGTCCTTATTGACCTCAGAGCCCTGAGTTTTCATCTCTGCTCTGCTGCCTCTTGCACTGTTCTTGTATTCAGCCTGTGCTAATGAGCACTGACCCTGCCGCTTGTGGTTCTGCGTGCCGAGAGGACAGCAGAGTGGAACAAACGGAGTTGGGAGGAAACAGACAACAAAGAACTAAACATGTAACATCACCAGAGGTGGTGATGGCTGTGAAGAAAATACTGGTAAGAGTAATGGAAGGAGTGTGCTTTCTGGCAAAACTTTAACAATGTAAGGTACTGTTCTAGTTGTTGGTTCTGCCCAACAGCCCAGGACAGTATGAAGAAAAGGCAAAAAAAAAAAAATCAGACTTTCTATAAATTTTCACACTTACTGACAAATGGCTTGTCAGCCTGCGAACTGGAAGGGCTCACTGTTTGTGTACTTCACAGGGGAGTGTGACCAGGCAGAAGGTGCATGAGAAGGAGGCTGGGTAAATGCTGGGAGCGCCAGCATTGCGGTTACTCCCGAGTTACAGAACCAGCCTTTCAGACAGCGGTTGTGAGGAATTTTCTTCTGGAGCTTTCCTTTTCTGTAGGAAATACTGTTTTAAATCCATTTCATTAAAAAAAAGTGCCAGTTAGCAGAAGTCTTCTCTTTTATCCCTTTTGATAATGCCCACAAATGAATTTTTAAAGATTCAGAAGCAAGGGGAAGAAAAAGACAAAATTCAAACATTAAGAAAGAATGTTGTGGCTGTCTAGAAGCCGCTGAAAAATTATGTGTAAAGTTTTTTTTCAGGAGTGTAGGAAAAAGCCATTACTATTGGGCATTTTGAGGTTGTGTGTTTTTATGAATGACTGTTGTCATGAACTTTCATCTAGTACTAGAGCCATCTCAGCTCCATTGTCCATTGTTTGGTTCTTGTCTAGTAGGTTCTTGTCAAGTTCAGAACGTCTTTCACATGAGGCATAACCTTTTCATTCCTAAAAGGTTGGAGAAAGGATTTCCCATTTCTTCCTACCAGGTAGACTTGAAAAATGTCCTGGCCTCTTTCTGGCTCATTGTCTCCTCCCACCACACCCACTGATGAGCGTGATAGCCTGGAAATTGATTAGAGACAGGCCATCCGGAGAGACAAGGAAGACACTTAACCTTACGCAAGGCCTCGTGTCTGAGGAATTCATTGTGCCATAAACCTGAGCATTTCTATTTTCATTCCTTTCATTCTTATTTTGAGAAAGCTTGAGATATTCAGCTCTTCCACAGAATGCACTTACTCTGCTTTCAAGAGTTTAAAGATTTAGTTCTTTTCTAAGTAATCTTCTTAGATTTGAAAAGGAATGCTTTGATTTAAAAACTTGTGGACAAAACTGAATTTCCTTCTGTTTGCAATATGTCGTTTTACTCTGTATCCTTTTATTTAGAGTATGCTTATCAGAGTTGCAGGAAAATTTAACAACTGTTGCCAGAAGACAGGCCGATAGATTCTGTGAACTTTGTATTGGTAGTTTAGTTCCTTACAAAAAAATAATGTCTAATGTATTCACTGTATTTTCTAATTACAAGGAAGTAATTATACTGCACTAATTAATGTGGATTTTGTGCCTTCTTTGCCTCTCTTTCAAAAATTCAATGCAGTAAGTGTATATTGAATTCTCCCTGAATTGCCGGCTCTGGGGAGCTATCACTGCTTTTGGAGACCATACCTTTTATTTTACTTGGAGACCTAGATTTTAAAAGACCAGGAAATAAAGAGGAGAGTGAATATAACTGACAAAAAGTGATTGGAAATGTTACAAGCCTCTCAGGAGAGTGGCTAAAAGAGGAAGAGTGTTGAAAGCTGAAGTAAGGCTTTCAAAAGTTGGGAAGTGTAAAGAATTTCCATGAATTAAACATCCTTACAATTACTTTTAATACTCTCCCTCTTCCAACAATGGAACTTTTTCTATGATGCTCCGTCTACTGTAGTTTTTTAATTTATGGAACTTGGAAAAAGAAAATTATTAGTTCATATTTTATTATCTGTTTCTTTTTGATGTCTAAATAAAATTTGGGATTATATATGCTTTTTCTCCTCACCTCTGTGATAATATTTGGTTAAAAAAACTCCAACTTTGGGATTTGAGCATTGTGGCAAAGTACTTCTAAAAGCATCTGAAATGCTTGCTTTATAAATTCAGTTAAGAACTTTAAGATTTATAGATGGGACACACTTACAGAGGATGGCCCAGAGAAACACCCCTAGACTTACTTCTGGCCCCCACAGTCTGAGAGGCTTGACCAACTGAATAAAAACTTGACCAAGAAGGGAAATGCATATGCCATTTCCCCAGATTCCTGGTTTCTAGTGCCTTGGCACTATGCTGTCTTTATTCCTATTTTACAGAGCCTGTGCTGGAAAATGAAATAGATGTGAGAATAACGAGGATTCTAACGGTCCTCATTTAGCACCTCCCTGCCTTTGTTGTTGTCTTTTAATAGATGAGGTGATGAAGAAAGGTTGACGTTGAAGATTTTTCCCATCTCAGTGTTTTTTTCCTGTTATTCTGTCCTCTCTCCTACTTCATCCATCTAAAAGTGTGGGTAGAACTTCCTTTTTAAAAAATGGCTGTATTGCATGTTTTAAGACAGCATCTTAAAATCTGTTATTAAAAATTTATTTATTTGAAAAATAAACGGGATTGTTGTAGGTGAAAACATTATTTGACCTGCTTGTTCACTGGGCAGTGGTCATGTGTAACAAAGTTACTTCCTTGGTGCTGACTGTTGGGTCACTCTCACCAGCCCATCCGAAAAGGTGAGTTTCATGCGAGTGGGGATGCTATGCTGGGTGTCTTGTTCACCTCCATGCCCTTTCGAGCCAATACCTGGCACTTGGGCACTCAGCAAATGTTGGAGGAATGATTGCTAAATATATGAATCATTGATCAGTTCTAGAGAATGCTTAATTGAAATAGTAAAAATTTCAGGCATGATTATTTCAATTAATTCTGCAATTCTTAAACCAACTTCAATAAATCTTGGCCTGAATACATACTACAAGTATGTTTAGTCAACTTCTTTATTTGTATTATTGACTAAAATTCAACCGCAGAAATATATATTGAGTTATAATTAAAATTTCATTTTTATTGTTACGCTAAGAAGTGGTACTATTGAGACAGAGTTTTTCCCTTTTTCGTATTTAGAGTGCTGATGCTGAATTTGACTAAAGTGAAAAGATTTCAAGCCTGTGAACCATTCTGAGCACACATTCTGCACATTTTGCCTTCTGGCCTTTGTTTTATTTTGTTGGTTTGTTTTTGATTTTAATTTAATTTTATTATTTTGGGGTGGGAGGTAATTAGGTTAATTAGTTAATTTATTTAATGGCGGTCCCGGGGATGGAACCCAGGACCTCATGCATGCTAAGCATGCACTCTTCCACTTGAGCTATACCCTCCCCTCTTGGCCTTTGTTTTAACTTCCGTACCTCCGGTGCCCAACCTCTCATTAAAATGTGAAGCTCCTCCCTTCACTATGGGCCAGATCAGATGTCTTAGTTATCTTGAAACATTTTTAGATTGCCTTGTACAATTTTGTACTCAGTTACATTATTTTGTTCATTCTTGTTTTATCACTGCCAGAGTGTTTCCCCTACTACTAGAAGAAGGGCCCTAGGAGTGAAGCATCATACTGGAAAGGGAAGCATTTAAACTTTCTTTACTAAGTTTTTTTAATTGGGAGACTATGACTATTTATTTTTTTTTAGTATTAGTATTTGCTTGCAAGGAGCGGTGACCTTGTCTAAACTTAGTGAATTGTAATCATAATCACAGAATATATAGTTATTCTTATTTGTAAGACAGTTTGCTTTGATGCTATTGTAGAGGAGGAACATTGTTTTAAAAAAAGAAAAAAGAAAAGAAAAAGTTCAATTAAAATATTGTCATTTAAACTTATTTTTCAAGATGTGATAAGAACGATTTTTTTCACTTTAGTCTGGCAAGTTTGAGAAGCTGTCTCATCCCACCGCCAAAATTCTCCTGGCGTCTCCTCTGCAACGTCCTTAATTGAGAGTTAACTGCTTTCCATTTCAAATTTCCTATGACAAGGTGCTCCCACCTCAACAAGTGCTCACCATGGCAACAAGGTAGATTATTCCATTTTGGACTATCAAAGTTGCGCCTTCTTAAATCTGATAATAAATGATGATCCCAGAAACACCAGTGTTTTAAATAAATTTGATTATTTGCTTTGTTTATAATCACATTGTTCAGTCATGTTTCTTATATTGTTTGGAATGAGGAAAAATCAGGGGATTTTGTGATTTTTATTATTTTCAAATACCAGCAATTAACAGTTACTCATTGCTTGCTGTGTCGTGACAGAATACATTTTGATTGCTGTTGTACAGATGGGGAAACTGAAGCTCAGTAATGTTAGGTGCCTTGACCAAGTTCACGTAGGAAGTAAGAGAGGAAGTTGGAATGCCGACTCAGGAGGCAAGACTTCAGATCCCCTGCTCTGGACCATGTCTCTGTTCCCCTGGAGCTTTGCTAGAATGTTTTCTCTCCTGTGAATTCCAGCCTGCTCAGAGTGCCTGCCCCTTTCTAAAGGTGCTTTGTAAAGTATATGGCCCCAAGACAGCAGGACTGGGGTGAGCAGACTGAAGGGCAATGAGCATGAGGCTTTGGGATTGGTGGCAGTTCAGAAACACCTTGGGGTTCAGATAGTGAGGTGTCTTTTTACTGACTTTTTAAATTATACAATCTTAAGTGTAACCTTCTTAGTGAAGGCTGCAGTGGCTCAGAAGCTATGGGAGTTACCAGAGGATGAGGTTGGAAACACTGCAGTGTTCACAGCAGAACTCTCCATCGTCTGCTTCACACAGCATTCACCGTGAAATTTCTTTCTATTGTCTCTCTGAATTTTGTTCTTGTAAATATTAATAGGCTTCAGTGATAGGTTAGTAAACCATAATGGGTAAGTTTATTTAGTGTAATATCGGAGGGGGAAGTCAATGATTAAATATTTAAAAATTTGTAATTTGACAACCATTGGATCTCTTGTTTAATGATAAAATATTGATGAACTTGAAATTATCTTTACCTATAATCTCATTTCATTTATAAAGTCATATGGTTTAAGAAGTAAATGAAACCACAGAACATGACTAACCTTCCTTATTTTCCCGATGAAGAGACTAGGGCTCAGAGAAGCCACATAATTTGCTCAAAATCACACAGCACACAGCTGATGGTGATTGTAGCCTGGGTCCTTTCAGCTTGATCTCACTGAGTGTGTGTGTGTGTGTGTGTAGTTGTTTTCAATTTGGTCCTTGTTCTCAATATTAAACTCACAAAATCATTTTTTAATGTTAGTATTTGGTATATGTACTATCATTGATATCAATATTGTGGCATATTCTGTGGGCTGCGAGAGTACCTTAGAAGAATTTAACGTATATTAAACATTTGCTTTATGCTGGGCAAATTTTACTTTTAACCTCAAATAATCATCACTTTTAATGCCATGAAAACTGATAATATTGTCACTGTTGGCCTCATCTTCATCCCATTCTAGAGGCTGGCAGGCCTGAGTTTCTCAGAGCTTAAGCAGGCTATTGAGGTGATTGATCGAGGCTTCAGATTCTTGTCTAACTTTACAGTACTGTCTATTTTGCAGCAAGGAAAGTGAGTTTCAACTCTCCTGCCAACTCTCAACCAATTTATTGTGGCTGACTGGAGTACCGTGTGCAGGATCCAGAAACAGCCTCCAGGCCTAGTGCCAAGTGTGCAGTGTTTGATGGTTTGATGGTCTGCCATGGTCTTGGAATCAGGTTAAAGATGATATATGTGACACAAATTGCCAGACTTACTATTTTTCCTCAACGTAGTGAGCTGATTCTTAGTTTCACAGGATAGGAAACTCAATTTTAAGTTTACATGGAAAGATGGAGATAGAATTGGTGACCATGCTCTGGAAAACCAACTCATACTAACCGAGTTCACAGAAGTCTGTTTAGTAAGTGCTAACACCAATTCAGTAATCCACCTTTGTTGCTTGGTATACTCACATTCAGTGAGGAGTGATTCTATAGATAACTTATCTCCTGTTTTATTTTGACTGCCTCGATCTCTAATTACAGGGCGTGATGATTTCTGATCTCATCTTAATTTTGGAGATTTTTCCTGTGAGGAGTCTATAGCCTCTGGTGCACTTACTTTAGGAACAAGGGCTTAATTGCAGAGATCAAGATAAATTATTCATCCGGCTTGGCTATAGCAAATGCAATTTATTACAGATTGGAAAGAACAGTATCTTTAAAACTTCAACTCAGAAATTTATCTGAAAGAATTCATTATTTAGAGTCTCAGTATCAAGAAAAACACAAATAAATAAATGTCTTAAATGTCTGCTTATGATTGTTCATTCCTCATTTCTGTCCTTCTGCCTCTAAATCTAGTCTTGTGTTAACTGTGTTAAATGTTAGGTCCTAGTCTTTCTCTGTTCTCTTCCTCCTTTTTTTTTTTTTTGCTATCCTGCTTCTTTTTAACTTGTACTATCATTTATTTTTTATGATATTTGGGTTGTTTGTCTCAAGTATATTAAAAGGTATTGCAAAATATTACCCCAGTGCAGACGGTGGAGTCATACTACTCAATTTTTTGTAGACCAGTTATTTTGAATGACTTTTTACTTTGTCTCGTAGCCCGTAATTCACTGTTGATTTGAAATGTTGTGCTTGGTGTTTTTCTGCTCTACATTCTCCATAGCATTTTGGTTGTTGGCTGGTAGCACCCCTGCCATCCTCTACCACTGCTGGACTTTGTTTAGAATTCATGAAACCTGGACTTTCTCTGGATTTGCTTGGCCTCGCGTCTTTCTTCCTTCTTGTCAGCACTCCTTGAGGAAAGATGTTTTTGATGTCTAGAAATGTGCCCTTGTGAGGAAACTATAAGAACTGAAAAGATACAGCCACAAAAGAAGGCCAGTAAAGATTTTCAAAAATTGTATCATCTTTATAATAGTTGAAATGCTCCTACTGAATGAATACAAAAAGAAAAAAAAACGTTAATTATGGGTGAGCAAGCAGAATTTTAAAAACTGTATTAACGGGTTATACTGTTGGGGACGAGTACTGATTCATGCATTTATTCAACCTCAGTTAGTGAGGTCCTGCCATTTGCCGGGTACTCTGGTTGATACCTTGAGAGCGGCAAAAATTTAAATGTGTGATTCTTACCTTGTATGACCTTATCTGTCACGTGAAATAAGACATGGGCAGGAGGGATAGTATACAATTATGAATGAGATTATATGTCACTATGGTAGATAATACTTATATTTGATAATCAAACCGATGTTTCTTTTGGAATATTCTTTCAGTGGGTAAGGTGAGACTGAGAAGCTCCTAACATGAAAGTATAGCATTTGTGGGAAATACTCTGTTTTTACGTGTGATAAGTAATCGTAGGTACAGTGGAAATGACCAGGGTCGCAAGTACTGTAAGATTAAATAGCTCGTATAACTCTTGGTGGAAATCTTAAATACATTTGTTCCAGCCCAAACAGTGTCTGGTGTAGATTTTGGAAAATGGAATTCATATGAATTCTGAATTTGTTTCTTTTCGTATATGGAACATTTATTAACCTTCTATAACATGTGAGCAAAGTGGTTTGATAAAAATTTGACTTTAAAAACAAATTAGTATTCTTTAGTTTCATAGACATCTTAATGAATTGGAAATCATTGTGATTTCTTTGTCATTTGTTTGTTAAATGGCATTTAGGAATGCGTTCATATACACTCCAAAGATTTTGTTTTCCTATTTGAATTATAACTTACTGCTTCTATATAACCATTTACTTACCATGATTAAAATTATATGTGGTACTTTTTTATTGGGAAGAATCTAATGGTGGCATAGATCCCATACTTAGCTCTAAAATTCTTTTAAAAAAAAGTATTAAGAGCATTAAGGATTGATTTAGGATTTGTAATTATGTTTCTAAGTATCTACTCATTTAGTCCAGCACTACAGAATCACGTAAGAACTTAATTTCATAGGTGGATCTCAGTGACATTAAAAAATGTTTGTGTTTTTCTTGTTACCCGTGGGCCTAAAGGTTTAATGAGTTTAAATTATTCCCTTGGCCTCAACCCGGGGTGGGTAACCTAATTCTGATAGCATGGTGAATGGTTACTGTGACTACCATGTTGCTAAGAAACCCGCTATGTTATCAAGTTGCCTTGGTGAAGCAATGGCTTCTTGGGTCTCCTCAGCACTGCTGGGAGGTGGTTCATCAGAGCTAGAAGGGACCTCAGAGAACTTGTTTCCCAGGTTATTACTAATTTTTCATCCGAGAGGGAAACAAAACTGGGTCTGTTAAAAACAAAAAAACAAAAAAACCAAAACTGACATGAAAGAAAATCAACTTATTTTAAATTAAATCATAATCTTTGGTTATTTTTTTTAAAGTTGTGATCCAAGATACAAAGCTGTTTTTCTAATAATAAATTGGAGCAATTTGTGTATTGAATTGTATGTATTCCTCCCCCTGCTTAACTTTGCCATTTCATTTTGTTTTCTTAGGTTTTTGGCAGTGCATTTATAGTGTATGGACAAGTGTTTGAATTGAGATTATGAGAGAAAAAAGTGTGAAATTGTTTAGTCATTTGATATGAATTTTTCTTTGCTATGAAAATATTCAATGTTTTAAAATTATTTTTTTGGAGCTGTACTATATAGCATTTTTTAAAAATGCACCAAGACTTGTAACTAGGTTAAGAATCCCATTCAGGGCAGGCACCTGGCTTCTGCCAGCTTTGCTCCTAAGCTTGACGTCATTGCACATTCTCAGAGCTCCACAATGTAAGTCAACGTAGGAGTGAAGAATCTGAGAAGTTGTGCCATAAACTGTTTCTCACTTTGGGTAACTTAGGTTTCTTCCATATAATTTTGTTCTAATACTCACATACATTTTGAGGTGCTTGCTTTTAGCACATCAAGTTTTAAGAAACCCTGTTCTCGACTGTTGCCCAGATGGAGACTAGAGGAGGGGCTCTTTACCATTTGACACAGGTCTCCTGAGAGTAGAACCAGGTAAAATGCAAGCGGGCCTGCAGAGCGGGGGTGGGGAGCAGTCCAGGCATGCTGGAGTGGGTACCTGCAGTTAAGAGCACAGGCTTGGAAGTCAGACTGTCTGGGTTCAGTTTTGGGTCTTCTGTCGCAAACTTTCTGACCTTAAATGAGTTACGTAATGACGATAATCCTAGATTTCCCCAACAATGAAAGAGGGATGGTAACAGTTTCTACCTCCGAGAGTTGTGAGGATTAAATGAGATTATGTCAAATGCTTAGCATGATTTCTGGCACTTAGTGTGAGCCCTCATAAACATACAATGTGAATTATTATTATAGAGGATATTTGGGGGAGCTGTGTGAGAGTTGTTTCTTCAAATTTTAAAAACATGGATAGTTGTCATTTGACAAGGCCTCCCCCACAAAAGATTTTAATTGCTGGGAAGAGTTTTCAGATTAAAAAATTTTTATTTTATGTTACGCTTTTTATAGTTTATTTCCATTTGTCCTTTTTCCTTTAGTTTGGAGTTGGGCATTCAAGGTGTTGGCCCTAACTCTTTGTCTCTCTGGGGCCTCAGTTTTCTCATCCGTAAAATAGAGCAGTAGGGGTGCAATTTGGTTGATGTCTTAGATCATGCCTAGCTCTAGTGGCCTGAGCTCTGGGAGTGCGTAGTGAGAGGTTCCATTCTGAACAGAAAAAGGGAGGTCTAGAGTTTGAGGACATCCTCAAAGTCTGCAAATCAGAATGGATCACGTGGATGATAGCAGCAAGAGCTCTCAGAGGCAGTAAGTAAGTGGGCAGCCTTTGTATGCTGGGGTTAAATATATGCTTTAAGCAATCATTTTCCCCTTTTTAAAAAATAATTATTTAAAATTTGGAATGAACCTCAAACTTAGAGTTGTTGCAAATACAGTACAAAATACCTCACAGCACTAGTTGGCTGAAACCAGTTTATTTGGGGGAAATAATCTGAATGGTGCAATACATACAGTACTATACATAGTCCAGATATACTTTGAATAGCACAGAAAACCACTGGAAAGTAAGTTGGTCTCCGATGTCCATCACCCCTGAATACTTTAGTTGTATTTTTTTACAAACAGTTCTCCTTTGTAACCAAGATGGTCATGTTCTTATTATGTCCTATCAGGTGGTCATGATTTTGATTTGTCCTATACTGATGATGACCATTTTGATTGTTTGATTAAGATGATAACTGCCAGTCTTCTCCATTGTAGACTTTTTCATTTTCCCTTTGTAATTAATAAGTATTTCATAGGGAGATATTGTAAAGTGACAGAAAAAAACCAGTATTAAAATGTCTATTCAAACTAATACGAAGACATGCTTTGGTTTTGCTTTAATTTAGTAATTTCATTAGTAAACATTATTTATTTTGATGCTCAAAATCTCTTCCAGCCATCTTATGTATACATTTAACATGTCCCCATCGTTCTTTGAGTACTTCCTTTCTAGTACAAAAAATGTTCTAGGCTCATCTTGAACATTTCCTGTCTTAGTCCTCAGTTAACCATTTCCCTAGGAAATCCTGGATTCTTTGGAAGAGAGTGGTATTTAGAGTCCCAGATATGGGTAGTATGTGTGTCCATTGCTGTTGGGGTTGCACCTTTCCAAGACTCTCAGTGGACAAACCTGGTGACTGTTTGAATGGTATACATACACACTTACACACTCACACAGATACACACGTGCATAAAAACACACGTAAGTACACTTTTTATATGTATTTCTACATCTGACTATATATATTGAAATTGTGAGTTTATACTGATACTTCTGATTCCCATCCAACACAAGGGTTCTGACTTTCCTTACCATGATTGATTCTATTATAATGAAAGGTCTGGCTCCCTGCATATGTAACCAACCTCGCAGTATTTGCCCTGCCTCACCTCTTGGGCTGATACCACATGCCAGACTGCCTCACCTCATGGATACTCTCCTTGAGTACCTGTCCCATGCCAGGCTGCCACCATGAGTGATGTCTTCTTTAACCTAACTGGTCTCCAGGTCCCCATGCTTTTATGTGACCTGTCCATGCTGAGCTGTCTCCACACCTGGCCACCCTCCTCACCCCACGCCAGCTGTCACCTGCCATGTCAGGCCGATCCTCTAACTGTGGGGTGCCTGCCATGGGGGTAGGAACAGGAAGAGAAGTAAATGAAGAGCTATTTTCATGTCTTTAACATGCCTAGTGAAGGAGTGGTAGCTGTTAGGGATATTTTATTTTTCACAACACTATTGTATTAATCTCATCAAGGAAGAAATAACATATATAATTATTTGTGTCCTTTGGGTTGGAGTTTAAACAAATGAATGCAGTGGTGTGTGTGTCCTCAAGTCATTGGCTTAGTTTGGAGCATGAAACTGAGTAAAATGATTTTGTAGTTTGGGGAGAGGAGAGTGTAGCAAGGGAAGAAGTGGGTCCCCCGTCCGAAGTGCACCCGAGTGCCTTGGCCTTTATCAATTTTTAGTGAAAGGGCTGTCTTTGTGGCAGTTGTTGCCAGTCTAATCGCTGCCATATGCGTATGTAGGCAGAAAGAGTTTGAATCGCACTTGTTAGCTAAAACCAACTTCTTAGTGGATTTGTTTGAACAGTGCTTCAGAATTTTCATGCGTATGATCTTATCCCTCTGTAGGTATCCGGGCCAGCCATGTTTTCAAAGCCCCCTGTTCCAGCCAGGCTCACTCCAAGGGCTCCTACAGTCAAGTTCTGTTAGCGCTCCCGCTGGAAACCCTCACAGGGGCTGGGTCCTGGCCCGGTGCCCCTCTCACCAAAGCCACAGCCGCAGCGGGGAAAAGCACCCTGATTCTGGCAGCTCTCCAGACCCTTTAGTGTCTGAGGTTTCGTCTTTTCTTTCTTCCTTTAAAAAATATTGTAACATAACTACTTGGACGTATTAGGGGAGTTGAGCAGTGTGGGGGCAGGGGAGTCGGAGGGCTAGAGACAGGGCTTCAGGTGGCTCCTCAGCAGTGCTCTCCTGCCACAGCTTTACTTGTGAGGGTGACGTCCTGAGGAGCGGTAGCAGGACAGGAGGCAAATCTGTACCCCTGGAGGATTTCCCTGTCATGAGTGTGTTACTTCCCTGTGGTTGTCTGAGTAAAGCAGCGGGAGTCTCCTGCTAGGTCTGTAACCTCCTATCTGTAGCATTCATCGTACAAACTGCCGGCATCTTCAGGGTCTAAGTCATCCCTATCCGTTTCCCACCCTCCAGCCTATGGAGTACTACAAAATGGCAGATGTTTAACAGTTACCAGGGTCCCATTCATGTCTTCATAGTGCCCAACGTTGAATTTCAGATGTACAAGAAATAACTTGTTGGTGTAAACATGTTCCATGCAGTATTTGGAACAAATTATTGCATATCTGAAATTCAAATTTAACTGAGTATGGCCTGAGTGTGTCTTTCATTTGGCAACCCTGCTTCACGAATTTTTGCATGATGCAGTAACTTGGATACACGTTGTACTTAGAAGAATATGTATGTATATGATCAATTTTGAAAAAATTGGCAGCGTTTCACAGATAAACCTTTGAATGATAAAAATTTGAGGCTTGATCTTAACCTTCCTTAAAAGGCAACTGAATTACAATTGAGCTGGCAAATCACATGAGCCAAATCCAGACTAAGTTAAATCAGCCAGCTTGAGGTAGGAATTTGAAGTTACAGCATTCAGAATTATTAATTAATTAACTCATCCCACCCCTGCACCCCCCCCCACTCCCTCTCTTTAATGGTTTTTCAGCTTGTAAGTTAGAAATTTGGGCTAAGACTTCTCTTCATAAAAAGCCTCTTTCCTTTATTCATTGAAAAGGATAGCTGAAGTTGCGTTTGTGCATGGAGGAAAAAGAAAGATTTTTATAGAGACTTCCGCCTTGCTTTGTCTTTTATTTGGTCAGTATTTCCTTTGGCTTGATCTGCAAGAGGACCAGAGAGCCCCATGCCATCTCTCCCTCTGTTAGGTACTATCTTTCATATCCTTTGATTCACTTGATTCAGCTAACACCTTCTTGTAAGGGCAAGTGGTTATAAAGGAATTCTCCAAGTTGAACAGTTTATTAGTACCTTCCCAGAGGATAAAGAGTTTGTCTTATTATGAAATTTTAGGATTGTCTTATTAACCCTTTGTTGTTGAATGAGTAGAGTCTTGGTGGGACCCTTCTGTCCTCAGCTCTGTCATTGTCATCTGCCACTGATTCTGGTCCTTGACCCCTGGAAGAGATGATTTTGTAAGTTGACATCACATTCATAATTTGGCTTAAATAGAACCAAGTTGTTATTTGAGGCTTTTTAATGGTTTAGTGCAGAGTTGGCAAACTTTTTCTGTAAAGGACAAGATAGTAAATATTTTGCTTTATGGACATATGGTCTCTGATGCATATTTTTCTTTATTTCTTTTACAACCTTTAAAAATGTGAAAACCATTTTTTAGCTCCTAGGCTCTACAGAAAGAACCAGGCTGTGGGCTGACAGTAGTTTTCCTAAGTGTGTTCTCTCAGGAATAGGTTCTCTGGGTTCTGAGACTGACCCTTCATTTCTGACGTTTATAGAGGTGATACTGGGGGAGTGGGAAGATAACAAATGAGTATTGAGTCATAAGAATATGTGAGCGTTAGAAGCCGTGGACAGTGTAATATTCTGGAGGACACTGCACCCTCTGCCCCCAGCCTTTCCTGGTGACATTTTTATGTCATGCTCATTTTTATTTGATTTCATATTTATACTAAACAAAATGGCAGAATTCTGTATACCCGGTAAGTAGGAACAAGTAGTCATGCAGCAAGTTCATGCCCAAAGTGGGGAGGGAGCAAGACAGGCCATGAATATGTCTTCTGTCTTTGTTTTTTATTTTTATTCATGATACAGAGGATTCGGTGAAAGTTTGGATAGAACCAGACATCCTAACCAGTTTTGCTGCTTTTCAAAACTGACAATTTTAAAGCTGCGTGTTATTTTGAAACCTTATGGGGAGGCATATCATGTTCTCATATGCTCCACAGGAGGTTTGCTATTTGATTTGCTCTATCTTTTCTCTGACTTCCTTTGAAAGGTTGAACTTGGTCTTCTTCCAGATTGCAATGCTAACAACACCTGTGGTCCCAGAAGCACCTTAAGGGGAGACAGCCCTTTAGGTTCATCATACACTGTGTACCTCTTCTGCCGCTGTTTGTGCTGTTTGGTATCAAGCCATTCTGCCACTCCTTGTCTGTTATTATAAATGGAAATTTGTTTTTTTCCCATTACTTTTTTCCCCCAGACCTTTACAGATGATTTGGGGCCCGAATGCAATTGTGAGTAGACAGACATAGCTTCTAGGAAAGCTGTTGGGACCCACTGAATTGTGACTGTTGAACAAAGGTATTTTGTTTAGAAGACTTGTCCCAAAGTGGTGTTGGACTCTGAAAGAAGGGCCGCCAGCGTCTGGTTCTTTCTGCTGTGAACTAATAGGGAAGCTGATGTTTGCTGAGTGGATGGCTGTGCTCACTGTCCAAACAGATCTGTTTGCCAACTGTGAACATATTGCTGCCTCTGTGAGGCACTCCATCATGCCTTGAATGGATCCTCTTGTGTTCAGAATTTTCTGACTCAAAAGAGAGGGAGAGAGAAATATTTCTTTCAGACTTCAGCATTCACTGTAGCATCCATAGTCTCATCAGACCTTTAGAAACCAAGCATGTACCGGAGATACTTCTTAAGGAGAATGAGAAACAGGGTAGAGAAAAAAGGAAGAAAGTAAAAGACAGCCCCATTGAAATGCCTTTATTCTGGCCACTTGTGGCCAAGTTTTCATAAATAAAGCAGGCTGCCTTGGTAAATAGAAAGAGTTGTGAGAATATTCCTGATTTCCCCTGAGCAAAATAAAACTTTCAGCACTGAGTTTCCAACTCATGGCTCGTTTCTGTTCACTTTTACACGCACGCACCTCCCAAAGCATATAATGCATTCATAATATGTTACTAAGTGGGTAATAGAGTTTTATTCCACCTGAAGAATTCCTTAAGAAAAGGTTAATTTATATACAGGAGTTTACTTACTTAATAAACTCTCTTAATTTTGGAGTTCCAAAATTCTTCTATGAAGTAAAACAGAATTTTTGTTGCTGTCAGTTTAGCTACTTTATTTGAGTCATTTTCTGTACTGAAGTCTACGTTTCGGCAAGCTCTAGTATCTACTTCTTGGCAAGATCTAGCTGCATGAATTGAGGACACAGCTCATAAGACAAGGTTAGGCATTCCTTGCAGCCACCTGTTTGTCTGTATTTTAAGGTTTAGAAACCTTGAATGAGCCGTGGTAGGAGAGAACCAACAAGATTGGCTGGCAGTGCAACTAAGTGAGTAACAGCACACACAGGAAACATCCATTGGCCTGAGTTATTCATCAAGTGCTGGTTAAACACTGGGCCACCTTTGCGTGGTATTGTGGGGGAACTGAAGAAGGTTTCTTGTAGCTGATGGGAAGGATGATGCTTTTACGAATGGAAAAGTAGATTCCCACACAGCAGTAAATCTGTGTTGCTTTCCTCAGTCAGTGAGAAACCAGTATTGATTTGCCTACTTGGAATAAATGATTTTTTGGCTTGACCTGATAAAACACTTAAAACCAGAATCATCACCCCATCCCAAGCTATAGTATTTAACCATTTTGTTGTCTGAATAAGCATGAATCATTTTTATTGCCTTAATGTTGGTATTCATCATTTTTGTTGTCTGGATATTTCTATTTGTGACTTCCTGTACTCAGAAAAATCTGGGTTGTTATCCTTACTTGGTTAAAACTGGAGTATAACCAGTTATAACCAGAATAATACGTTGGGAGTGGAGAGGACATGGCAGCTGTGGCTGTGGTACAATAGTAGTGATCTCAGCTAACCTACCTGGGGAGCTAAGCACGTGCCAGTAGGCTTTACGTCTGCTGACTCTCTTCTTCCTCAGACGATCTTGTGAGGTTGGTACTATTCCTTTCTTTGTTTTATAGATTAGGAAACCGGGGTGTAGAGAGAGGGTTAGTAATATGCCTAGGATCACATAGCTAGTAACTGGTGGAGCTTGGAGTTGAATCTCGGTGAGTATGGCCCAGTGTCTATGCCACAGCCACTTCTCTGTGGTTGGCTAGGAAATAAATCTGCATTCTCCTTACAGAGTTTTCTATTTCTTTTCTTTATTTCTTGCAGTGTGTTTTGGAGAAGTGTTTAAAGTTACTCAAAATCCAAATACTAGGAAGCTGAGATCACTTCAGAGAAATACTGTGTTCTATCGGTAAAGGAATTTGACCTTCTCCTATATCTGTTTTTATCACAGAGAAGAGTTCCATGTTTAATTTGTTCTTTGGTAGTTGTTACTGTAAATTGATTGAATTATCCTATGGCTTAATAGGTAGGTGGGTAATAAATTTTGTTCAGCCCTTAATTGGCATTTTGATTTTAAATTGAAGCTAATGAGTCATTATGAGGTATCCTAGTGTGAAAATCAGGATATTTATGTGTACTTGTATGCTGTATATGAAAAATGAAAAGTAGATCTATAAATTATTCGACCATAGATTTCTTCATGATGTGATGAGGGAAAGAGAAAGGGAGGTAAGGCTTGGGACGCAGTGTTTTCAGGCTAAGTTTTACTGCCGTAAGGTAACATGACTGTCGGCAGCATAGTTCGTTTTTCTTTAGGGATCGTAGGGCTGATTGAAATTGGCCAGTTTAAGATGACTTTTTTAGGAGTTACATTTATTGCAGCTCCTTAATGCTCTGTTTAGTAGTTACTGGTCATCTGAAATGGTGCACTGAGTGAAGAGGCGGTCATGCAGCTCCCGCATAGGAGTCAGAATTGTGCATGAATGACATAAGGCAGGTTTCGTTATTTATTTATAGGAGGCTATCAAAAATAATTTGTTTAGAAGTATATTCTAGACAAAAAAACAAAAAGAAAATTATATTCTAGAGACTACATGCTAGAAAGTCAGGTTTTTTTTAAAAAAGCAGGTATTACTAGATTGTGATGTGTAATTTATAAACACTGTAGCTGAATTAATTTTTTTGCAAATGTGTTGAGCACATGAAACCTACCCAGAAGTTTTAGAAGTAAGTTTGCCCTAAAGTGAAAGTGTGTTCGTTTCCCTTCTTTTGAGAGAGGAATTAACGACAGAAAAGAGCAGCTCGGCTATCTGCCCCTCCTGCTTGCTTATAGGACTCTCTGCTTGGGACTTCACTGCCTTTGTTAGTTTTGTTTATTTCACGTCTTGGATCTGTTTGGCCTGTTTAGACCCTGTTTTTGAGGGGCTCACAAGCTGCCCCACTAAAGGGCTCATTAGAGGAGAGGTGACTTCACATCCAGAGCGTCCCCAGCTTTCTGAAGGACACCTACGATCACCACCTTAATGTCCTCACAGCTGCCAGCCTGTAGTTGTCAGCAGTCTTTTCTGCTTGGTTTAGGATTAGTCTGTAAATTGTGGCTAAGATGTTAATTTGTGTGAAAACCTGTTAATAAGATGAAAAACTTGGTGTTGCTTCTGCCTGATAGCCACTTACAAATAAAAGTAGAAATAACTTATAAATTATTTTAGCACTTGCTTCTGAATCAGTAAGAGTAAATCGTTAAGAAACAATGAATATCAGATAAATAATAGAATTTACAGGGGGATATAAGTGACCAAAGCACCCTGTGGATCAAATTTGGCCATTTTTTGCTTTTGTGTACGTATGCTTCAGATTATGTTTCTATTTGAAAAGTTTTGATAGGGCTAGACTCTGCCAGATGTATTGAATCATTTTGTGAATAATGAATTCAGTAAAATTAGGACATTAAAAGATAACTAAATAAAACATTAGCAATAACAGTGATTCTTTTTTCTAGAGTCTTTAGAGAGATTTTGTTTTTTTTAACCTTCCTAGTAAATCTCATCCTGTGAAGCCCAGGTTAGGACCTCACATTGGCTCTTAAAATCTGAACTTTCATTTCTTCTGTTCCTTTGGCTGACATTAATGAGAATATTGTGATACGATCACCTGGGAGCAAGAAAAACAGAGGGAGTGATGAAGCACAAATTAAAGGAATTTGGCATTTCTCCGAACTGCTGGAGAACAATAGTAATTAGAACTTTAATTACTATGCTGTCATGGATTAGGTTGACATACTGTCCAGTGTCAGAAGTGGCTTTTGCAGAACATGAATGATAATTATGTTTTTATTTTAAGACCCTCCCCATATAGCCTTCTTCCAGAGGTGAGGGGGTTTTAGGGAAGCAGGTAAGAAGCAAATGAAGAAGATAGAATATAATTTTTTTAAAGCAGAAAGTATTAATTGTTTATTGGTTATTCCATTATAAGAATTAATGAGACTAAGGGGAATGTAGATCTCTTTAAAATGTGGGATAAAGCAGAATTTTTCATTCTATTGAGAATGAGTTTTAGAAAATGTATGTATTTGTAAGGCATGGCATTTTAATGCAAATCAGATGTATTGCTGAGTCCCAGGGATGACCTAACTTTCCTAGCACTGTTTACACTCCGTCTGTCTAGAGATACCAAACCTTTTTTAAAGTAAACTTTTTTTTTTTTAACTTTGCTAAACAATTTGCTCTAAGAGTTCTGAGCCAATATGAGGAAGCTAGACTCATGGCTGATCTGAGAAATTATCTTCAGTTTTAGATTTAATGTGTAGTGAGACTGCCAGTCTCTTCAAGGGGACAGTGATCTGTTGTGTTTCTTTTGGTAAATGTTGGATATTTACAAAACTAAAAGTTGATTGATATTTAACTTAATTGAAGTAAAGCAAATGTGTTAGTTACAGGAATACCGAGTCCAGCCGAAGCACAGCAGATCTGGATTTGAAGTTAAAGGAGAAAGGAGGGATGGAGGGTTTATTTATTTCAGTGAGCTACGCTGTGGTTATAACTTGGAAGTTTTGTATAGGAAATGAATTTTGGAAGTTTCTGGGACATTATACTTAAAGCTGGGTCTTATGATAGATCCAAATCGGAGAATTAATGGGGATTTTGTGATTGTGTCCATAAAGCTCGTAGACATCCACTGGGCCATTGGACAGGTCTACAGGTTGGCGTTAAGAACTTTCTGATTTCTTTTAGTTACTTCTCAGACTATACTGTGTTTCATGAATTTTAAAAAGCTCATATCCACTCCCATTTTAACATCTTTTCAATTGGCATGCATCTTACAATTGATTGAATGTCAATTGAATACAATGAGGAAACATTTTGTTCTTTTTTAGTAACTTATAAAATTATGTTGTATCTTATTGATGGTATCTTAGACTTAGAAATACAATATTTATAAAACTATGTCCCTATTCTACACATAAAAAGATGCATCATTATTTTTCTTCTTACTCTGTTGGGATTTTCTTCTTACTCTGCAGTCGGGATTTTAGACTTTGGACCACTGATAAACATAGATGAATTTAGATTTAATTTTTCGTATGGGTAATCCCTCTGGGAACCTCATTAGTTGAGAGTTCTGTAAATTGCTGTAACCTCAGAGCAATATGATTATATTGCTAATAGTACTCATGAAAAACCTGCAGAGTGGGGTAAAATGAAGAAGCAAGTTCTTGAAAAAGGAAAATTGTTTATTTTAATGATAAATCAAATAGAATCAAGCATCTCTGAGAAAACCTTTCCAGAATATTTCACAAATTATATTGGCACTTTCAAAAAAAAATCATGAAATTTACCTAACTGGAAGGTAGTTACAAACCTTGCTAGTTTATAAGCTGTTATTTGCATTCTTTTTCTTGGAGAGGGGAGCTGGGTAGGGAATAGTGGAATAAAGCCCATCAAAGTTATTGATGTGTTTCAGCAAAACAAATCAGTGAAATGAATTGTTTTAGGGTTTAAGAGAACCTAAGTATTAATTTTTCATGAGTTTCTGCATTTTTGTAGTACGCTTTAAAAAACTTTGTGGCCACATGCAAAAAAATGAAGAGATTTGCTTATGAATACCCAAATGGGTGTAAATGTTGAGAAAAATAAGCAAACTAAGGTTTTAGGGAAGAAAACATTCGTTTTCCTGGCTCAAGTGAGAGGAATGTCAGCTGGGAAGTTACTTGCTTTTTCAGATGTGTTACCCATATGTAGAATTATTGTCATTGTTTTTATACACATTCTTAGAGAGTTGAAATTTTGCCACTGACACATTTGCAAAAGTTGAGATTGAAAACGAGAGCATATCTTGATTAAATCAGACTTGTCATTTAATGCCTGGCTGGTTCTGTTACAAAAACCTTTGGGCTATCGTTGCAGGTAAGACTAGTTCATATGAAGTGAACTCTGTGTTATGATTTCATATGACAGTACACTCACATATACAGGAAAATATAACTATAATATCTAAATGATCTCATGTAATATAACATAAAACTTACATCATATAAATGTGAAGCTATAAATATTTAAATAGTGACTGTAGTGCTCATTCTAAAACCAGTGATCTTAATAACCTAGTGCAATTCAGAATGAAAAAACAGTGAAATCATGATCTCCCTCAGGTTTGAACTTGGCAGGACCCTGTTGTTCAGGCTCTGCCTAACTCCTACAGTGGGGTGAGTTCGCAGCTACAAAGGTCCGTGGGTCACCGGAGACATGGAACATCCTTGTTGCTCAGCTGGTCATGGTGTGGACAGAGACTGGTGGTCTTATTTCTGCCTGAACTTGATTGTGAGTAGTCCAGGCAATGATGATTCTCCACACCTTGTGCTTATAGAGTGATGGAGTATAATGTTTTTAGAACCTAAGTTTGAAAAGAGCCATAGACAAGGTAGATGGTTAGAGTGACCATTGGGGATGCACTCAGAAGCCACATCACAGAAGGAGAGGATTAAGAAATCCCAAGTGGTTTGTCTGTAGGAGGCCTGATGAGATTAATTCTCCAAGTATCTGAAGGATTGTTTTATATGGGTTTGAGATATTGAGGTTACATTTAGTATATATGGCTTTTTAAAAGGGAAAAACCATTATCAATTAAGATTCCTAAAAAATGGAATTTGTGGCATTTCTACATTATTTGAAATATTCTGGCCACTTGCTAGAGATTTTGATCAGCTGTCTAAGCCTTAGGTGGGGAATTGGACTGAATGACCTTTAAGATGCTTCCCACCCCTAAGGAAGTTCTGATTCTGTGGTTGTGGCTATCAACTAAAAATAGTGATAAGATTTGATCAGGTGTTCTACCTGTTTACCTATTTTTAGGTGTGTAGAGTTTCATATTAAAATATCACTGATGAGCAGTTATCATGTGGATAAATGCTTAACTGCTTCTTTAATAGAATGTTTATTCTGTATCACATAAAATTCTGTGATCATTTTGTTGTTGCTATGGAAGTATAATAATTGTTACTTTATTATGACTCAAGCTGGAGGACTATTTTTAACCAAATTATAGTCATTTTTGTTAGTTGATACATACCTAATTGAATACCCATTATTAATTGAATAAGATTTGTAAAATTTGACTCTTTTCCCTCTTCACTTCTAAACGTTATGCTGAGATTAAGACTCAACTAATTTAGCTTAAAGTAGGTACAAATGAGATGTACTTCAAGGATCTTGAATGTGCTTATATTTTCTCCCTTTCATTTATTGTGTTCTTTCTAGGTCATTATTCCTCTGACTGGTCCCATAGTACATCTACATCAAAATCAGTGGGGTGTGTGGTTGAGGGGTAAGGAAAGGAGATTTGGTCAGTCTCTTAAAAAAAAAAAAAAAGCAGCAGTCTGGAGGTTTGGAAATCTACATTTTCAAAAGGCCTCAGAGGTTCTAAAGTAACTTACCTTTGAGACTCATAGACTGGAAGGATTTTAGGGATTGACAACTAACAATCTAGAATCTACAAGCATAGACCTAAATGACACCAATGCCATATCATGTTCTGCTCTAGAAGGAAGCATGGAACTGATCAGTTTCCTTTTATTTTTGTTGCATTTGAGGCAGTTAACATGCGTGGTTCAAGGCCCTGCAGGTTGGACTCCATATCTCCACTGAGCTCCAGTGGGTTTTGATGGAGTGGGGTTTTAATAATACCATTTGAAAGCTGAAATGGACCAATGGCCAAGCTCCAGATTCCTGTGATGCCTTTTTTGAATTGCTATTGTGAATGTCATGCGTGTGCTCTCATCACAGACCTTTTAATGCAGCATCACATTGAATTGGAAAACAATTCAGTAGAGATCAGTTAAGACTGTATTTTCTGGGCATGGTTTTTCTGCCTGGTTTGAAGTTTTCCTCTAATCCATCAGGTTATTTCTTTCTCCTGTTTTTTTGTTACTTTATTTTTCTTTTTCCTTTTTCCATATTAGTTCCTCCTCTCTTTTCAAAGAGAAGGTCAACTTTCTACCCCAAACCCTTCTTTCTCCTTATTATCGATTCTTTGCTTTGTCCTAGCAACATATTGCCTAACAGACTTGACCTCATATCTGTGACCAGGAAACTTTTAATCAAATATTTTGACATTGTTTTTACTCTTCTAAAAGTGAAGGTGATCTCTTGATGAGCATGTGTGTGTCTTGTTGGGTAGACCTCAGGACATATGCACATGGGGATTATTTCATAGGTGATACCAGGAGGAAGAGAAGTCACAAAACACAATGGTTTCTCAAAGATAATGATGAGCTAAGGAGATGAAAAAGACAGAAATTCACATCTTCTGATGCTCACAGTTTAATCTGAGTGTGTATCTGAGCGTGTGTATAATCTGGAACATTTTGCCTCCAAGGGATTTATCAGTTGCTTGTGTTTGTATATTGTATATATCTCCTGTGGTTATGTTGTTACTTAACTATTGGTAGTACTGAATGTGAAATTGCTGGGGGGTTTTGGTTTTTGCTGAACATGTTGATAATTTTGCATTTTTCCCTTCTTACTTGTCCTAATATGGTCTAGTGTTTGCCGTACCTGATTAGCTGATAATTGTCTGGATGAGGTAAATTTAAAATTTACCATTCTTTTGAAAAGCTTGCTGTTTTTCTTTCTTTCTTTTTTTTTTTTTAAACTCAGGAAAAACAGCAGTTAATCAGCTAGGAGAGCTTTCTAGTAATGTATTTCCCAAGCTTAGACCCCCCCATTTTCATTTGTCCAAGGCCCCTTTTGTAGTTGGAGGGTTGATATCTGAAAGTGAAATTGTAGCCTGCTTAGTAAAATTGTTTCTGTGGAGCCAGGGTGCCAGGACTAGAAGACATCTATGCCATAAAGCAGTCTGCTGCCCCTCAAACAGTAACCATGTCAGCTCACTTCTACATGGAGGAGATAACCGGCCAGGGTTACCTAACCTTCCTGCTCTTACTTGGAGGTGTTTACTGACCGCCTTTGATCAGGCTTCAAGGGGGAGAGTCTAACCTATTTGCGGTTGTTGTTTACTGTCAGTCTCAGCCTGCCCTTTGCTTTTTGCATACAAACAAAACAGTAAAAGCGGCAAGCTGTATACACATTGCTGGTCTGTAGGAACTCTCGTTTATTTTCTTGGCCTCCTCTGCGTGGTTTAGGTAAGGCAGGGACTAGAACTATAAATTGAGCTAGTCATCTCAAAGCCAGTTATTAGGTCCCAGCCACTGGATAATTAAGAGAATTTTTATTAGCAATCAAATCACTTTTGTAAAAGTAAGTTAATTTCAGAAGATTGCTGGTCTTGAGAGACAGCTTCTAACCTGACTTTGTGTAATTCGGAGTGAATAGCTCATAGATTGGAGAACAAATTGGCATCAGGTAGGTAAACTGTGACTTGTGTTCTTGGAACATTTGGCTTACTTGTCCCCTCCATTTCCACAGTAACTGTTGGCTCTCTTTAAGCGGTTCTGTTCCACTGATCCCAGATATTTCTCTCTTGGCTTTGCATTTTTGAGGTGCATGAATTAAAAGAACTAGGGTAGTAAACCACGTTGGGATGTTGTCAATAAAATGCCTTTAGAATGTTGTCAAAGGTTTTCCGTTATGGCAAACACTCTGGGGTGGGGGCAGAAGAGGCAGCCTTGAGGGCAGCTAAAAGGGATCCTCTGTGCTTTGCTTTGTAGACCTCATCAGAGCAATGGATAATTGAACTCCCTCAGTATATTGTGTAACGAAATGTTGGTAGAGCTATACATTATTATTATTTGTAATTCAGCTTTCAGGTGGGTGGTGTTTTTAATGTTCTTTCATTTGTAGCAGGTGAATAATGCAAAACAGATCTTGAGAGGAATGTAATCACATACTGTTGGGTTAATAATTTCAGTACTATTTTCAAACTTGCCCCTCTAGAGCGTGACCTTGGAAATGCAGAGCGGAGCACAAATAAAACAGGAAGTGCACATTTGCCCCTGAGTTATTCACAGAGTTGTTAGGAAAATATCCATCCATTCGCTGTCCTATCTTTTGCTTGCTGTTCTGTCCTTCCCGGGAGAAGCAGCCAAATGGGGTGGGAGTCGGGGTCTGGGAAGGAAGAGTGGACAAGGTTTTATTTATCCTTGTTCCCTTTCATAGCCCTTTCTGAGAGCAGAGAAAGCTGGTGAGAGAATGAAGGTGACCCCTTTAAAATACTCAGGGCCACAGTGAATAAGTTCTGCCCCATTCCTGCTGGCACGTTGCTTAGTTGCTGTTTCTGCCATTTCCTTTTAATGAATAATCCTTTCTGATTTTTTTCTCTACAAAATTAATAGACTTATTTCTTAAAAACATCAGTTTCTGTTTTAGGACATTTAAAATGAAGTTTAAAATACTCTGCTCTGATAAATTTTTACCCTCAACAAGACTGCCTGGAGGGTTCTTCTGAAATTGTGCTCACCTATTCGGACTCAGGTTTTTGGGTAGCTTCCTTTTGAATTTGTAATTAACTGGAATACCAGTAGATGGGTGAAATGGACTCATTACCCTGTGTGAGACAGTGTGAGGGGCTCTCTTAATGGGCATGGAGAAAACATGCAGAACCAAGGAAAGGCTTGCTTTAAAGGCCTTTGAAGTGCATGCCCTTTTTGATGCCTTTATTTTAGTTTTCCTGCTGCTATTTGCAGAGACTTTTCTTTGTAGAATATCAGAAGCCTTTTCTCAGTATTACTGGGTTTTATTTATGTCATTCCTCAGAGTTTTGGAGTGTATAAGGTCCGGTTTAAGTAGAAATACATAATCTATGGATTATTTGCCATTAAAACTTGACATTAAAAATAAAAACAAAAAACAGACTGAATCTTAGTGTTCATTTAGAGAAGTCTACCTGACAGGGTGATAGTGAATGTTTTTCCTTTGTGGCCTGGGTAAGTTACATTCAAAATTTGGATAGGGTGATAACATTTAATGTGAGGAGTAGGGCCCTGGGACCTTGGGAGATCTGACTTCAGCATCAGGCTGGATGTATGAACTCACTGTTTTGTGTTTTATTTTTTCCCCAAAGATGAACTTTTTGAACTATTTTTCATAGGCCTTCTACTTAATTCTGTAATCATTTCTATTGCTAGGCTAGACTTTTACCAAATGCTCATACTGCTTGAGATGTCTGGGCTAGATGCCTGACTCCGTGCCGAGATACACTGTGTCTATCACAGAAACCTCAGGCCAAAAGCAGATCGCAAAGCTGGGTTGTCCCCCTCCCCCGCACTTCTGTGCACCTGTGCATTACTCATTCCGCATGCCATTCTCTCCATAATTAAGAACAGAAATGCTTGTTCTCTTCAGTGTCATTGTGTCCTTGGCATCCTGCACAGGGCCTGGCAACTAGATTGAGTTCAGCAAAGGTTTGTAGAACTGACAAAGCAGCAACCAGGAGTTGTAAAATCAGCAGTTGAAGGCTGTATTGCCGGCCTCTCTCATAACACCTAATATCTTTGATAGTCTTAGAGCTTGTATTTCTGTAGCCTTGAATTTAAATCAAGTTCTTTTAAAAGCTATGTTAGCCATCATGCCTGTTGTGAGTGGATTCACCAGCTTCCTTTACCATTCGTTGCCAGTTACTGGGAGTTTTAAATACGTTCCTTCTACCCACCCCATGGATAATTTTTATTGTCCAGAGCTCTTGGCCTCTAATAAAACAATTACTGCTTATTCATGTAGTAGTTTGTTAGTAACATATCTGTTATAAAATATTCTGTGTGGCTTTTGATCCCTTAACATCTTGTACAGTAAGTGTTAATTGAATTGGATGCAGTAAAATATTAACTAATATAAGGAAAGCACTCTATAATCACTCAGTAAATATGTAGATTTATTAACACTTAAGCCTTAAAACAGCTTGATAAAGTAGATTGGGTAGATACTTAAGTTTTATTGAAATTAAGGAAAATTGGGATTCATGAAGTTTAGTCTTATTTGAGACTTACCTGTCTCTCTGCACCTGATGCCCTTGTAACAGCTAAGTAGCAAAACAAGTTCAAAGAGGAATATTTGGAAAGAAAAGACTTGTATTTCACATTGACAAAACAGGTTTAACTAATGTAGCACCTTCTTGTGTTTTGAAGTGGTTAAGTGATAGGATCGTGGTGACCCATTATTTATGAGTTCCGTCAGCAGCTCAGTTTTGGTCCCTGGTGCTGGTTTACTTCAGGAAGACTTCAGCAGGAATATTTCAGTCATTGGGCAATTTGTTGTTATGGTCAGCTTGCTGCTTTTAAGGACAATAGCTGAGCCAGACTAGGAAATAGCCAGTGTCAGAGAGAGAGTGTGTTGACGTTCAGAAAACAAGGGCTGGGCCTTTGATTTAGTTGTTTCAGACACTTGCAAAGTTAGGCACACCCAATTTTCCAGGGTTTCCTAGAAATTAGGGAAAGATAACAGGTAGTTTTAGAAGAGGTAGAGGGCTAGGATTAGGGATGGGAAATTACACAACTGTGGGAAAACAGTCTTCTGTTTTTCTTACTTGTTCCTTGCTTTTAAATAATCATAATTCATACATTTTAAATGTTTTACATTTTTAAAATATTATTTTTGAAGATACAAATAGAAACGCATTTTTAGAGGAAAAAATGTGAAGAACAGAATAACTAACTTGCTCATTTGAGAAACCATGTAACTCTTCATTCGTCTCTGTGGTAAATGGTTACTTTCTATTAATCTCTTTGTTCATATAGTATTTTCCTTCATGGCACAATGTTAAAGTTGCTTTTAAAACAACATTATTTGACAGGATACTGTACTAGACACTTTATATGCATTATTACAACTTCCAGTCCTCAGAACAACCCTTATAGACCAACCCTTACAAAACAACCCTCAGAATAGCAAATAGCTCTTGTCATCATCCCTTTTTGTAGGTCAGAAAAGTGCAGATCCGTCAGAGATTTTAAGTAATTTTCCTAATTACTTAAAATAGTGCTGAAGAGTGGTAGAGCTCGCACCCAGACCTCAGCCTGACTAGCTGTAAGGCTTTTATTTTTTGCGCTGCTCAGACTCTGCTCTTCCCAGTCTGTTTCCTCTCTGGCGGGATGCTTGCAGATTGGAGAGACCGATAAATATATTTGACCCAGAGAAACATGCTGTCTGTACCTGGCTCTATATGAAAATCATACCTTGAGAAAAAAATGACATTGCGGCACCATTGTAAGACATGGCAAATCTTATTCCTATAGGAAGGTAAAATTAGAAAACCACATTGAACTAAATACTAGAAGAACTGACTTCTGGGCCCTGTTGTTTCATCACCTGCCTGCTGGTCAGTTTGCTTCTGAGCCTCAGTTTCTTTACTTGGAAACAGTGAGACCTCTACTAAATCCTAAGGGACTTCTAACAACTCATTTCTGTATTTACTGACGTGACCATAGGATGATAATCTTTTAAAATTCTACTAAATTTAAGCAGTGCCTAAGATACTCCTTGTGTTTATTTGTTTATATATCTGTATCCCCATAATTAAGACTATCAGTACTTTGAGTATAGAGAATGCATCCTACTGGTTTTTGCATAGCACAGTGTCTAGACATAGCATCCTCCCAAAAATGAATGCGTGAGGAATGAAGATGTGCTCTAGGAGATTTATGGTCAGTTGCTTTTGGGTAGTTTATTTATAACCCCAGTTTTACTAGCTTAGTTCTTTGGTTATGTGCTCATCATTAAAAAAAATTTTTTTTTAATTCTGGTGAAGTGCATATACCTAACTATTAATTACAGAGAATTAACTATTCTAATTCTTTGGCATTTAGTATATTTACAGTATTGTGCAATCACTATTTCTATCTAGTTCTAAAATATTTTCATCACCCCAAAAGGAAACCCTGCACCCAATAAGCAGTTGCTTCCCAAATCTCTACCACCCCTCAGCCCTTGGAAACCACAAATCTGAGTTTTGTCTTTGTTGGTTTATTTGTTCTAGATATTTTATGTACATAGAATTACGCAATATGTGACCTTCTGTGTCTGGCTTCTTTTACTTAACATAATGTTTTCAAGGTTCATCCCCCTTGTAGCATATATCAGTACTTCACTCCTTTTTATGACTGAGTGATATTCCCTTGTTGGTATTATACCACTTGTGTTCACCCATTCATCTCCTTATGGGTATTTTGGCTGTTTCACCTTTTGGCTATTTTGACTACTGCTTCTGTGAACGTGTGTGTACATATATTTGTTTTAATCCTTCTGTGTATATACCTGGGAGTGATATTGATGGATCATATGGTACTTTTCTGTTTAACTTTTTGAGGAAGAGCCAGCTTGTTTCCCACAGTAGCTGTACGATTTTACGTTCCTATCAGCACAAAAGTTCCGATTTTTTCCACATTCTCACCAACACTTATTTTGTTTTTCTGACAATAGCCATTGTAGTGGATGTGAAGTGACACCTCATTGTGGTTTTGATTTGCTTTTTCCTAATGACTAAGGATGTTGTAAGCATCTTCCCATATGTTTGTTGGCTATTTGTGTATCTTCTTTCTTCTTTGGTGAAACGTCTGTTTAAGCCCTTTACACTTTTAAATTGGGTTTTTTTGTTGTTGCGTTGTGAGAATTCTTCGTATATTTGGAATACTAATTCCTTACCAAGTGTATAATTATTTGTGAATATTTTCCCCCATTTTATATGTTGTCTTTTCACTTCATTAGTAATACCCTTTGTGCAAAAAGTTAGTTTTTTATGAAGTCCACTATATCTTTTTTTTTTCTTCTTTTGCTGCTTGTGCTTTTGGTGTCATCTAAGAATCCATTGCCAAATGCAACATCATGAAACCCATGTTTTCGTCTAAGAGTCTTATAATTTTAGCTCTTGTATTTAGGTCTATGATGAGTTAATTAAAATTAAAAACATTTTTTTTCCTCTTTAACAGAGGTACTGGGGATTGAACCCAGGACCTCGTGCACACCAAGCACATGCTCTACCACTGACCTGTACTCCTGCCCTCTACGATGAGTTAATTTTTATATATTGTCAGGTATGTATGTGATGTCAGGTGGGGGTCCAAGTTGATTCTTTGTGTCTGTTTGGGGCCTCTTGTAATTCCACATGAATCTGAGGATTGGCTTTTCCATTTCTGCCAAAAAGGCCGTTGGAATTTTGTTAGAGGACATTGATTCTGTAGATCTCTTTGAGTAGTAGTGCCATCTTAGCAATATTAAGTCTTCCATTTGCGTCTTTATTTAGATGTTCTTTGGTTCCATTTATTAGGGTCTTCTTTAATCTCTTTCAGCAGCGTTTTGTAATTTAAATGCATAGATCTTTCACCCCTTGGTTAAATTTATACCTAGGTATTTGACTCTTTTGGATGCTGTTGTAAATAGAATTGTATTCTTAATTTCCTTTTCAGATTGTTCTTTTCTGGTGTATAGATACACAGTTGACTTGTGCATTGCTCTTTTCCCTTTAAATTCACTGAATTCGTTTTTTATCTCTAGTGGTTTTGTGTGTGTGGAATCTTTGGGATTTTTGTGTATAGGATTATGTCATCTGCAGGTATAATTTCCTTCTTCCTTTTCAATTTGAATGGCTTTTCTTTTTTTGCTCAGCTTTTCTAGCTAGAACTTCTGGTACAGTGTTGAATGGTGGTGGAAGTGGGCATCCTTGCCTTGTTCCTGATGTTGGGGGGGACGCTTTCAGGGTTTTAGCCTTTGAGTATAATGTCGGATGTGGATGTTCATTGACTTTTAATCCATTAGATCAGAGTTATCACCTGAGAAATGGTTAGAAATGCTAACTCTTGGAACCCACCTCAGATCTTCTGATTCTAAAACTGTGGGAAATGGAACTTAGTCTGGATTTTGAGAAACCCTCTGGGTAAATTTGATGCGCACCAAAGTTTAAGAGCCACGGCTCTAGAGTTTAAACTTAGGCTAGGACCTGTGCTTTATTTTATTATCTTTGTGTTTCTTTTAGTTTTCTTGTGGGATTTGTCAGTGTTGAATAATTTTTTTAAAAAGTCAGTGTTCCCGCAAATTGCCTACGTAATCTTTTAGCTTGTCTGTGTCTTGAGTCCCCATGAATAATTGGAGATTCATTATTAGACATTCACAGGGTTCAGCAGAAGACCTCACATTTAGGTCTTAGACCCATGCCAGACAGCACAAGTTTTTTATTTCCATTGTTTGTTCTGATAATTGCTTTCACCATAATTAACTGGTTACCTCCTAGCTGTGGCCTTATCCTTATGACTGCTTTAGCCAGCAAGAAATTCTTTTGGCTATTTAGAAAGACTCAAGGATTTTTTTTTTTAAATAGTGTTTATTGGATTTTATCGTATCAATATTTTGCCTTTTCTTTATTTTTCTCAGTTTTCTTTTATCTTGCTATGTTGTGATCTCAGTCGTCTTATATCCTTTTTGAATAATGTAATATTTAAGTTAATAAGGTAAGAATATGTTCTATTGCTACGAAGGCACAATTGTTGAAAATAGCCATTTGGAAACACAAGTACCAGTTTATAGACTAGTACAATAATAGCATTCTGTTTATTCACTACTTGTTTACCTATTGGTGAGTATTCAGCTTATAAAAATATCATTTTGAAATGTCAAAATTGTAGTATAATTATTTATAGCTGATCTATTTCTGAGACTGGTTTAAATGATAATTTATACCCTGGATTCCTATTTTCCACTATTTTCAGATGTGTCAGCCTCATTTGTACATTCTTTTCAAGTCAGTCTAGTTAATTCTTCTCCCAGAATGGGTGAATATTCTGAATATAGCATCAGAGCAAGGGGTGTTTACATGTGTGGGCTCTGGTGCATCCCTGGTAGCAGGGAAGAAGCACAGAGTGAAACCAAATGGCCTCACAGTCTTGGCAGGGGCTCAGAAGCTCTCTGTGAGCTATGCGTGGCCCTAAAAATACAACATTGCTGGGCTTTCCTTCATTCTCTTTGATGTGGGAATAAAGTTGTAGGATCATTGCATGAATTACTGTTGGTTGTAATTAAGCTACCCTCCAACCTTTCACAATATGCTATAAGTAAATGGGAAGGCAGTTTATTAATAAATGCTAGTAGACTTTTAAGATGTTAAACCATGTACTTGCATATTGCAGTTAAGTTTTTTAATGACTATAAATGTGATCATAGTTCTTGTTTGTGCTCACATCTTGTTCAATTAAAAAAAAAAGGAATTCTTGACTGTTGAAGTCACAGCCTAAAACTTGAAATTGATCAAATTTCCCAAGGCATTTTTTTCATGGAATTACTTGGCTTTTAGCAAACATTCTAGTTCCAGTTCTAGAAATTGTGCATGTGACATCTTTCATCTGTCTGTGGAAGAGTACATGTGGCCTCTAGCTGAGCTTCTTAATAGTTTCTCAAAAAAAAAAAAAGTTTGAAAGTGTGTATTTGTTTCCACTTTATTTAATCTGTGTGTATGTACATTTGTGTAGACCTACCTGTAAGTAGCAAGAGTATTTAATTAAAGGGAGTTCCAGACACTTTAAGAGATTAAAAGAAATCCTCCCCCTGCTAAAAGTTTAATAGATCAACGATTTCCCAGTACAGTCAGAAAGGAAATTAGTTTGGGGAGATTGTGTGGCTTTTTACTTCACATATCCAGTGTTCGTGGTTTGAATAGGAAGAAAACCATTTTTCACCATATTCTCGTATCCTTTAAATCTTGTGTGTCATGAGGTTATCAACTAAAAAATCAAAAGAGACCTAGTAGTCCTAAAAGTTTAGGAAGAGAAGTTTGTGTTTTAATTAGGGAAGGATTATAATAATATCAGGAGGTTCTCAAACACAGTTGACCAGAGGCAGTAAACTCACTGATTAGGAGATAAGTATTTAGAAATGATAACTTTTCTCATACCACCATTGTGAAACAGGTTTTATTTTCCTAGCTTTTTAAATTCCTGAATGCCTTATGGGGGCAATGGCCTATTTCAGAAAGAAGAGAAACCTTAGGGTTCCAAGACAGAGCTGAGTTTCGGAAACCATTACTGTATATTTCACAATGTCCTTTGAAAGGGTTTTGATGACAGTGACAAGAGGAAGGGGGAACAAGTATGTTAAAGTCATTTCGCTACTTTTGAAATCAAGGCCAGGAAGAAAACATTTTCTGGCCGTAAATCACTTACTTGTCCTACATTCTTTGAAGCATTTTATAGAAATGGCTTTAACAGTTTTAGGGGTCATGCCAGGGGTTAAGAGACAGTTTGCCTGGTGTACATTTTGGTGATTAAAAAGTAATACTTTATTGAGGTGGTAGCATTTCTGTTCACACTCTGTACTGTGAAATATTTGATATTTATCTGACGAGGAAGGTTTGCCTTTTAAGTCAATATTGTACAAAGTGTAAACTTGTTTTTATGTGTTACAGGGATATGTACTATTAAAATAGTGCTTAAGATAAAAGAGCAAGGAAAAAACAAAAAGCTGTAAATAAAAAGAAAGAAAAAATTGTAATGATTGCTAACATTTTGATGAGTGATCATTGTGCCACATGCTGCTCTAAGCGCTTTTGCACGTATTAATTGAATTTAATCTTTAAACCCAAGCCTATGATGTAGGTACTGTTGTTCTCACTTATAGCTGTTGAGAAGTGAGGCTCAGAAAGGCTAAGTGAATTGTCCAAGGTCATACAACCACTGTGAATAGTGAACTGGGAAATGAAGCCAGGCAGAGAGAGCATGCTTGTAGAGCTGAGTGCGTTGTCCCTTGGGTTTCAGAGATAGTGCTCAGGCTCAGGATAAAAGAGTTGTCTATGGTTTTTTTTTTGTTTGTTTGTTTTTTTTAAATTGAAGTACAGTTGATTTACAGTGCTGTGTTAGTTTTTTGTACTGCAAAATGATTCAGATATATATATACACAACACACATATGTATATATATATACTCTTTTTCAGTTTCTTTTCCATTATAGGATATTACAAGATATATAGTTCCCTGTGATATATATAGTAGGACCTTGTTGTTTATCTATTCAATATATAGTAGTATGTATATGTTAATGCCATTGATTTTTTTTTAAGTGAGTCAATTGAAATAAAAATAATAATTACCTAAATGTCTTGATGGCTAGGGCAAAAATGCTGACGCTGACGAGAAAAATGTATTTGGAAGATGAATTTGGAAAGTGCCTCCAGTGATTGGTGGATGTATTAGTTTGAATCATACTTAAAAATACAATGGGGTCGTGAAATTATCCATTCTTACGCCATTGTCTTTCTTTGCTTTAAATGATTACCAGTGTGTCAGCATGTGAGAGACCACTGTGGTGCTGTGTACGTGTTAAGAGATTATCAGATAGTGTAGTGCTTTGGTATGTTGTCCATGAAGTTGCAGTGAGTCCTATGGAATGTTACATGAATATTTGAATCTTCTGTTCTGCTTCTATGGCTTTTTCCCCTGTACGAGTAGAACTTTTGATGGCACCCCAGCATCCCTGTCCCTCCACACTTTTCCTGAGAGGTAGCTATAACATTGGATTGTACTGTGAGGTGAAAGGTACATTGTGCTTATATGTGAATGCAGCAGTGGGTGGCAGGATCTATTTTCTTTTGCCAAGAAAAGTGTATTTTTCTTGGTTTTTGTTACAGTGGAGCAATTTTCGTTGCCGGCAGCACAACAGGCATTAGGAGAAAGCAAATAAACAACACAAGGCACTTGGAGCCAGGAAGTCGCATCTCAGACTAGAACTCAGCTTTGGATTGACATTTGGGTTGTGGGTTACTAAATAGGGGAGCCACTTATCAAACTGAAAACCAGTGACTATGAGGTTCTTACTCTTCGAGGGAAACCATTTAGTCATAGGATCTTTGGAAGGGTGTCGGAAGTTGATTTTGATGACAATGTTTCCTTGTAATATTAACTCAAGCCAAGTCTTAGGTAACTGAGTGTTACCTTGACTGTCATGGTTTGCCTTAGACATTTGATTAACATTTGTTGAATTTAATATTTTGAAACTAAGCTCTTCATTAATTGGATGCTTTACTTTGAAGTAATCCAAGTAAATTTGGTATGAGTATCCCTAGTAGTGCCTAGTTTTAAAATATGATCTATTTTCCCGCCTGCCTTTTAACATAAGAGGCATACCAAATTCAGTTGGTTTGGAGTATTTTATTTATTTATTTTGAACAGCTTTATTGATATATAATTCACTATATCACAGAATTCATCCATTTAAAGTATACAATTCAGCAGGTACTCTTTGGTACATTATATTCTTAATTTTAAAAATTACATTAAAATATAGATAACATGTGTCACTTTAACCATTTTTATATCTACAGTTCAGTGGCAATAATTGCGTTCACAGTGTACCACCATCACCACTATGTGTTTCATCTCTCCTTTTTCTTCTTTTTTTTTTTCCTCTTTTTGATTTGGCGTATTTTAAAGATTTCTTCTGTTTCAAATTAATGGCATGTTACAGTAACTTACTGAAAATAATAATTGGAATGAAAATTATAAATACAAAGTATGTGGGAGCTTTTTAAACCAGAGGAGATAAATTTATTTGTTTAAGTATGTATTAATAATACATCCTTTTAAAGGCAAAAAAGGAAACTTTTGCCCCACCTTGCTAGATAACTCTTAACTGATCAGCCTTAGTTTATGAAAGTGGAGATTTGGAAATCATTATTTATAAAGATGCTCATAGCTGTTCCCCCTCCCCCACCCCTTAGACTTATGCAGCCAGAGAATTCCTTTTCATCCATGATTTCAGATCTAAGGCACAGTGTACCAACTATTGAAGAGAAAACAGTCAAAGTGATTAATTCCCTTCAGTTTTGATAATATTAAAATAATACCAAGAAATTATTTTGAATAAGATATGTTTATTCAGTTGTTAATACCTTTCTCTCCTTTTTTAGGACCTGCTGAAGTTCCCATGATGTCACCCAATGGATCCATTCCTCCCATCCATGTGCCTCCAGGCTATATTTCACAGGTAAACCATTTGATGGACTTCTCTACTATGGGCATTATCATTATTTCAAGAGAATACATATTGAGGCTTCAGAAACTTATTCCAGGATTAATTTAGTTAGGATAATGCTAGAGTTGTTACCATTTTTGTGGCACCATAGGGCCCTTCCTGAATCTTGCCTCCTGGCGTGCTGGAAAGCCAGAGTGGGGGAAATGTAGCAGGGTGGCTAGGCTGCCCTCGGCTGAGGTGAGTTTCACATTTGACCATTTGATTGTGATTCCTTCATAGAGTCTGCTGCCTCAGAGACTTCCTTCCACCTGTACCACAATTTGCTAAGAAAAACAATAATTTGTGGACTTAATTAGTAAAAATATCAAAGGAGACTTAGTTAATTTAAGTAGGGTCTGCCCTCTGTTATGGGAGCCCCATTTCACTGTAACGTGGCAAGACTGGGCTTGGTGAGTTACTCAATATGATGTGAGAACTTGGCTGTTTGTACTTTAATTTCTCTGGAATCGGATAATTTCTTAAGTAAAAATAGCAATAGCAATTTTAAAAGTAATAGTAATTTCAGAGGTATTTTGGAAGAATAAAAAAAATGTTAAAGGATAAAGTTACATTTCTATACCTGGATAAGGTTTAAAATCTTCAAGGTGCCTGGAACGTGGACGTCTGTATATACTTGAGATTTTGTCCTAGGCTCCTAGGATGAGAGGAACTCTTCCCTCTACAATTTCCTTCCCAAATACCTAACTAACCACCTGTTTTTCTCTTTTTGCCCCCTCCCTCCTTTTTAAATTGAAGTATAGTTGATTTATAATGTTGTGTTAGGTTGAGGTGTACTGCAAAGTGATTCAGTTTTTATTTATATATATATAAATATATATATATTTATATATATATATATTTATATAGTTATATATATATAGATTCTTTTCCATTATAGGTTATTAAAAGATATTGTATATAGTTCCCTGTGCTGTGCAGTAGGACCTTGTTGTTTATCTGTCTTATATGTAGTAATGTGTATCTGTTAATCCTAAGCTCCTAGTTTATCCCCCACCCCTTCCCCTTTGATACCCACAGGCTTGTTTTCTATGTCTGTAAGTCTGTTTCTGTTTAGTAAATAAGTTCATTGGTATCATTTTCTTAGATTCCACATATAAGTGACGCTGCTGCTGTTCTTTTTTTCTGATTATAAAGGCAGACGCACCTTATACTCACTGGGAAAAAAATCCAAAAAGACAGAGAATATAAAAAAGAAAATATTTATAATTTTACTACCCACAGAAGGTGATAATCTTTGTGTTAACATTTTTTTGGATTATAGTCTTGCAAATTTTTTTTTCTTTCTGTCCCTCTGTCTGCTTTTAAAGTAACTTAAAAATCTGTAATTTTCAGTTTTTAATGATTTTGCTAGGGTGAAAAAATTGGCAGCTACATAGGAAAATTGCTGAAGTGCAGGCAGGAATCAAAGAAGATTTATCCTTCCCTGATGTAAAAAACGTATCCATTTCTTCTCTGTCTAAGCCATAGGGCAGCCACTATAATTTCACTTTTTCCATCCCTACTTTTATGAGCCAATTTGACATCGTTCTTTTCTTTCTTTCCTTCTTTCTTTTTTTTCCTGAGTAGCCAGAGTGTTGGCCTGTCTTCCCCCTGTTGCAAATAAATGACGTGTTTTACATAAGTCTTTGTAAATAAGAATCACTGAAGGGTGAAGAGGGTGCAGGGGGGCCCTTCCAGCGATCACGCTCACGTCAGCAGTCAATTAACAGAAAAGAACAAGGAATGTAGAATTCCATTATGTCTCCTACTCATTTATTTTGAGGAAGTGTTTCATTCCTTTGAACCAGAGTACAGTTCTCACCATTGTGATGGCTGAAATAACACCTCCATTTGTGCTAAAGGTCCATTTAAGGAATGTGAGTACCAGGTACAAATTGAACATTGTAGTTTAGAGAAGCTGCAGTATGCTTTTTCTTGCTAGCGGTGTTGCTACGGTTGTACTAACTACCAAACACTAATTGGGATTCCTAGGAAAAATAGAGAATTTTAGACTGTGGTGTATTTCTGATTCCTAGAAACTTCTATAGGAAATCCAAGTAGAAAGAGGAAAAGCAGAGCTGTAAACTTACTTTCATAAAACTGATGATGGAAGCATAGTGAAGCATTTTCTCAGCTTAGAATTATGGCTGAAAGTGCTAGGAGATATTGGAAGAATAGTAAAAACGGAATAATTTGGATTCCAAATTGAAAAAAAGCAAGAAGCAGTCTGTAAGGCATTATTCAACTCCATTTAGACTGGACTCCCTGCTCAGAAGATGGCCCCAGAGTTAAATAACCTTCAGTGGCAGCACTGTAACTTTAATGATGTTTGACAGTGAATGAAGTGGAAGAGATTATTATGGTGAAAAAAACTGAGAGCCTGAAGATGTACGTCTTCCTTAAGGTCGACAGTATCCACACTTCAAAAAACAACATAGGTTGTAACCAAGTATGAAATGTCTTAGGAGGCTTGTCATCATCAAGAGATCTAAGGAGCAGAATACATTTTTGTTACGCAGTGTGGGAAGAAAGAATCACTTAAAAAAAAAAAAATCTCCCTCCTGGCTGGACGTATATGAGGGTGCCTGATACTAGTCTGTCCCTATGCAAATCAACTCTATGTCTTAACCCCACAAGTCATTTTCCTCAAATACATGTGGCTTCCTTGTTCAGACCTGGAGTTAGGGGTGCATTGCACAGGAGTAGAGTTAAATCTCTGTGGTGTAGTATATGGGTTCTTAATACTCAGCCTTGCTTGCCTTTTGAGAGTCACCTTTACCTGCTGCCTCACATTGCTACCACCTTCAGCTTCTTTCTCCTGAACACATCTGGCCTTTCTCAACTATGTACTTTTGTACCCATTATATCTCTTTTCTTGGAATACTCAAGAGCCCTTCTTTGTCTGATACTTCAGTCGTTCTTCTATTCAGATGGCCTTCCTCTTTGTGACCTTTCAGAACCTCCAGCACTGAAATGGTTGTTCTAGTTTTATTTATTATTTTTTTCTCCATCATCTTTGGTACTTTGTCCCCATCTCTGTCATGAAATACAATACATTTTATAACCATCTCCAAGAATCTTAGTGCCTCATTGAGATTATATCTGAGAATCTAGAATCCTGCCTGGTGTATAGTAGGTACTTGGTAAGTGTTTTTAAATGTAAATGATTGGCCAAGCTGAAATAAAGTAAATATAGGATAGATTCATAGACTTGATTCAAAGATTTGCAGTTTTGAGAAGATAATGAAACACCTGGTAGCTGGAAGATTAGCACGATCAGACTTACGTATACCTGCAAGGAACAAAATGCTCTGAATGTGGGTTTAAGAGAGAGAGGAGTGCCAAGAAAATTCAGTAGAAGAAATAGTCTTTTCAACAATTAGTGCCGGGACAGCTGGATATTCACATGCAAAAGAATGGAGTTGGACGTCTACCTCACACCACATACAAAAATTAACTCAAAATGGATTATAGATGTTAAGTGTAAGAGCTAAAACTGTATAACTCCAGGAGTAAAATTCTGTAACCTTGGATTAGGCGATGGATTCTTAGATGTGACACCAAAAGTCCAAGCAGCAAAAGAAGAAAACGGATAAATGTGACTGACTTTATCCAAATTAAATTTTTTTGCACTTCCAAGATCATCATCAACAAATTGAAAAGGGAACTCATAGATTAGGAGAAAATATATGCAAATCGTCTATTTTAGAAGAGATTTGTATCTAGCCTATATAAGGAAACATAAATCAAGAATAAAAAGACAAAAACTCAGTTAAAATATGGGCAAAGATCAGAATAGAAGTTTCTCCAAAAAAGATGTACAAATGGCCAAATAGCACATGAAAAGATGGTGAACATCGTTATCCATCAGGGAAATGCAAATCAAAACTGCAGAGCAATATACTTCACACACACTAGGATGGCTTTAGCCAAAAAGACAGGCATTAACAAGTGTTGGCAAGGATGTGGAAAAATTGGAGCCCTCATACACTGCATGTAGTAATGTAAAATGGTACAGCTGCTTTGGAAGACAGTCTGGCATTTTTTTAAATGTTTAAATATAGAGTTATCATATGACTCAGCTATTCCACCCCTAGGTCGATATCCAAGAGGAAAGAAACATGTTCACACACATAAAAGCTTATACATGAATATTGACAGCAGCATTATTCATAATAGCTCCAAAGTGGAAACAACCCAGATGTTTGTTAGCTTATGAGTGGATAAATATGCCATGATATATCCATACAATGGACTATTATACAGCCATAAGAAGGAATGAAGTTTTGATTCATGCTAATACCTGGATGAACTTTGAAAATATTATGCTAACTGAAAGAAGCCAGACACAGAAGCCATATACGGTATCATTCCATTTATATATAATGTCCAGAATAGGCAAATCCACAGACACTAATAATAGATTAGCTGTTGCCAGGGACTAAGGAAGAGAGTATTAGGGGATTACTGTTAATGGATATGGCATTCTTTTGGGGATGATGGCAATGTTTTGGAAATTGTGGTAATGATCACTCAACTCTGAATATATTCAAAACCACTGAATCAGACACTGAATCAGAATGGATTTTATGGTATGTAAATTATATCTCAAAGCTGTTACACAAGAGGGAGAGAGGAAAGATAGTGACTTGTCCTAATTATTAATTAGCAAACAATGGCACAGCTGGGAAAAATGGCCCAGCCTGTCTTTGTGCCTGTGTTGACGATGGTAATAACTACTGTGTATGCTGTGCAACATGCTAAACGCTTAATTCATGTCTCTAATTCTCATCAGTCTAACTTTGCAAATGAGGAAGCTAAAGCTGTGAGTGGAACCAGGATTGCAGCGCAGACATTTCTGATCTTATTGACCTTTTTCCCACTATGATGGGACCTCATAGTCAGTGACAGAGCCTGCCTTGATGGATTATGGTTGACCCTTGAACGACATGAGTTTGAACTGTGCGGGTGGGTCCACTTAACATGTGGATTTTTTTCAATACTAAATACCCAGTACTACACGATCCGTGGTTGGTTGAATCTGTGGATGTGGGTACAGAACCGCAGATGTGGAGAGCTGATTGTAAATTATATGCAGTCTTCCGACTGCAAGGAGGGTCAGCACCCCAGTGCCCTCCTTGTTCAAGGTTAACTGTATCTGTTTTATGTTCTGTCACTTTCTCACAGTGTGAGTGTGGATGTGTGGTATGCCTACTCATGCATCTCCAGTACTAAAACACCCACTACTCACCTATGAGATGACCTGTTACTGTAAGAAAATTGAGGAGGGAGGCAAGTGAATGATTACAGATGTTACAGTAATAGCTCCAAACTGAGTCAATGGAGAAATTCTTGGTTTAGCATTCATTGCATACTTTGGTAGCTAAAAGTGCTTTAAAAATAAATTGATAAACTTGATCAAATTGACAAAATACAGTTGTCAGTAATAAGCAGATGATCTTACAGAAAGACAGACATCCGGAGCTGAAGAGACAGCTGTGTTCTACTCTGGCGTGCAGTCAGCAGCACAGCCTGGTTTTTCTTAGGTTGAGGACTGACCCAGTGGACCTTAGAGATAGTGTGGACAAGGGTAGGAGGACAGTGGAATCTTATCTGAGATAGTAGGTGTTTATGTGTTGTTGGTGTGTATGTGTGTGTTGTGCTTTATTTTTTTGGTGGGAGGCTGGGGTGATTTGAGGATAATGTAATCTGATCTTTTCAACTTAAGAGAAAATACAATGTAAGTTTTTTTTTTTTCCACCTATGAGAAAGTGGATTTAGGTGAGAGGAAAGTTAGTCTTCGTACACTCATTTCCATCATCATTTCCATTACGTAAAAGCATTTGTTAGTGTGAATTAGGGTTGGAAACTTTGGGAAAACAGGGTGAGCTGGGAGCAACATGGACATTACTTGAAAAGGCCTGCCATCAAAGTCCACCATGACTACTTCCCATAAAACTTTTACAAATTCCTGTGTCACACAGGCAAATACCTACCTGATGTGAAAGAGGTAGGAATTAAGAGAAATGTTACGTACAGTGTGTAGTCGAAAGTGGGTGTTCACTGAGTGGTCACTATTGGAATGAAAGAGGCTGTTAGAACAATTTCGATGAAAGTTTGGCAGGCTTTGCCTTCCTAAATACATACTGGGATCACACAGTATGAAGCAAATTTTTCCTTTCATTGTAAACTTGGTCTGGCTTTTCTTAATTTTTTTCTAATCTCATCATTAGCTCTCTGAATAATTTATATATAAAAAGTTCTTAGGCGGATGCCTTGAGTTTTATTTTCCATACTTCCATAGCAATTTATGAAACATTTTTCAAAAGTTACAGGGAAGGGTCTTCATGTAGACCCAAAGATTTAAAAAGCGAACAAAGAGAAAAAGTGAAGCATCTCAGTTAAGTGTTCTGTCATTTGAGAAACCACTCTTCTTTTCTCCAGATTGATTGATATAACCTAAAAACTTCAAAGAATAGTCAAAACTAGAGTTTCTGTTCTAGCAGAAGTACACACTTTACCCCATTCTGCCGTTTTGGGTATTAGTTAATGGATGAATACCCGTTGTAATTATATTGACAGAGGAGAGATGAGAAATCTACTTAAAAACACATGTAAATTTTGGTTTGGTTGGTCATTCTCCAATGAGGATTGTTTCAAGAGTTGGCCAGAAATCAGAGCCCTGTGGAGAAACAGTGGGGCCTGTTAGGTGGAAGCCATGGGATCCTTTTCTCCATTTTGTTCAGCCACACCAGCCAAGCTATAAACATTAGCCTCAACTGCTTCCTTTGGGTGATTACAGCCTGGGGTTAAAACAGTGCTGTGTTTTACCTTCAGTATTGTGAAAATGATAAGCAGGAAGGAACATGGGGCATTGCCCTGGGCCTGAGCAGACTGAAAATCAGATCTATTTGGCAGCCAATAATAAGAGATTTGGAGTCTTTTTCAAGACTTTACCTCCTTTGGAAGAACTGACTTCTCCGTAGGAAGTTAGGGAAATGTTTCACAGTGAACAGAGTTTGTGCATGGGTGTTAGAAGCTTCTGCAGAAAAGAGCAGAGGACTTACGTGTCCATTCTGTTTTAGTTGCCACTGTCAGCAGATTTACAGTAACTTTATCATTTTATGGTTATTATGTCTGAGGAGCAATTACAGACAGGGTTGGCAATGCTAAATTAAAGAGAAGTACCAAGGATGTATGTCTCCCTCAAAGCATTGTGCATGTTTCCTCTTTCTGAGCCCTCTCTTGGTCTCCCTGTTCTGCAGTTTCTCTTGGATGTCTTTCCTTTGTTTCTGGGATCCTGGCATTGCGGCGTAATAGGACACAGGATTAGCCAGAGGAACTATGAGCCCAGATGGGACTCTACATCCAGCTCCCTGTGTGATTTTAGGAATATTTTCAAAGTTACTTATTTGGGTATTTCACTTGTTTGTTTACTCAGTCATTGTTGGTCTTCCTCCCTTTTAGCATGTAGGCTCCCCAAGACCAGGGACCCTATGTGTCCTGTTCATCACTCTATTTCTAGTTCCTTGAAAGGTGTCCGGTGTGTACTAGGCATTGACCAATTTGACTGACTGGTTGAAGGAATTTTTATCTTGTGGAGGGAGGAAGGGAAAGGAAAGTGTTGGGGATCCTGAAGTTCTTTGTAATCTAAAATTAGGTGATTCTCCTCTACTGTTCATATTACTCCTTAAGGAGGAGACAGAGAGAATATAAATATATGTAAGTTTCCATAAGCAATCAGTATTGAGAGGATGTCACATGTAGAGATCACTTCTGAATCATTAGTAAGGATTGATTATGCACATTATGCTGCATCTGACTTTATTGCACGATTATTATAGTCTGCCTTTACAAATTAGTGATCCATGTTTGTCATATATATCAACTTTTCTTAGAAAATTATCTTTTGGGCACAAAACTTAGCCAAGGTTCGGTGGTTATATTCCTACACACTCTTTGAAATTCACCAGGTTTACAAACTTGAGTTTGTAATATAATAATTTTGCCTTGTGATAAATATGATCTGGTATCAATAGTATGGATTCTTAATCCTTCCTTGTGCCATGGAACCAATTGCCAGATTGGTGAAGCATTTTTAAGTGTAAGGTATAAAATTCATAGATACAATCTAGAACAACCTGTCTATGTTTCCATGGACATAAACGTGGCAGAGAAGCTAGACTGAAAAGACACGATTGGACGTCTCTTCTATGCTGATTGGACAGGTATGATTCCTGTTATGATAGCTTCATTAATATCTTAAAGGCAGCTCAGTTTGGCACAAATCAAACCATCAGATCTCTACTTACTATTTGTCTTCTTCAGTTTCTTAAAGCAGCATTTCTCTTTAGTCTGAAATAATTGTTCGGTTGATTTCATTCACTGAAACTCTATGGGTGTAACTCTTCTTATTTGTCCAGTGTTCTTAGGTACCACAGAGATATTGGGGGAGGATTAGATTCGATTTTTGATTTTCAAATGTTCTTTTTGGTATCTAGGTTGGTGATATACAATAAAATACGGTAGTAAAGGCGTAGCATTCCGATCAGAGTACTTGGGCATGAATCTTGTCACCCATTTAGCTGGCCTTAGGTTAATTTCTTAATTGCTCCTGAAGATACTTCATCTAGAATTTAGGACTATGATGTTGCCTATGTTAGAGGATCTTCTGAGTATTGTGCGAGTTAAGTTACGTGCCAGGCGCTTTATGAGCTAAGTTGCTTAGCTGTCTCTGAACGGAGCCTCCCTGTCCCTCAAGCTGGGGCGGCGGAGGTTTGATTAGATGGAGTGAGTACCAGCTGAGGACCCAACCCCAGTTCTGAGGTTCGTAAGATGTATCTCAAACCCTGCTGGGCTTCCTTCTTAATTTGGAAGGTCTCAGTTGCTGCCAGTGTCCCCTCACCTACAGCACTGCGTGCGTTACTGAAGGAGTGGGATTAAGGCGATCCCACAGAAGATGTGCTTGTTTCCATCCTCTCCAGCCCGCAGAGGGTATGATGATGACCCACTGAGCAGTCATCTGGAAAGAGCCAGGTCTGTTTAGTAAAGTACTAAAAGTTGATTTCATTTATATATGCCCTAGTCGTGCTCCTTTTTCCAGATCAAAGATTTATGTAAGTGTGAGTAGTTTTTCTGTGCATCAAAGTGTTTGTTCACATAAAGCCAGCAGAGCGGGGCTACCATTTATGAGCCTGTCTCCTTATACTGGTCACCTCTGACCCAACCTGTCTATAAGATCCCTGCCCCTATCACTGAAGTCAGGCATGCTGTCAGTACCTTCAGCTTGTGACCCCCTATACAGCAACCTCAGATCTGTTATCTGAATCTAACTATTCCCCGCCTTGGTCTGTATCTTAACCGTTGTCTGGAGTTGGCGTGTGCATTAAAAATTACGCATCAGTGGAAAATTTAAGGTTTCTAGGTATAAATGAGTATGTAGTAAAATGTTTGAGGAATTTTTATTCATTCATGACTCACCTTATCACTTAAAAACCTTAGGTTTGGTTACCTATGAAGCAGATGAAAATTAGTTTACTTAATCACTGGCAAGAACTGTTTGAGAAAAGTAATCGGAATTTTCAGATTTTTGAAATTTTTTTTCTTGATTTCAGGAAAGGATATTATCAATCTGCAACTACACTGCAGGGTAGTCCTTTGATATTATATAAAGGCTTTTAACAACCTAGAAACATCACCAATAATTTATTTTTCCGTTTCACTACAAAAATAACCATGCTGAGTGGTAAAAGGAGCTGGTCCTAAACGGAGAGGGTTTATTGTCTCAGGACAGTCATGATCATGGAACATTGGAAAGAGCACGTATTATTTCATCAGTGTTGGCTGTTATAAATGTGAAGAGAAATGAGACTGAGAAGTAACTTTGGGAGTTTCAACCATAGTTATAGTCATTACATTTGAAAAGCAAGACAAGTTAGTCAGGCGATTTGGGAAATACATTCAATGCTGCCACCATTTTTAAGTCAGGTAACTTAACTTCATCTGTAAGATAGAATGACTGCTTGCTCCTGTAAGTCTTCGGTTACCCTTTGAATATTCCTTTATCCCTGTTTTCACTTTTTTCTAGTGGTACTTGAATGATGGTGGTAGGAGTTTGATACATAGCAGCAAAAAAAAAAGGGTTTGGTCTAGGGAAAGTGCAGTCCTTAAGTTTTGAGTCTCTGCTGTCTCTCCATGAAGAACAGACAGACTTGGTTTTCCTCTTTTGTGCTGTTCACTGTATTAGAAAATGCAGAGTGAGGAATTAGTGCAGAAACCAAGGGTTGAGAGCTCACGCTCTTGTGTTCCCTGGTTGATGATGAATAAAATAAAACCACTCGGGTTTGAAATAGAACTTATATTGGAAATGTATAAATTTCCTGTGTTTTCTTGTGGTAAAAATCATACTTAAGAGTGTCAGGAATGACAGATTTGGAATTAACTGGTTTTAGATCATCTGACATTTTAGAGTAAGATGTCAGATATTTACCAGAGTTACAGGGAGAAAATTTGATAAAGAATGTGTTAAATAATAGCTCTTGGTAGACATTAAATCTAAGCAGATAAACTTTTTTTTTTGCTTGCTTGCTTTTTCATTCATTTATTCAATAACATATATTGGGCCCAGATATCTCGAGGGACTTGCAGTTGGTGGGAAAGGCAGATCTGTAACCTGCGCTACAGGATAGAGGGTGCTGGTGGATGGGTACCATTCTGGCTGGGAGAAGGCTTGACTGCTTGCCTGCCCTTCCCTCCGTCCACGTGGCTGTTCTATTTTTCCTCTCCTTGTTCACTGCTTGCGAGCTCAGTTTTAGCTGAGACTTCTTCCTGTACCAGAATGGCCTGGGAGCCCACTTCCAAGTCTTTTGGCCCTAGTTTGGAATTGAGTCTGAGCACAACTTTCGCAAACTCTTTTGGTCCCAGTTTTCTGTGTGCGGGCAGCTCACTCAGTGGTTTTCTCGGCGCTGCGGCCAGCCCCGTGCTGGCCGGCTCCTGTGTGTCCACGTGCAGCCTGTTCTGCCCGCGTCCTGGATCATCACTGGTCATCGGGGCAGCCTTTAAAGGCATGTTTCTTGTGCCTCCTACCACTGAAGCTCCTCTTTTGATTCTTGTTGCTTATAACCCAGAAGAAGTAGGAGAGAGTTTTAGGAATTGAAAGAGTTTATTAAAATTCCTGTGGAGCATTTCAATTTAGTAAGGGAAACTACCTACTTTTTCTGTTAACTATAAGAAAAGACACGTGTAAGTGTTTTTAAGAGATCCATTTTATTCTATACATATATATACACATACATACATACATATATATATATGTGTATATATATATATGTGTGTGTATATATATATATATATGTGTATATATATATATATATGGAATGAGTTAGCTTAACTTTTCTGAACTTCATTCCTCTTTTTTCTCAAATGTGGGGATAACTATATGCCTCCCAGGATTGCTGGGAAGATTTAAAAGAGGTGGTAATATTAACAGTAGTAATTGCTGGGTAAGGTTTTTCTGTTTCGTATCCGTTACTGTTCTAGGACCTTAACATATGCTGCCTCGGTTCATGGAGAGGGTATTAAAGCAGAGCAACAGGTGTTCAATAAGTATTGATTGTATCTCGAATCCTTTCACATCTGTTAACAACCTAGCTGTCCTATTTCTTGTAGCTCATTATTTTCATATTTCTTTCACAGCAGATCTAACTTGTGTATGACTCTCTACATAATGAAAACTTTGGAGTACAGACCGGGATGAAAACCTGGTTCTACAGTTGCACTAGACGTACATTTTAATCATGCTGTGCCTTGGTTTTCTCGTGTACAGCAGGTGCTAACATCCAATTCTCCAGGAGCTAAGGGAGTTAAATGAGATGACCCATGACGAGCAGCTGGCTGACCACAGCACTGGTTCTGACTCTCTCCTCTCCCTCCGTGTGGGCCGCTCCCAGCAGCACTTCCTCTGGCTGCTACCCCAGGCCATCTCACTTCAGGCCATCTCATTTTAACGGTTCTCTTGGTCATAGCTTTAAACACTGAGGCAAGCAAGGTGAATGTTCTCCCTTTTGTGCCTTATTCTCTAGCCTCTCATCCTTGTGTCTGGGCCACAGGATAGCAGAGAATACTAGGCATGCACAAGTTTCTCAGTGAATACTTACAGAGCAGAATAAAAGGACAGGGAAAAAACTCAAACTGGTTGCTATTTGCCATCAAGTTGACTTTCTTCTTTAGCCTGAAGAAGATGACTGTCCATGGAAGATAAATGCATAACTTTTTAAAGATGTTTTGTTTGTTAGTTTTGTTTTTTAAGCAGACGAGGCTGGTGGAACGTCAGATAGGGGGAACCTGGGAGGTGTATTAATTTGCTAGGACTACCATAACAAAGTACCGAAGACTGGGTGGCTTAAACAGCAGAAATTATTTCCTCATGATTCTGGAGGCTGCAACTTTGGTTTCTTCTGAGGCCCCTCTTCTTGGCTCTTAGATGACCCTCTTCCCTTGGTGTCCTCACATGACCTTCCTTCTGCCTGTCTGCGTCCTTCCTTTTTTCATAACGATGTCAGTGATACTGGAGCAGGAGCCACCCATATGACCTCATTTTACCATAATTACCTCTTTAAAGATGCTATCTTCAAATACAGTTACATGATGAGTTACTGGGGGTTTGGACTTAAATATATGAACTGGTGGGGGCAGGGAGGGGGGCATATAAGTCAGTCCATATGGGTGGCAACCGAGGGCCTGGCACAGTGGTTGTTTTCTAAGGGTCTGTGCTTCTCTGGAGAAGATATGTGAGTGACTGTTTTGTTGAATCATAGAGCTAGAAAACATCTAGATGAAGAATACTTGCTTTTGATTTCTGAAAAAGTAATACTTTGCGCTGATTTCTGGGGGGAAAAAACTCACTAGGACTTAGTCTAATTTTTTCCTTTATATATTATTTTTAGGCTAAAGTAAGATAAACCTTACTGTTAAGCACCTATTTTTTTTTCTCACCTTTGAATATCCAGTGCTTTGCTCACAGAATGTGTCAGGAAGTAGTTGTTGAATTGAATACAGGTGATTTGTCTGCCTTTGGACATGGTCACAATTTCATTCACCCACAAAGGAAACGAATTGTCTTTTCCATGGTCATTAGAGAAGACTGAGGGCACATTTTATTGCCTCAGGATTTTGGGACTGAACTCTTTCTAATGTCTGAATTCTTCTGCTACAGTAATGTATTTCTTTATGAACCATGTTTTTTAAACAAAGAATGTTATTGCTTCCATTTCCTGAGTTGCTTTTTATTTTGTGCATTATTATTTGCTCTTCAGACTTCTTTTTCTTTGGAAGAACATAGGCATAATTTCCTTAGACATAGATCAAAACTAGATTTGATAATTAAATATGCTGCAACTTGTATTATGGAAGAACAATAAGCAAAATACTCGGCACAAATTTTTTGATTTTTGTTTCTAATTATTTCAGAATATTTCATTTCTTAAAAATATTTTTAATCATAAGGTAAGCTTTGATGGGTTAAAGGAACAGGTCTCCAAAAGTATCCTCATTACTCATGTACATGTAAATAGATGTCTTTCACAAATACCACAGAATAATTTAAGATAATTTAAAATGGGGCTGTCAGACAGTTTTCATATACACAGGCAATTTGTGGCTTCAAAATGCTACTTAGTTCCCTAACGGGAAACTTTTTTTGGTGAAGATTAATTTATACTTCAGACATTAATTTTTATAGTTAGTGGAAATAACTTATTCTTACAAAATATAGTAGTAAAAAGGTAATGTTTCAGCTCTGTATCTCTTATTTTGTTTTTTCCCCCTTGACTAGAATTCTTATCTTTGTTAGTGCTTTTTGCCTCTTTTTAAAAGCGCTTTAACAGTTCAGAAACTATATGAGAAATGAAAATAATTTCTCTTCATTCTAACTACCCCTGTTTACAAGCCCACGGTTGTTCCTCATATTTGGTGAGAGCCCTGCTTTTGTTTAACTACCTCCGTCAAGTCTTGATGGCTGCTTGACCATTGGAAGTTTGACATTGACTGAAATACTCAAGGTTGTAAGTTTCTAGAAAACTAATACTTTGCTTCTGTGGACCTTCCAGTGTCTAGCACAGGAGTAAATGAAGGTTCCATGAGAGGGGGGGCATCTAGAATATGTCCTACTTTTTTCTTAATAGCTAGTGGCAGGGTGAGGAGAAAAAAGACAATATAGAGTAATGCATATTTGTACCAAGTGGTAAGAAAAACCCATATTTATACTAAAATTGTACAAAATGTGCTCTCATAGTCACGCTTTGCATTTTGGACAAAATAGAAGATGCTTTTACCTGTGTGAAAACATACCAAACTGTCCACTTTATATAGAAGCAGTTTTCAGCGTGGCTGTTATACCCCAATAAAACTACTTCAAAAAATGTGAATGTGAAAAACCAGCCTATCAAGTTTAGGGATATACAGTTACATAACAAACCAATGATGAAAAGTAAAGAAGTGAGAATGTTTGATTCAGAATAATTCATTGTTACATGTTTTTAAGTGCAGTCCTCTGCATTTCTGTAATATTTTACAATAGAAAATTTAAAATTTAAAAAAAAAAGGAAATGTTTTGATGATATTTATCAGCATATGTATTAGAATTTCTAGTGTCGTGGTTTAAGCATCATTTCACATATATCTGTAACTTAACAGCCTAAGTGGGGGTAACGTGATTAGCTTGCCAGAGCCTGGAAGAGATTACATTTGTTAGAGATATGTAAAAAGCCACATCCTGAGCTTTAGTAGGATGACTCAGAGTCTTAATTTGCTTTATTAATGAACTATTAACATAGTAGTTAATTCTAAAACTATATGTTAATGTGTAATCATTAATAAAGATTTTTGTTTTCTTAACATAAAGATTAATGGCTGTTAATTAAAATTAAAGCTATCTCTTATGCTGAAGTACCAACTAACATTGATAAACTTTCCATTTTTTTCTCTCAAGAAGTATTTTAAAAAACAAAGCTTAGTATAATTTTATTAGAATGCTTTAGACATGATTAAGTCATTTTATTTTGTCCTACAGTCAGCTTCCTGAGGTGTAATGAGAAATCTATTTCGATGTACAAGTGTAATTTTCAGTTGTTTCCTTCCTTCCTCCCTTCCTTTCTTCCCTTCTTCCCTTCTTCCTTTCTTTCTCTCTTTCTTTCCTTCTCTTTTAAATAAAATTTCCTATCAGTGTGTGCCGGACTGTCTCAAGTGCTTGATTAGACCATCTGCTCTCTTTGGAAGCCTGGTCCTGGCTTCCAAGTTTACTCTTGTGCCGTCATTGTCTGCTTCCTTGCAGGGCCCTAACGCAGGGGGCCGTGCTCTCAGCTGCCTCAGCCCTACTGATTCTTTGAGTCCCTGAAGCCTTACTCTGAACCTGCCATTTCATACTCTTGTTCTCTGTACCCCACAACTTTACCTTTTGATTATGTAATCTGTTGTATTATTTCTTATCTTGTGTCTCAACAAAATTGTTTGCTCCTAGAGCAAACAGCATGCAGTTAGCCACAGAACCCATAAACATTGGCATTATACTCATATGTTACCTTATTTTGGTTCAATTTTTACAAAATCATTTGAAGAAAGGATGGATAGAATGTTGGTTGGCTCACTCTGCCCATAGCAGGTCCCCTGTCACAGTGTCTCCTCACGTTACTCATTGCATCATCAGGACATTTTGGGAGCAGAAGTGTCCTTGATTTGGGATTGTTCAAGTGTCTGGTTTCTTGGGATCCTCTCATCCGCATCCTTGGTCTCAGATTAAATGACCTTTCAGTACACTTATGTTTTCTGAAGTTAATGTTCCCTTTGTTTCCTAAAACCCCAATGTCATGGAACTGTGCTTGCTAAAGCAGGAGTGGGGTCAAGAGCTACCAGGCAGATCTGGAAGCTCAGCCCTCTAAAGAGTGTAAGTGGCCCAGAAAGTCTCTTTCTGGAAAACCACTTAATTGATCATCAAAGCCGTTCCTAAAATCAGCTTAAGCACACATTAAATTCAACTTGTCTTAGATGAAGTCTCCAGAAGTCTTCTTCAGCTGTGAAAATTTTATGAGACAAACGAGATTTATTGTCGAGCTGTTGATCTCTCCAAAACGTTTTGTGTAATCAGAATCAGGTGGTTGGTGAAAAGTTTATTTTCATAAGTTTTAACTATTAAATATTTTTAAAACTCATTTAGCTGGTTGAAATAGAGAACTTGAATTCAACATGCACTGATTCTTTTTTTCCCTATGTAGGAAAGAAAATTAAAATTAAGGGGGAAGTAATTAAATACTATGTATAGTCCCAGGATCTTTGCTAATAACGTACTACATTCCTTTTGCTGTTTTCTTCAGGTGATTGAAGACAATACCGGCGTCCGCCGGGTGGTGGTCACCCCCCAGTCTCCTGAGTGTTACCCGCCAAGCTACCCCTCGGCCATGTCTCCAACCCATCACCTACCCCCCTACCTGACTCACCATCCGCATTTTATTCACAACTCACACACGGCTTACTACCCACCTGTTACTGGACCTGGAGATATGCCGCCTCAGTTTTTTCCTCAACATCATCTTCCCCCTACTATATATGGCGAGCAAGGTGAGAAAATTGCTGGTATCAGGGGCTGTTGGAACTGGTCGCAACACTTAAGTGGCTTAAGAGAACCAGAGAGCCCTTTGTTTCTTCTGTAACAAGCATGGTAGAAGAGGTTCCACCTGCTGTATAAAAAACTCATGGGAAATTCCTAGCTTCTTTTGTTCTGAATTGTGTCTTGCAGCTCTTTCTTTATATTTTTCCAATTTCTGCCCCCGTCCCACCCCACAGAGAGCAGGGAACAGGTTAGCCACTTTTTGTTTCAGAAAAGGGGCAGTAATCTATCATCTGTTCCCATGTCCTGTTAACATTTTTATGTGAGAGCGGCCTGGGGTAGAGCTGCAGCGTGTTGCTTCTGAGGCATCCGTGTGGTCTTGCAGTAGAAGGGAACTTGAAAAGGGCTTTGTGCCCCATTTCCAATGATAGAAGACTGAGGTCTCGGTCACCTCTGGGTTTCCTGGATGCTCTGTTGCAATCTTGGCAGAACTCAAAATCCCTGCACTGTTGACGTGGTCTTCCTGAACCCTGTTTTTAGTTTAAGGATAGCCATTAGTGCAGCCACAGTCCACTCGTTGTTAGGCAGATACTTATCTTGAAATGAAAAAGAGTCTCAGAGATACCGGCATTATGTCTTTTTAGTTTTGGCCTTGGCGTTAGTTTAGTCTAAAGCCCTTCTCTATCAAAATGGAAACTGCGAAACCAGATACTGAGATTTTAACCTCTAGGACTTTACAAAGTGATTTTCTTCTGTGAATTGAAGTGTTTTATTGTTTCAAAAACATTTATTACGTTGGTTTACAGATAAATTGTAAGAGAGAGAAATGCCTGTTAGTTTTGGAGGAAGTTATCACCTCACTTTCTCTTAAATATTTTACATGTATATATATATACATTTATATATTTCTCTTAAATATTTTACATGTATATATATATATGCATTTCCCCCTGTATGTTCAAATCCCATTGGATTTTTTTATTAACAAGAGAAAAATTTGAGATGGGTATTTTAGGTGAAATACCCTATATCCCTTTGTAACTTGGGGATAGAATTTGACTTTTTTGTAATAGTCATTAGAAAGAAATTTACTATAATTCAGAAGAATGAGGTGCTGTTATAAGAGGATGTGGCAAGATGATAGCAAAAGATGAAACCAGTACTTTAATAAGAGGCATCGATAACTTCCTGCCTCTCTAGTCTTCTTACCTAGTATCATAACACTTTAAAATGTCAGAGAGTGGGCGTCTTCCATGAAACCATTTGGATAAATACAAAAAATTCAGTTAATTAACTAATTTTTTAAAAAGTATTCAGTACTTTGACACAGTACACATTAAATACTTGAGCATTTGTTGGAGCTTGGATCTGGTTGGGTTGGGTCTGATTTCAGTGACATTGTGAAAAGCCTTGGCTGGTGACTCATTGCCGGACGAAGAAAGTCTGACTTGCCTCATTTTAGCAGTCTTTTAGACGGATGCCCTACAGTTACTGTTTTGTGAATGGTGTCCTTTGCAATTTTAGACAACAATATGATTTAAATCACCATTAGAGTTAAGCAAAAAAAAAAAATTGTCTTCATTTAATAGGTTATTGTAGTTTAATTTCATTAAAATAACACAGAGCAATAATGTACAATAAAGTGCCTTTATTGATTCCAAATTAAAGAAAGCAGAAAACAAAAATCCTTTGCTTTATAAATAAAAGCCATTTATATATTCTCTTAGCTTAGTTCTCAATGTTCATACACCTAAAATCAATTTAAACATTTAATTTCCCAAACCGTATGAGTTTTAAAAGTTCTTGATGTTTCAAAAGATTATTATATTGGTCCCCATGGTGAATATTTTAAATCTCAAGTATAATGCATTGTGATATTTAAAGCCTTTACCATTCTTTTTATATGTTTAAATATAATTTATTTGGGCATGCACTCTTTGAATAGGGCTGTGTTTCTCTTGTGCAAATTGGTTATCCTGTAAAGATTTGCTTTTTAAAGATCTTCCTCAAGCTGTATGACCAGAAAGAAAATGAAAAGTGAACAATTGAAAACATCCGTTACGTAGGGTGAGCATGCATTCCTGGTGTGCCTAGGCCAGTACTGGGTTAGGTCTCTTGTTCAGAGGAATAATTACCCTAATCACCCTCAGAGGTACTCAGGTTTAGATGGTAATTTATATGGTCACTCTGTGCATGTGGGGCATTTTCTTATAAACATGTTAAGACCCATTATCTGTGTTACATATTGTCATTTTTATTGTCTAAATATAATTTTTAATTGCATAAGATTTTTAAACATTTTCCCCTAAGAGTGTGAGATAACTTTGCAAGCTCCCATTTTCTTTTGAGACACTTAAAAATGTGCATAGAAGTTTCAGACCATAGATTATTATGCTTGGCACCAGGTTGCAGAGATGGCTTATATTTACCAATAAGTTCTCCTTAAACATCTCCTCTGATTCTGTGAGCATCGATTACTGAAAAAGGGAAATTTCTCATCTCATTTGAGTAGGTTTTGTTTAGTTGGCTCTTCTTCATGGCACAGAGACCTCATGATATTTTGGTTGTTAAGTACTTTGCGATAAAAATGCTATTCTGTGCATAAGGATGAGAGTACTTTTAAGTATCTCAATTCTAAAAACCCAGTATTTAAGGAGATATTTTATTCTAATTGTTTTTTTGATATATTGCAATTACTAAAAACAATTGATAGGCAAAATCAAACTTAGTTACATGTTCAGCTAAAATATGAACTTCTGGTGGACAGTAATCTTGTCTTCAGTATTTTCCATAATTTCTGGAACATTTCTGAACATACAGTATAGTCTTTTAATGATTAGTTATTCCTTTATTGGTTAGAAATGAATAGGGATATTTTAAATGTATAATATGCATATCGTTTTCTTAATGTTTTTTATATTGTATTTAGTAATATGTTAAACTTCTTCCTTCGGGAGTCAGGTCGCTTGACCATTTAATAATTTATTATTGAAAATGTAGACTGAACTTGTATTTGTCATAATCTTCGCTTTAGAAATTATACCACTCTATGGAATGTCCAGTTACATCACCCGAGAGGACCAGTACAGCAAGCCTCCGCACAAGAAGCTGAAAGATCGCCAGATTGACCGGCAGAATCGCCTCAACAGCCCCCCTTCTTCTATCTACAAGAGCAGCTGCACGACCGTGTACAACGGCTACGGGAAGGGCCACGGTGGCGGCGGCGGCGGTGGTGGTGGCGGCGGTGGTGGCGGCGGCAGCGGAGGCGGGCCCGGCGTTAAGAAGGCGGAGCGCAGAGCCAGAAGCAGTCCCAAGTCGAATGACTCAGACTTGCAAGGTAATGATCAATGACGTTGGCTGTAAAGAGTGAATGATCCAGACAGGGACGTCCTGAAAGAAACAGCTTTTGCCTAAGAAGGCTCTTTCGTGGCAGCTGGTCTTTATGCTAAGAATGATTGGGTAGACCTTCTCTTATCTGTTTCTCAGCCAGGACAGACTATTGTATCATCTCCTTTTTTATTAATACTTCATGGCAAAATATTATTTCTTTGGTCACATGCTGTTGTAACATTGTACTTAATCTCAGTAACAAGTGTCAGAAAGTGTTTTCATGTTAGCTACTTCTGTTGTTTCTGTCTACATAGAAGGATGTGGAAGGGATCCAAATTAAAACAATTAATCTGTCTAAGAAGTGTAGGACTAGTTCAAATCTGAAAATAATTATACCTCATTAGATGAGATGTAATTACTACCGCACGGTTGTGAAATTTATCATGGTGTAAGGGAATATATTTGTTTCCCTCTTCAGTTACTGTTCAATGCCACCGTTGGCAATTTGGATGACGCCTTCATAGACCAAGAATAAGGAGGAATTAGGGTCACTGCATGTGGATGGAGAGACATCAGCTCAAAGGGGCATGGTTTTTTTGTAGCTTAATCTTGTGGCTGAAGATCAGTTAATTTGGGGAAGAAAGTATGTGTTTTAAGTGAAGTTTTTAGGTAAGATTTAGAGCACCCTGTTCTGATGCCATAGGAGGTAAAAACAGAAGCTTTTTATATCGAAGACTGACTTAAGGAAGCAAAAGAAGGTGCATTTTGATAAACTAGGTGCATTTACAAAGATAAATAAACACAAAGACATGTAAAAGACAAGGTGTGAACTGATTATATCGCTATTAAATAGTCCTTCCTTATTGGCCCTCACCCAGGTAGAAGCAGGGACTTTGTGTGTGTGAGAATGTGTTTGTGAATGAAAAAGACTGAATTTGTGTATGGCTGATTGTGTAGGGAAGACTGGCCTCTGTGAGGGCAGAGGAAAATTAGGTAAAGCCAGGCATTGGCGTCAACATTTCCCTCCCTGTTATTCATATGAGTGAACTGTAGCATAAAGAGGAATAGTAAGGCACAGGGAAAAGTGAACAGTGATTTCTCTGAGTGAAACGTATTACAGGTTCTTTTAATTTTGTTCTTTATTCTTTTCTGTTTTTCAAATTCTATGTAGTCATCATGCATTTTCTTGGAAGTATTAAACAAAACATAAACAAATGTATAAGAGAGACCCAAGATTTAAGAGGCTTTCAGACAGTTCTTAATGGAAAGTGCTCTGTCTGCCATATAAGATAGTTTTTAGTCAAATGATACTATAATTTTTAATAAATAATATTTCTATAAATTTATTATTATAAATATAATAAATATAAACTAATATAGCAATGAATAACAAATGTTATATAAATTTATTATCTAAAATAAGTGTAATAGATATAAATGTAAATAAATATAAGTATATATAAATTTATTGTTTATAAATAATAATGCTATGATTTCTAAGTTTGAAGTGTTACAGTTTTACATCATGAACATTTAAGAGAATTCACACACACACAAAATTAGAAGTGAGGTTTCCTAAGTAGACTTTTAGGCCATAGATAAGAGAAAAAAAAAATGTATAAGCTCTCAACGGAGAGCTTATAAGGTTTGAACTACTTTGATTACTTGATTCATTCTTTTGCCCTGCCTTGCATCAAAAAAGATTTAAGGCAGATGACATAAATATGTATCATAGAGGCAGATAAAATAAATTTGACTAGTATCTAAGGGGCAGAGAGAAAGTAAGAGAAGAATGAGATGAAGCAGGGTTGAAGGTAGCATACACAGTTAATGTAGTTATGAGTTAACTATGGTGAAAGTAAATACATTCCTTAATATGCAGGTATTTCATATCACATACACCTGAATGTGTAAGCTGCTCTATATTTTAATATTCTCAATAAGCTGTCAGAGGAAATGGATTTCCATTGAAATCTGTACTGAAATATTTGCTAGTGTACATATGTTGACAAGCATTTTGGCATTTTATGTTCTGACAGAGAGTCTAATTATTCTGAGCACCTTAAGCTCTTTACTTTTGTGTAGAAAACATGTAACTAAGGTGGTAACAGTGAGACCGCTTTTGCTGTGGGCTTCTGGGAGCGTGTGCTTCACAATGAAAAGAGTTAGAAAATATTTTTATCACACCTTCAGTTCGAAATTGCTCTCTTGTTCTTTTTCTCATCACCTTTCTTGCCTCCTCAACATCATTCCAAGTGCTGCTCTCCACGTGTTTAGCTACGATGTAAAGAATCAGATGGAGGATTATTTTACACACTCTAGCTCATTCCAGTAAGAATCCGAGAGGGTTTTACATGTTGAGTAAAAAATAAGTATCCATTTTCCCAAGTGAACTGAAAATGTACATCCTGACAAAAACCTGCACACAGCTGTTCATAGCAGCTTTGTTTATAATTGCCAAAACTTGGAAGTAACCAAGATGTCCTTGAGTAAGAGAAGTGGGTAAGTACACTGGTACATCCAGTCATGGAGTATTACTCAGTGCTAAAAAGAAATGAGCTGTCTAGCTGTGGAAAGGCAAAGAGACACCTTAAATGCGTGTTCCTAGGTGAAACAAGGCAGTCTGAAGAGGTGCATATATGCTCCAGCTATCTGATAGGAAAAGACAAAACTGTGGAGACGGTAGAAATATCCGTAGTTGCCAGGGTTGGGGGAGGGAAGGGTGAATAGTCAGAGCACAGAGGATTTTTAGGGCAGTGACACTACTCTGTGATACTGTAGTGGTGGGCACATCTGTCAAAACCTCCACGATGTACAAGACCAAGACTTACACATACCCAAACGTGAACCACAGACTTGGGGGATGGTGATGTCAGTGTAGGTTCATCAGTCGTAACCAGCGCATCACTCATGTGGTAGGTGGGGCAGGCTTTGTGTTTGTTGGGGCGGGTATATGTCAGCATTGTCTGCATCTGCTCAGTTTTGCTGTGAAACTAAAAGTGCTCTCAGAAGTCGTCTATTAAAAAAATACATATCTAAGGAAATTGAGGATGAATAATATGAAGACATGAGTAAGGTTGTACGTAAAAGAATCCTGTAGAATTGCTTGATGTAGGCATGTATTTGGCTTTGAGCCTCCAGGTTGCCAAAGCAAGGAAGAAAACATGAATCAGGTGGAGTAGGTGAACAAAAGCACCTCTTGTTCATGGAGTCCATTCTGTCGGTCATAATGTTTCAACCCCGTCTGCCTCAGAATGTGGTTGCTGGCTCAAAGGACCCTAAGGGCTGCTTCTCCCTTCTCGTAAGTGGGGGCATTCTCCCAGTGTATCTTTTTCCTTGAATTTACTGCAGCTGACTCATATATCCAAGAAATAAGTCTCTCAAATAATTCTTAAGTTTACAGTGCCATCTGATTAATATTAAACTGGAGTTAATACTAGTATGATTGACCTGTTTACGTTTATATGTGGTTTGTGCAAGATTAGGATACATACCTAACCATGATGTGTGGCTTGTGGTATTCTGCAGTCTACTTAAGTTAAGATGCCCACTCTTCCAGAGAAGAACCTTTTTCCCGTGGAATTCCCTAGCTTTTGAGGGAATCTACTTCCGTTACTTACCCCCTTTTTACCACATAGAAAATAAAATCTGTGGAAAAAAAGAAAAGAGGGGCAAACTTCAAATTTGTACCTGGTCTTGTAACAAAGAAGCAACAACTTACGTTAATCCAAACAAATAAACATATTAAAAAGATAGAGATAAGTTAATGACTTGCTTGCATCCTGGTTCTCTTGGTTGACTGTACTTTAGGAACACTGGTGGAACTTCAAAAACATGCAGATCCCTAAACCTCATTTCCAACCTGCTAAACCCAGAATCTCTTCACTTGATCTGACTTCATGTCTTCTGTCAAAACTCCGCTAAGAGTAGTGGCCAGCCAAGATGGAGAACTATTGTTATAATACGAAAGGTGTGGTCACTAGGTTGGACATGACGTGAGGCAGGAACTTTTTAATTCACCGCTCTCCCCAACTCCTAAAATTGTCTGTGGCACATAGTAGGTACTT